>NW_009952711.1:6256893-6300515 GCF_000747805.2 Chaetura pelagica
TCAGCAGGACGTATCATAATGACAGAGCTGAGATTTCTCTGAGCGTTTTCTTTGCTGGTAGTAGACTCAAGTGTGAATATTTTCAAGAAGAAATGTCTGCTTGATGCAGGTTTTGCAGATAATTCTGTACTCTGCTCAGGCAAAGGATTGGAAATAAAAAGAAAAGCAATTTTGAAAGCTGAAAGAAATATTAAAAATTGTCACCTGTGTCACAGGCAATGGGGATACCTTTTCCTGTATCTTTATTCATTGTATTGTAGGGTACAATAATGTTTACAGATTATTCTAACCTGATTTAGTCTTTACACCACCTTTTTTTCCTTTTTTTTTTTTTTTTTTTTTTTTTTTTTTCCTCCTGCAACCTGCTTTGTGATATAATGACTGGCTTTAAACCCTTCAGAGAGGAGGACTTAAAGGTAAAGCCTGGTACAAAGTCATATTTCAGCAGTTTAGACAGGGAAATCAAGTAAATTTTATTTTCTATTCAGAGTGGGCTGGGGAAAAGGAGCATCCATAAAGCAGGAAGATACCATGCTGAGCACAGGGGCTGTCAGTTCTGCTTCCTTTAACAGATCACCTTAGATTTTCCATTCTCTTTTGAAATACTGTGAGAGACCCTTGCTCCATCTCTGTATGGGTTTTACACAGACGTATTTATAAAACCCAAATCCAGTGAAGTGTTTGTTTATCTGTTGTGAGATTGTAGCCATAAGGTATATTCAAAGCACAACTAGATTTAATCTTGGGGAGAGTGTGAAAATAATCATGATTACTTAAAACATCTATTTTCACATTTAGCCAAATCTGTATGTATTTTTAAAGTAGATGTCAACAAAGGGGCAGGTAATCAAAGATACTTAACACTTCCTATCTGCTTTATAAACCTTCCCATTGCTGTTCATCTGCCTTTCAGAAGCAGAGTGAGCTGGATAGTGTGTGTGTGTGTCTGCATGTGTGTGAGAACAATTTTATAAAAGATTATCCTGCACACAAAGCAAATGGCCCTGCCCCCATTCCGAAGGCAGAGATTCCCCCGAGATTAGGCAAGAAGGAATTGCTTGTGGTCAGCAGAGGCAGAAGAACAATAGAGCCCAAAATGGGCAGCAGCAGCAGCAGTCGCTGAGGTGGGTGGGAGACTGGCCAAATGGCCAGTGCAGGCTACGTGGCGTTGTCACTGACACCAGAAATGGCTAAAAGGTCTCAAATTAGCAATTGTTACGATTAGCAGGTGGTTTGAGAGATAGGAGGTCTAGGGTAGTGATTGTTGGTTTAGATGTCACATGCTATTTAGTCCAAAACACTCTTCACTTACTCATTAACAGAGAATTATGATGTTTCTTAAAGGAAAACAGTTCAAATGAAATATGGAGGGCTATAGAAATCAATCCTTTAAAAGGAATTTTATAAAATGATTACAATTCCTGCAGATTTAATTTTAATGAAGGAATTCTGTAGGGGAATTCCCAATGTTATTCAACAATATTTCATCTGACTAGGAAAAACTGACTAGGAAAAATTATTCTAACTCTTGTAGTTAGATGGTGAATTAGCTCTTAATTGAGGTGCAAAGACACAAAATTCAAAAACAGATTTAAATAATCAAAGCTCAGAAGCATTTTGATCCAGAGTTTGGTTCATTTTAACTCACTGTACTAAAGGAAGATCACATAAACAAAATGTGAGTACCCTTCCATTTCTTGACTTTGAAAAAAAATTCAAGGATGTCAGGGCCATATTATCACTGGCTCTTTTAAAACTAGGACTGGTTTCTCCAATTTCATGGATGTGCAGATACCAATACTCTCCTGAGGACTGTCTCTGTTCCAGACCCAAAATCTGGAGCACAGCAAGTCCAAAGATGCTCTTGGAATAATATCCATTTACACATTAACAGTCTGCTCTTCTCTTTCTTAAGACTTACACTTTCTGCTCCTATTCTAACAGCAGAGACAATAATGACTTGTACTCAGCTTCAATGTCATGAGCACTCACTGAGTGATCTGCAAAATCCTATCCTGGACAGGATTAATTCTGCCAAAGCATCTTTAATTGGGGACCAAGACCAAAACCAAATTCTGGTATGGTATTTTATGTTTAATTGGAATTTTGCTCTTTCTGAAGTGCTGCAGAAAATACCAAGCTGGCTACCTTGGTGCTGTGTTATATCACTGGTGCTAATTTTATGTGCTGTTGCCTGCTGGACAATTACAAGATCTTTTTTGTGTTTGCCACAACTGGGTTTTAAAGTGTACTCTGAAAGCAAAAACTTCTGGGTCCTGCCCCTAATCCCAAGGAACCTGACAATAACTGGGCTGGTGTTATCTCAAGATAGATTGTTTTAGAAAATATTAGACTTACTGTCAAGAAAGTCATAGCACAAATTCTGCTCCCAGGTCCTTCTGGATATGACCAGCAGGAGTGTGAGGACAGCTCTGTGGCACACACAGTAGGGTAAAGAGTGACAGCCCATAGAGATATTGCACTTTAAGTTTTAGATTAGTTGTATAAAATAGAAACACAATTTAATGAGATGACAATTTCTCTGACCTTGCAACAAGGGAAAAAAAACCCAACAAACAACCCAAGCCATAGTCTCTATCTGAATCTCTGGGCATATGACATTTCAATAGCTCTTCAGCTTCCATCACAGGGGGTTGGATTCAAGGTACCTGACATCTGATTAGAGACAGAGTGGAGGACAGCTGGGGTCCTGCAGTTGGCATTCAGGCATCTAGAATTTTGCAGGATGAATCTGCAAAGGAAAAGACTTCAAGGGAGAGGAGATAAGGACAGTTTCACAAAAGAAGATTTGGTTTCAGGCTCATTGAATAAGCATAAATAAACATTTGGTCCAGGCTTGCTGAATGAACAGTCCAGCTGCCCATGCTACAGGAAAGTAAATGGAATGGGTTAAAAATGGAGAAAATAAACAATGTGAAGGAAGAAGAAATGCCAGCTTTTACAGTCTTTGTTCTCATATTTATAACTAGTGCAACCTAATGCAAAAGTAGTTGCATATGGCTTATAAAATTATGATATGGATATTACCATTGTGAAGGTATTAAAAAAAAGAAAAAGTTAAAATTAAATTTTACAGAAACCTACCATTAAGGATACTGGGTTTCCTAAAGGTGCCTTTTGGTGAAACCATCATGACAAACCCTTTGCTTTACATTCAATGAAGCCAGACATTATTTCTCACAAATGAAGTAATTTCTAACTTGGAATGATATGTGCATAATCATACATATTCTAAAGAAAATCTTGTCAAAACCCTGCAATCTCTTGATCTTTCTGTCATATAATTTATACTTGCAGCTTGCAGACAGAAAATTATTCTGCAGGTTCATAACCGAGTATTTTCCCCTTTGCTGAGAAGTTGCATGTAAAGGTATCTAGACTTGTTCCCATAGATGAAAAGAACTGAAAATCCAAGTCAAGGAAAATGAAAAAAGCCACCAACCTTTTCATGCATCTGAAAAAATACACTATAAAATAAAGCTGTTATTGAATGCTACTAAGTCTTTCACAACAAATTATTTTTATCCTTGCTGTCAATTTCTGAAATAATTTTTCCAGCTTCTATTTATTTTCATTTGGAGAAAAAAATGCTGGAATATTTGTAGTATATCTATATGCAACTTTCCCTTGATTTCTTTCTGCTAAATACCAGGAAGCACTATTACACTGTTCCTTCCAGTATGTATGCTCCTGTTTGCCTCCCCATTAGGGCAGACACAGAGTTATCTATCTGCTCTGTTCCCATCCCATAACCACCCAGGTGTCCTCAGTGCAAGAAAACTTGGGCTTCTTTCCTGATCCTTCACTTTTCCTTCTTGTGGTTTATTCAGTTGTTGTATTAACATCCATACTGCCATAGGAAAGCATTCAGTAATTTTTTTCAAGCTGTTGTAATTTAAATGTAGTTCTGGTATCGTGCCATACCAGAACAACTAATACTGAGGAATGAAGCAGAAGGTTTCCTTGTTGGTGCTGCACTTCTCAGTCAGATGAAGTACAGCAAAATCCATCAGCTTGATTTTAAAATATATGTATCCTGGTGGTCATTTTTTAAAAAGCTGTGTAATTTCCCATTCATCCTCCATTCATAAAAGTTCCCAAACATTGCAAAAACCAAGCTGGGTACAATAATCATCTGTAGTTCTGTGGTGAAGAAGTGAAAAACTCACCTGAGGTGATAGCCAGGGCATGCAGGCTGCACAGCATGTATGAGAAAGACACCTCAGTGACACGGAAACTGGTGCTTTAAACTTTCTTCTCTGAGTCTGTTTGGGTACTTTTCCTCTGTTCTTCTCTTTTACCATGCTTTATTTTGAGGTTTGGCTGGGTAGAAATCTGCCCATTAAGCATCTATTTTGATGCAGAAAATATCAAACAAGCCTGGGAAGAAATCTACCCTAGAATACAAACCTTGGATCTGGTTATCTGGAAAATACATTTTTTTATTAAATACCTGGATGTTCAGATTTTCCTTAAGAACAAGATTTTAAACTCCTAATTCACAAAAGAAATAAGGTTTAAATCTTCTATTAAAAAAAAATAAAAATATTACAGGCATTAGAAATTTCAGAGCCAAAAGATGACCTTTTCAGAAAGCTGTGGAAAAAGTTACAAGGGAAACTGCTTTGCACAGCTCCAGTGCTGCAGCTGCTGGTATGGGCATCCAGGAAAGTGGAGAGGAACGAAACAGCAGTGATTATCTTCATAAAAAATTTAGAATGGGTGCAGGGTTTGAAGATTTTGTATCCTGAGTGGATTTTATTTGTTTGGTCCAAACTGGAATAACTGTCTGAGGTCTCATTAAATGAAAAATAGTAAGGAAGAGAAATTAATTTTACTCTTCTCCACTACTTTGTGTTGTATTTAATTCCATCTCTGTTGGAAGAAGCATAGAGAAAAGGAGAATAATTAGAAAATTCAGCTTGCTAAAGATAATTTGCTGTCATCTATGGCTTTTTAAGTCAAAACTCAAATGAGCTTGGCAAATTATTAAGACAAATATTTTCCTTGTAAGAATAGGGATGAGATGTTAGAAAATTATAGTAGGCTTCAAGGAAGGCATTGGGCTTTACATGTTTCTTGACCAAGCCCTCCAGAAATTTTTCATACCACTTCTCATTTTACTGTCATTAGAAAATGGGAAAAAAAAAAAAAATTAAAAATATTAGATAGTTTTGTCCTTTTTGTGGCAGATCCTTCTTTGTTTTATGAGGATTTTGTTACAATACAGAGAAGCTTTAAATTTTGTTCTGATACACCTGGAAGTTTCCCCTTTTGAAGGAGGTAGAAGCAAATTTGGAATAAAAATAGGAGCTTGTAGAGAGGCTCCCAGTACTCTAGTCTGGGGGGAATCAGAACGGAAGGAATACATCTGAGCTTTTCTGTACTGAGAAGTTAAAACATATTCAGAACTTAAAAGCAAATAATGAACATTTAAATATGAGCAAGACTTATTGCCTTCAGAAGCTTCTGTCAAAAAATAAGAGGAGTAATAGTTTTTAATAGGGGAGGAGAGAGGGAAATTGGGCAGGGAATGGGTGCAGGAATGTATCTGGATTGTTGCAGGGGAAATAGGAAGCTGTGAGGGTGCTCTGAGGGAGCAGAATCAAGAAAGTGGGAAGAGAAAGTGCAAAGAGATCTTTATATTTCAATGGCAGGGAGAGGATTCAGAAGACCACTGAGGTCTGAGAAGCTGGGGAAGTAAAATTGTTCCTTAATGAGAGGTATAATGTAGAACTAGAATGTTTAAACATGAAGATTAATCCAAAAGGATTAAAATGCATAACACTGGAATTCAGTCAATACCTAAAGAACTGCGGATCTGATTAGGATCTCTGTTATTCTCCATTTACACGTGCAGAACTGCATGGACTTCATGCAGCAAATTCGGTTCAAATCTCTGTTCCTGAGAGTATAACACCACTAATACCTGTACAGGAAATTCTTCAGCTTTTTCAGAACTCCAACATTAGGAAGGCTGAATACCAGCTGATCAGGGAGTTTTTGTGTCCCATTTACAGACATTTCACTTTTTGCAATGACATAGGACCTTGCTTCAAAAACAGTGAGATAAGATACAAATGGTCAAAACAGGAGGGAAAAAAACCCAAACGAGAGTAAGCCAAACCTGGACTTTATTCAAAACATCCAGTTCCAGTTGGTATTCATGGAGTTACACATGTGCTATATGTGCACATACATAAAAGACACATTTATCTACACATGTGGCTAGTGATGTTTTGGTTTGAAAAAAAGATGTACTTTTCCTCTCTCTTTTAACCTTATCTGTGCATTCTTGGGTCATGTAGCCTTTGTGCTGACTCTGGACAAAAATCCCCCTTTGATGGAGGATACATGCTGAAAGGTAGAATTCTGAATTATGTTCTCTAAATTATCCCGTGCTCAGAGAGCAAGTATTGATTTTAAAAATGACTGAGCCAGACCTCGCACTGCAGTCCCCCCAAAGCACAACAAACAGCAGTCATGTGTTCAGCTACCAAGAGGCCTCAGTGCTGGCATTGTTTCAAAAAATCAGAAAGTCATCAATCAACCAAATAGTAATCGGAATAAGTACATGGTATCTAAAGACACATTTTATCCAGTTACATGCTCCAATTCAGTTAGCTACGAGGAGAATTAGAACAATATTGGACCGATTAACAAGTCTACCTTGGGAACTGTGAGCTGTTAAGTTATTTATTTTGCTGCCTCGTATAAAAGAATGAGCAGAATTTCATCTGCATAGTTAAGCATTCAGAAACTTCCCACAATAAATAACCCCGCATCTCTTTGTGCTAGAGTGTGTTTTATGGAGCCTGATTGAGAACACATAATTTTACTGTAATTGGTTTCTGTTGCTTTCAAATGGTCTGGACACAATTGTGTTCCAGGAAGATTTTTTTTTTTCTTTTTTTCTTCAGGAGCTGTTAGTTACTGGTGCTGCAATGGAACATCACAGGCAGTAAAATTATCAGGATCAGTGTATTCAGAACATCATTGAGTATTATTTTAATGATACAACTTAAGGATCAATGCAAAACCACGGTTTAGAATTTCAGTCTTACACAATTCAATTGAATCAATAATCTACGGTGTTGCCATGCAGGATGTGCTTCACAATAATAAAAAACATACCATTTCTAAAGAAATACATGGCTGAAAAATACACCCTCCAAGTGAATGCATCCAGCTCTGTGTACTTACAGCTGTCTTTTTGGAGATACAATACAGGAACAGACAGACAATGTGAAATGCTTTGTAAGGTAATAGCTCACACAATTAAGATGGTTGGATTTTTCAGCACTGCTATATAGCACTTTCCATAATGAAATCTCCAATTTTTAGGTTTAGAGGTTTAGAACTCCCATGCTTAGGTTGTATTGAGCATAGTATATGGTTTTCAGTATAGAGGATATTAATTTAAAACATGTTATTTCAATAAACGTCAAGTTTACTAAAAGAAGGTATGTGTGTAGTTAAGATGCTACAGTAGTAGATCCTAAGATCCAAGATGATTTTTTACATTTTTAGATTTTACATGCATTTCCAGTGTTTGGAGAGGACATTTTTCTGTATTCTTAGTAATGATAAATACAAATTAGGTCATGTTTTCTTTCCATAGAGGACCCCCCTGTCTGTGTTATGTAATAATATATGAAGCCTGCAAGATACCATTTCCATTAATTTGTAGGGGTTTGCTGTAACTCAGATTTAGTGTGAGTTTGTGTCACACAGCCACTCCCTGCTCTTTGTTTCCTTAGCTTTTAGGAGACAGCAAGGTTGAAGGTGTGGAGCTTTAATTACCTTCTCCCCACATAAAAGGGTGGCTTTTCTAGGTCTGAACTTACAAAACTGAGCCAGAAGGATCACAATTAATCTGTATGTTGCCTGGCCAATGTATTCAGCTACTTGCTGGTCATCATTTTAACATGCTGTCTAGTCCCATCCCTCCTAAAACTGCCTACTCTTCTGTCCTTTCTTTGGGGGAAGAAAACAGCTCTGGGCAGCAGGGAGTTATTCAAGCCAGGTGAATAAGCTCGATGGGCATTGGTGACAGGGAACATTTGAATCTTTGTTTTCCCATGCAATGATCCCTGCAGGGCACTGAAATCTATGCAAAGGGAGCATTGCCAATTCATTCAATAGGTCTCTATGTTTGGGAAACAACATTCAGAAAGGAGACAGGTGCTTGTTCTTTGTCACCTTTGTGTGAAGAATTTTTGAGGATCTGTCTAAGGTGAAGTATAGGAAAATTGTTCTGCTCAGGAGCTTTTTGTTCTTATCTCCTTCTCCTGATATTTAAGTACAGCAGAAAATCCAGGCCTGTGTGATTCAGAAGCTCAGCCCCTTTGTAAGCAGGTTCTGATTCTATAGTGCTCTTTGGAGTTCTAGTTCTACTAAGTAGGCATAAATAATGAAAACTAAATGAGGTTTCCTGTAATAGTATAATATTTTATAAATTTGCTGTTTAGCTAATAGGCCTCTTTTCAAGGGCTTTTCCTGCTCTGATGTGTCTGTCTCTTCGCATATGTTTTTCTGTCTTCATTGAGATATTGTTAGAACCCTCTGTCCTGTCAGAACAAAAATGCTACTACGCTGTAGGATACTTGAAGTATGGAAATCAGAGCTCTTCTTGGTAGCTTTTACTAATACTGTCTTTATGTCAGTGAATGAAGGAATATTTAAGCTCATTTAGGCCATGTCATAATTATCCATACATTTTACTCTACATCTGCTGTTTGATCATATGAATAATGATTAAGTGGAGAGATAGCTTTTTTGGTGTGTGTTTTTTGGCAGTGAGAGCTATCGCAGAGCAGGACATGTTGCTCTGCCTTCTCAGATATGAGAATTAGTAATCATTACAGGGAGTGTCACTGCAGCACTGAGCTTGTCTTCTAGGAAAAAAGAACTATTTTGAGATAAAGAAACACAGAATTTTAAAGGTTCACCTTTGCTTTCTATGGAAGTAGATTTCTGTGGTATATTCCACTTTCCTGTTTTCCCCCATCTACAGTCTGAAAAAGTAACCATGAGAAAAATTAGTCACTATATGCAGTGATTAACCCATATGAAAAATAAAGTTAGGAAAGATCCTGCAGAACAGGAGAAGCTGTTCACTGTGTGTTTGTGGGGCTTGTCCCAAAAATGCAAAGGAAGACCCGCTTTTCAAAGGACAGTTGACTGACAGACACAGCTTTTCTTCTTCTTTCCACTTCACAGCAGACATTTTTTTCTCTTCCTACAGTGTTAAGCTGACAGGTTTCTCTCTGAAGAAGCAGATTTGTAAGAGGTTTGAGTTTTTCACACACGGATGTTTGTAATTTTGGAGTAAGGAGGGCACGAACAGCAGAACGGAAAAAAGGAGATGGTGTAATTCTTATCTGTTTTGAAGTCCCATATGCTACCTAAAAATATCTCTGTGCGGAAACGAGCTCTTTTTCAAATACCCTTAAATTGCAAACTACACTTAACTAAATTCAGAGTTAAGCATGGATGCAGCAGTGGGTTAAAAGAGGTATTTTCAATTAAAGCAGAACTCTTAAAAGTTGAGGACATAAATTTTGGAAAACTGATAAGAGTAGAAGTGAGTCCTTGACCAGTTACTGCAGCCTGCAACTGTGTTCTATGCCTAGGCCCACTGGTGAGTATCAAATTGCCATTAAATCCTCCACACTTTATGTTAGCTTGATCCAGGTTTGTCAGGACAACAGGAGGATGTAGGACCTGGGCGCAATGGCACAGCAAGCTGTCATTCCAGATGGATTGCTCTGAGTGGATTCATGTGGCAGAGGAAAGGCCAAAACATGTCAGCCCATGTATGCATGGTTTCTGTTAGTTATTATGTTTTTATTATAAAGTTGGGACCTAAAGGTTGATGGAAGGAAGGAAAGGAATGCAGAGAAAGAAATATGGGGCTTTTCCCATTCTGCTAATATTCTCCTGCACCCTAAAATAAGGTCATAAAATTACTTGCTCCCTTTCTTCATCTGCAAAATGGGAAGCAGAGGAGTTGCCTGAGGTATAGCAAAAGTACAAATGTAAAGCCTTAGCCATCAAACTTGTTTTTTGCAAGATATTTTTAGGTCCTGAAAAGTGTGTGCTATAAAATGCATTTATCAGAAATAAGTCAATTTACTTAGTTCTTTGATTTTTTTTTTCAGGAAAAAGTAAAGAAATACATTATTCTAGGTCTGTTAGTCACTTTAATTCTTTGTTTACTTATCGCCGACAGCCTGAGAGAATTAGAAAATATAAATTTAACCAGCTGTGGCAAACCTCTGTTGAGAGTGAAGGTTTGGTCCATGTTCACATTCCCAGTGGACTGGAATAATATTAAGTGAAATTCACATACTTCAAAAAGGTTCCTCATTTGCAATTTATGAGATGAAAGGGCATCAAAGGCATAGAAGCCAGCAAATGCTCAGAAGTTAAAAGTGAGGGGTAGCCAGGCTTCAGAAAACTTAGTTAACTGGTTATGCCATTCTAGGAATAAAGTGACTTACCTCAACCCCATCTCCCTTCAGATGAGTATGTCTATTCTCATGCAGTTCCCTGAACTGGATATTGTTTTCACTATAGCTTACTCTCTTCTCTAGCAAGGTGCAGATGTCACAGGTTTGTGGAGTGGCCTAGTGTGGACCAAGTGTTGGCTTCCAGGTCAGCTGAGGATTGTCTCCAGGTCAGGCAGCAACTGCCCTCAGTGATCCTAGATCACTAGATTGGCTTGAAAGCCAAAACCAGTGGAGTTAAACAGTGTGCAATGTGATAAGTCCCTGATTTCCATTCCAAGTGTCCACAGAGACCTGAAATAATTCAAAGCTTTTTCTGTTCTAGTTTTTGTGATAAAGGTAGATACTATCTTTGTTGCTTTTGCTGTACATCATAGATTTCAGCTGTTATGAACCCTGGCTCAACCTACTGTCTCTCCTTTTACTATTATTTAAAGCTATTATTGTGGCTGATGAGTTCAAGTTCATATTGACTTCGTATCTCAGTCAGGGAATTTTTTGCATGATTATTGACCAATACTTTGTAGTGCAAAGAGGAAAACACTGTTTAAGGGGGTAACAGCACTTACTTACAGTGGCCTCTTGTACCTTTTTATGTAGAGGTCCAGAGTTCGGGTCATGTGTGTTTTGCTCTCTCTAGGAAGTGTCTAATGGCAGTTAGTCAGGTCACAAACTCTTTGAGACAGGACTGTCATTTTGACCTTAGTTTTAATGAAGCTGTCACTGTGGGGTCCATGCCTCTGAGATGACACAGCAGTGGAAATCTCTGTCCTTCATGGTATCAACAATCCTGGAAATTTGCAACTGCAGACTGTCCAGTCTGCCTGATGCTCCTCCAGTCTCTCATCAGCCATCTGTGATATTCACTTTCTAATCTTGTTTTCCTGCTTCTTAAGGTACCTACTAGATATTCTCAGAATATGTCCAAAGGAAGAATATTTTTCTCATTTTAAGACCATATTTGATAAGAGAAAGATTTAGTTTGACTCAGCTACTGTCTCTACAGAAGTTTTTAGGTCAAAATATCAAGGAAAAACTATCCTGTAAAAGGTCTTTCCTTGTTCACTAGGCAGTTTATTCAGTAATTACTTCTAACACTGGCTTTGTCAGTCTTCTGTTAGCCTTTTCTGTCCCCATTATTAGTGTTCAGGTCAGTGCTACTGGGCAATTTTTGTTTCTTCTAAATAAAACCACTATACAGAGAAAGGGTCATTCAGGTGTCCCAGTGGACATCCACAGTCAGTGGTGGGACTGCATCAGGACTCCAGCAGCTGGCTGTCTGGACCCAGCTTACCTGTTTCTCCATATTTAGATGAAGACTACTGCAATCTGATTCGTTCAAATCAATGTTCACTCCCTCTGCACAATAAGATGCCCTAGATTTTTCAAGGATTTCATGTATAGTTTTTTAGGGACTCTGCCCTTAAAATTCAGGGGAGATGCTTGAGAGGCTGTGTCCTTTCATTACTCACTTCAGAGAGTTTCACAGATGTCTTTAGTTTGTTGAGACAAGATTTCTGCCTTTTACTCTCCAAGCAGAAGAGAATTTCCATTATCCTTTTATCCTAGGCTTAATTGCCAATTACCAGCAGGTAAACAGCCTCATAACACTGCATTGCTCCAAGCTTATTACACTTTGCAAAGGAATCCTTTGCAGAGAAATCTCTGCAGAAAGAAGGCTAAAGGGCATTGAAGGATCTCCCCATTTCTTGCAAAGTTTTCAGTACCTCTTTGGAGGCTTGAGAGCTCCTCATACATTTAGCTGGAGTATCACAGTTTATTCCTGTTGAAAACGTAAAATGTCATCATCCAAACGTAAAGGCAAAAAGCATTTAAAATAACTGCCTTTCACAAAATAAAACAATAACGGTTTGAAAACTGTATCAACACAAGCAAACAGGTGATTTTTTAAAAATAAGAAATTGTATATGCAAAAATAAGTAAAGAAAGGAGCATCTGGTTTGTTTAATCCCATTTCTCTATAATTTAAGCAGAACAGATCACAAGCACAGTCCAGTGGGGGAAGTTCAGTATATTAAATGCACCAGCAGTTTTCTCTTGCAAATTGATTATTTAAATTGAGCTACTCTCAAGTAATGGACAATACTCGTGCTTTCAAATATAAGTTTGTGTGGAGATTTGCATTCCAATCCATTGTTCTTTCTCTCTTTGCTAGCAGAGACATCCAACTTAATTTCTTTGCGCTTCTCTCAGCACTTACATCTTAAAGTTAAAACTTACCAAAGGTTCTTAAATTACTGTAAGAACTTATGTTTTTACTGTTTCTCTCTCTCCTCTGTATTTTTTATTCTCTCCAGACCCCAAGCCATACTGACACATGCATATGGCTGGATGAAGGAATTTTTTTGCTGATGAAACTCAGGCAGAAATTTGAGAACGTTAAACAAAAAATTGCTATGATAATTTTGCTCAGCTATGTCTGTAGTGCAGGACTGGAAAATACGAAGCCGTGAAGACTCTTCCTCCAGGAACTACCTGCAAAGTGGGAAGGCCTTTTTAAGAGAAGAGAAGAATCATGGGGAGTGGGAATTCATCCAAAGATTCTTGGAAGGATACCCAGGCTCTAGTGTTTTTGCTGCTCTCATATTTTGATAATTCGCTAGATAAATTAAGCTCTCATATTTCTTGCAGCATCCACTACTGTCACCAGCATCATCACAAATAGCAATCTGCTCATTTTTACTAACCACAGACACTCCTGATGTCTCTAGCTGGACAGAACTCTCTACATTCAAGCCTGCCTGTCACTGTTTCACTGAGGAGTTTGAACATGAACCTCCTTCACTATAAAGAGCAGCACAATCCTGTTGGATGTAAACAGAGTTCCTATATTCTTCAGGGTCAGCCCACAAAAGGCTCTTCTGCAGATCTAACTAAATTTCACTGACAGATCTTGTCTCAGATGCTTCTTTCCATCGAGCCCGTGCTTTTGGAGTTAGACTTGCCAGTGCAGCTTTAAACTAAATGGAGCTGTAAATCAAAATGTCCTCATGTACAATTCTTCCCTGAGCATCTGATTACAATCATGTTGCATGCTATTTATACAGGGATGTTTAAAACTGCCTATAAAACAACAGCTAATTGCTGATCTGCTTAATTAAAGAGAGCCTTTTGTTGTCACATATACAAAGACAAATGAAATAATCAGCTTTGGACTAATGAGAGATAATTAGATTATGCAGTCCAATAAATAAAGAAAAAAATCCTGCAGATTGCCACTGTACTTTGGGCAGCTGAGATCACAACAGGGTTTAGAGCTGCACTTTCCTTTCTACTTTAGTTATAGTGGTTTGTATTTTTCCATCTCAGAGTTAACAGAGCTTCCAGGCATTAATGGCTGTTGTTATGTACCATAATGTAGGAGTTGCTCTTCAACAGCAGTGTGATTTGCATGGACACATTTTGATTTGCTCAGAATTTAAGATCCTATTTTTAAAAAAATAACTAAATTACTAGATCTGACTGTTCACTGATGACCTTCCAGCCTGAACAGCTGTACGATGTTGACAGTCTTCAGGGAGTGAGGTACAATCAACTGGCCATGTTTACTCTTCTTGTTACCCTATTTAGATTGATAAACAGAGAATTAGTTTTGTTCAGGTCTGAAATGCATATGCTCAGTGGGTGTTAATGCTGAAGTTCAGTAATAGCAGTTCACCTGTCTTCAGTGGAAATGGCTTATTTAGTGGAATCTGATTTCTCCACAAATGCTGTCCAGACCTTTGGGGGAAATCCAGCCAACTATCTTCATTCTTCATCTTTGTTCTTTGAAGAAATAATTTTAGATGTTCTTCAGGCATGCACCTAATGCATGCAAACCATAAGAGCAGACTATACCTTGCAGAAAATCAACTCATCAGGCAGCTGTGTAGCGTGGTCATCATCCACACCAACTGGTTTATTCTTCAGATATGCTTCTGTTATGCTGCACTACTTGGTAATGTTGACAGATCCTAAGATTTCATGAACAATTTGGAAAAAAAAATAAAAAATTAATTTGCCTTTAATTATCATTTTCCGTGACATAGTTTCATAGTAGCTCTGCTTTTCAGACAACATACGTGTCAAACTCAGCATAACCTTTGTTAGAATGGTAGTATCAATAGATGCCAATCTTCCCAAGCAAGCATAAATGAGATATTTCTCCTGAACATGGTATTTTCCTGGCAAGTCTCTGCAGCTGTATTCTTTGTTTTCTTCATAGAACTGGGTTTTGGTGTCAGTAGCCAACAAGCAGAAAAAGCAATGATTGTTTCCTAAGTGTCAGGGATATGAACCTTTTGGAGCCCTCACCCCCATCGTGTGATTGCCAGCAAGTAAAGATCCACCATGTATTAACATTTTTATCTTATTTACAAGGTCAGAACAAAATATCATTTTGACAATATGTTTTTCTATGTTAACGGCTAAAACTCAGCCTAAAGAGGGTCCTAAATCTGCAACCAGAGCCTTATGTTGCTACTATGATATGTGAATAGCATTCTAGTGCATTTAAAAATTTTAACCGTATTTACTAGTTAGATTAATCAAATACATGATTGAACAGCTGGTGCTTTCTTCTGTCTGCTCACCATCCTGGTCCCACAGCCCATACTGAGCACTGCTTGCCAGGGAAATTCCTGGGGCTCTGTGCACCCCCAAAGGGTCTGATCATGACAAGCTCCCCTGTGTCCAGAAATGCATGCGTCAGCCTGCAGGGACAGCTAGACATTTGTCGCACTTACATGATGGTCTGAAGAATGTTACGTAGCATATGGAGAATAACAGACAATTTTCTAGTATCTTTTCTCATCCTGAATAATCTTTGTAAGGAAAAAAAAAAAAACACACCACAAACAGAGAATAAGGACATTGAAATTGGACCTTTTGCTAATGAGAGGTTTATAGTTTTTAAAGAGTTTGATTGACTCTGACCTGTAGGTTTGAACACTCCCAACAAAAATGTCCATGAAGGGCTGAGACCTTTTCTTGCTTTTTTGATAGCTTCAGTCATACAGTGTGTTTCTGAGATAAAGTTCGACACTACTGAATGAGATGCTGAACTGGAAATCTCCCCTTTTTCATTTCACTGCTCTGCCATTCTCAGACACATCTTGACGACAAAAAAAGTCCCTCACGTCTTACTTGCTGTTCATGAGTTTAGATACACTGCCTCTCTTCTCTCTGTGAGCACCAAAAGCTTCAGTCAAGGGGGCTGGTTGGGTGTTCACCCCTCTCTGTTTTACATTTACAAGGCTGCCAATGTTGCTCTGGGCCCTATGGCTGCCTTTGGCTTGTTTCTTGTAGGGACCAGAAGACAGTTCAGAGTATACACATTCTGTCTGTGTGGCACCTGATTGCTCCTAGGCTGTCTCCTGTTGTCTTGCTCAAGTCTGGGAAGCCAAGCAGAGTGTGATGCTGTGTGTAGTGTGCGACTGAAAGGACAGTGGGTACTCGTATATCCGCAGTATGTGCCAGGATGCATGCATGCTGCTTCCATGTCTAGTATTAAGGTCACCTTCACAGGGACATGCTGTCACACTGGCACCTACTTTTCAAGCCTCTTAAACCTAGATTAGGCCAGTTAATTATTTTAATGCCTTCACCTTCAGACTTAGGATGTTGCGTGGTATTAACACCCATTTAATTAAAGACAACCAGCCAAATCTTCCATTTAAGCTTCATAAGTTTTGCCTTTTAACAAGACTGTATTTTGTCTATCCTTACATGGATCATGACATGGATGCAGAGGAAAAAAAAAAAAAAAAGGTGGAGAAGTGCATTTAATTAAATAGCAGGCATAGGTCAAGTGTCTGCCTCATAAGTCACTGTATAGCAAAGATGACTGTAGGAAAATCAGCTACCCAGTAAGGCAGTTCTGCTGGAGAGCCCTGTGGTCTCTTCTCCTTGAAGAAACCATCCACAGAGTATCCTGCCCCACCTGATCCCTTCATCCATATGGTGTCATGTTTATTTACTCAGGTAAGAGAAAGGAAAGCAGCAGGACCACATGAAAGGGCCGATGCTGCTTATCATGAGCAAAAGAAGGCAAACTGGAC
The DNA here is from genome assembly GCF_000747805.2 of Chaetura pelagica. Taxonomy (NCBI): domain Eukaryota; kingdom Metazoa; phylum Chordata; class Aves; order Apodiformes; family Apodidae; genus Chaetura; species Chaetura pelagica. Next base: position 6,273,485 of record NW_009952711.1, read on the forward strand.
CCTTTGTTACTGGGCAACAGCCTTTTTTCATGGATTTTCGGGAAGATCTATATACAACACACATCCTCCCTCATTAAAGGCAGCTCAAACACTTAGCAAAGGTCAACTCCTACCTGGGGTAGAGCTGTGAGGAGACAAGAGGTTAAGGCTGGTAAAATTCCCATGATATCTTACGTGGAGGTGAAGAGATAGCTTATGAGAAAAAATCAGAAGAAGTATTATGTTTAACTACTTAAGAGGAATGAGCTTTTAACTCTTGGAATAGAACTTCTGCAGTAAATATTTGTCAGCTGGACTTCTCATCACTAGCTACTCACAAACAATCCTCTAGCAGTTAGTTTCTGAGAAGCCTTTTTCCTATTCACTTCATCTACTGAGAAGCTGCTTGCTGCTGTGGGAAGCTGGCCAGTGCTCATCTGTATTATCTGGAGACTGCAGTGCTGGACCAGAACTCTCTACTGACAGGTGCTGTCCAAAGAGCAAAAAAATGATCAGTAGGTTGTGAACAGATTGTACTTACACAGATTCTTCTTTGTCTGTGGATTATGGAAAAGTGTTGTGTTATATTTTCTTTTCCTTAGAGATGGGCCAAAACCAGAATCCTTTTGAATTGCAGATTTAAAATAAAATTGCAGAAAGAATCTTTATTTAGATCAAGATTTGGGATAAGCAGTCACAAATTTGTGGAGGGCAAAAATGTGAGGAGAGCTCCATCAAAAACAGGTTTTTCACTTGAGTGGGAAAGGTGATTATTTTTTCTTCACTAATTCCTCAGGGGTTTTGCTGATGTTTCTGGTCGTTGTAGAATGACTCTTGTTCTCTGTCCAGCTACAGGGAACTGATGGTGTTTGGCACTAGTGGAGTTACCAGCACTTTGCCCTGTCAGATTCTAACCCTTCTCCCTTGGGGCTCATCTGGGCATGCCAGAGAGTGGTGGTGTAGCTAGCAGATGTGTCCCCCACCACATTAACAGAAAGTGCTGCTATAGCTTTGTTGAAGGTAATGGCAATGCCCCAGCTAATAGGACTAGCCTGTGTGGCTTGAGAACTTGATCATATAACCTAGGAAGAGCCAAAAACCCCAAGTCAAATGATCTCTGTAAATTAAATGTCCTTCAAAGGCTTCTCTTATTTTTCAGAAGTCCAAAACTTAGAACCTGTGTTTCCTTCTTGATCTTCTATTTTTTTCTTTTCCCTGGCTTAGCTCTAGAGTTGGATTCTTCATGCAGGAGTTCACAGATAATAAATATTTAGTGGCAATTTGCCAGCTTGAACTCACAAGTGCTGAGCTTATTCATTACCAGGAAATAGTGGTTCTCTGTGGGGAAATGTCTCCAAACATCATTAGCAAAAAAAAACCCAAACCAAACCACCTTATGAAAATTGCGTACCCAGCTAATCAATGGCAAATAGTTTCTTTGAACATTTCCTGACACATCTGAAATGCTGCTGAATATGAAGAGTGAGGTTGGAGAAGTGGGGAGGTGACACCATTTCTGACAACAGGCTTTTGTGCAGATCATCCTGGAGTGGGCAAGGAGGGCCCTGGGCCTCTGCCAGAGGTTGTGTGGGTTTTCAAATGTTTCCATGCCTGATTGTCTTTTTCCCACACACCAATGAAGCCTCTTGTGTTGCAAAGTTGAATTCTTCACTTTGGACATACTCATCCCTGTAGGCTAAGAATGTATACTGGATAGAGGTGGGAAATCGTTTTTTACCTTCCTGCATGCTTCCAACTTTAGTCTAATCCAGTCTCAAGGAAACAACAGTTGTATCTTATCAGTAAAAGAATTAACCCTCAGCATCTTACCTGAGAAAGTGTTGACAAAGCAAAGGATCCAATGTGTGGGGAAGAGCCAGAGAGCAGGTGTCTGATGCAGGCGTGCAGGATTAGACCAGGGCTGTTGATGTAGAGGTGAAGAATATGATAAATATTTAGTGAGCTAAAGTGAAGTTGTAAATGCTGCTGTTTTGAGATTTAAAAAACTAAGGTGAAAATGCTTTTCATTATCTTAAAAGCACATTACTACATGTTTACAGTGGTATTGCAGTTTAGATCTGTCCACAAATTCTCATGCAGGACTAGGTGTTATGTTAGCTACCTTCCCACCAAAGATTTCCTGGAAGCAGCTGAATCATGACAGAAAGCAAAATCTGTTTGAGTTAACATGAAAACCTCAGGGGAACTTTAAAATTATTCTGGAATAATTTTTAAATCTAATTGTATTTACACTCTCAACTGCTATAAGCCCTTTTTCAAATACATTGGCAAACAAGTGAAACATGTCTGAGTTGTATGATTTATCACATGAGCTTTCAGCAAGGGTAGCACAGCTGAAATGAATTGCGTGTTCTCAAAAGCTAACAGGCAGATCCTGCCCTTTTTGGGCATGCTGGAGTTTTTGCCAGTGACTTTCAAAGGGGGACAGTCTTACTTGTTAAAAAAAAAAAAAGTGCACACCACTAAAGAACATTTAATGTCATGACTTTAACATTTGCTGCTAGCGACGTTTTGCAAGATACTGATGAGAAAGCAGGATACAAATTATTAGACTCACAATTTCAATATTAATAATTCTTTGCATTCTCATAGCACTTTTCAACTTAAACTCAATTTCAACTCAGTGCACCACTATCTATGCACAGCAATGTACATGACAGTAAGCTATCAGGGCATTCACATAAGGTAGTGTTTGTTTGTCAGAGGCAGCTGCTGTTGAGCAGGTTGAAGCCATAGCTCACATCCCTTGGAAGGGGATGCTGACAGCAAGAGGCAGCATCCTGATACACTGCCTCGTCAGAGGAGGGTTTGGTACTATCAGCTCTCAGTGTCTCCTCAGTGGTGGAGCAGTCAACAATCCTCCAGTTGTTGGTAGCTCTCAAGTTTCAGTTCTCTAATGAGGGCCCTTCTCTTTCAGTAACCAGGGGATATTCTGTGGAGGCAGAGAATCCTGGCAGTTCATGTAATAAAAGGCTGTCCCTTTCTTCTTTTGTTCCCAAAGCATTGCATTGAGGAGCTGGGTTTTTAAACACTTAGTTATAAGATTTTGCTCTTATTTGGGTATGTTCAGGCATGCACGGAAATGCATACACAAGGAAGTTTTGTATGTTATCTGTAAAATAAATTGCATGTGTACAGAGACCCAGAAATAACCTGGTCCTTCACAGATTCAGCAACACGCATTCAACAATTTCAGGTTGTAAGCACTACATCCAACACAGTAGATGACACTAAGTGTTCTCTGTTTTTCAGTAAAAAGTCAGTAAAATTATTTCTGGGTTAATTTTGTGGTAAACAATGCTTTTTCAGTCTTGCAGCATGAAGTTGTGCTGCTTTAGCTTTAAGAGTTAAATAAATCAGAGTACAATCATGGGACCAGATGAAACTTGCAATTAGCAGAGATGAAAAAGCTTATTCCTTTAAGCACACACAAAAATCACAATTAACTCTGTTGTTACAATGTTATGTCTGTACTGATATCACAAAAAGAAAAAGCTAGTACAAATGTACAGGTTTTAGTGCAAAAGTTAATTCAGCTAGATTGCATATTCTCCCTTTTATACAGGGCACAGGAGAGGAGCCAAGCTGCAGAGTTCATGGTACTGTTCCTTACTCAAAAGGCAGGAGCACTGCACACACTGGACAGCCACAGTAACTGAGATTCTCACAGCTTTGCAGTTCTCACATTTGGTGATTGATTTTGCAATTGCATTAACACTACATTAGCCTAGAATTATTGGCATTTAGTTTTCTTGTTTATTTTAAAGTCTGCTTGAAAAAGAAACTGGTGATATTGAATTTTATTCACTTACTGCTACCATTTTCATTCCCAAAAGTTTGCAAATACATACAAATATGCATCATGTAACTTAGCCACCAAGACCATTGACTGCAGCAGAACTAGCTGCAGTAATAAGTATAAATGCATGCAGACATTTTTATGGGATCAGACCCTTAATGTTGATAAGGAATAAAAATTCACATCTTATTTGGCTGAAGGTGGGTGCCAAGTCACTCTTTGGATGGACAGACTTTTCATTTTGCAGTATGATGTCTCTTAGTAGCAGACAGGAAACTTTGTAAGAGTAAAATCTGAATAGCTAAGGAACAGTAATGTAAAACCTTGTAAAGTTGTTGAGTTGGGGAAAGGCTTTGTGTGGGTCTGTAGTGTGTGTTTCTTAATACAAAATAAATATTTTAATTGTAGGAACTCTCTGAACATGCCATGTATTTCAGAGCCCACATAGTAACTAAAAAAAAGAAGATGAGAACTCTAGGCCTATTTCACAAACAAAACCAGATGCTGATGCAGTGGCCCAAAAAAAATTCTGCATATTTCTTGGTCTTTATTGCTGTGTTTCCCTGTAAACCAAAGTATACATTAGAAATGTAAAAATGGCAGATTCCAAAGCATTCTTATAGTAGAATTGTCTTTTCAGCACACAGTTCAGCCACTTTCTGGTCTACATTAAATCACAGGAGTCATAAAAAGAGCATGTTTTCTGTGCCCACCAACTGACGTACCACTACAGGAGGGCAGCCCATGGGGCCTCCTGGAATCAAGAAGCAGGATCTTTTGTTGCTTTATTTACTGGTTTACTCTTCCGTAGGAACAAATCACTATTTGATCCCTTTTTTTCCCCACTAAATCTCATTTGCTGAGTAGTTTACCCCCGTGCACGTGTTCAGCAAAGGTATTTATAGCACTAATAAAAGCATTTTTCTATGAAAGGTCAAAAATCATTGCTCTTAATACATTTGTGGATCTGCTTTTGAACATGATCCTTTAGTCATAGCAGGTATATAACAGCAGAAACTGAAAAGTACTTTTTGTGTGTGTGTCAGAATTAATTCATAAATAATTCAATCATGTTAGAAAAGTCTTTTTCTTGTATCAATAATGATACAAGTGACCTAAGAACTATTGTCTTCATACATCTTATTTTAGCCATCTACCTGCAGAGGGGAAGGTACCATGCTCTGACTGCTTAGCATGTGGGAATTTAGCAGTCTTCTCTTCCAATATGTTATGTCTGCAGATTAGAAGAGACAGAGACTCGTCCCTGGCCAGGAAGCTGCTGGCTCCATTCTCATTATGGCAGATTGATCAGTTTATACTGATTACAGGAAATGGCTGTTAACTGGGTGAATAAATAACACATCTGTGAGCAAGGATTATCTTAAAATTTATTATTCCTTTCTCCAAAAATGATCATATAGAAAATCAGAGGATGGGCAACAATGTTCCATTCGATCACAGAAAGATTTCTTTCATTTCCGACAATGGCAGATCTTCCTTTCCCAAGGAAAAAAATAAGTATCATTTTCTGTCCCTTCAAAGTTTCCCTCACAGACCTGCTGTATCCCAGCTAAAATTAACAGCTATTAGCACATAATGCCCTTGAGTTGTTTTGAGAAGGACTGGCAGGTTGATACTAAAAGCAGAGAGGGGTTGCACATTACCCAGGCTGGAATCGGACAAAATGTCCTGTGTGGTGCACATGCCTGGGACACTGGTCAGTACTGTCTGAGTGGGCTGTTTTGATTTGGGCAGCACTTCCCACACCATGCAGTATGGCACAGTTCTTGCATTCACTGCCCCAAAAGATGGGAAAAGGCTGGTGAGAATTTGAAGTGCAGGTTCACCCACTGCAGTTGTCTGTCTTGAAAGCAATCTCTTACACTGACCACATTATCTGAGATCATCTGGGGAAGAAAGTTTAGTGGTCTGCACCAGGTTAGAGGTTCCATTTCTTCTTACTTGTAAAATAAATTATGTAAGTAAACTTTTTACATTTGAGCCATTCTCCCCTATCTATATTTTGGCATAAGTGTGCTCCTTATATCCATTTCCAGTCTTACTCATAAGAAACCAGGATTTACATCATATTACAGAGGTATCTGCTTTACCAAGAACATGATTAAAGTTAAAAAAAAATAAAATAAAAATTTCAACTTTAATATTGCTGTGAGTGTAGAGTAAACATGTTGTTTGCAGTAGAGTTTTCACCTCCATTTGCTTTTGGAGCTTATTATAACTTAATAAGTTTTTTATTCAGTTTGTAAAGTGACCCTTTTTAGCCTCTAGCTGCTGGGTGACACCATCTGTGATTTCCAATGAAATTAAATTAAGTGAAAATTCAATCAACGAAAGATTGTTGCTTCCACAACTTCAGTGAGCGGCTTGGGATCATGTGTAAGTGACATGTCTTTCACATGGGAAGCATAACCACTGTGTGAGCCAGCTTAATTTAAAGAAGATTTTCCAGAAAGTGGAGTAGTTAACACAGTCTTTCCAGAGTATCATGCCCTGTTTAATTAATGGTTAATTATCATTAATGACCCTAGCTCAGCCCTTCGTGGCAATAGGCACTTGTAGTGACCTCTCCATTGTTCTTCAACAAGAAGCCCATCTCCAAGTACGTCTTTATGATGCTCCCCATGCTCTGAGGGCACAGGTTCCCTTACCCGAGAGTCCCCCTGCACAGAAGCAGGGACTCCTCCAGCAGAGGCAGGCTATGCAGAATCATCCTCTGAGTAGAGGACACTGACATTTTGCATAGAGACTGATGCATGGACAATATGACATGTCTTAATATTCCTGAAATAACCAGTAGGATTTGGGGTTGGTACAAGAGCAAGGAAATAAGGGAACTACAAAAGAATTGGTTGGTGTAATTAAGAAAAAGGTTTTCTTGTACCTGCCATTCTCTCATTTACCTCTTTGCTGAGATGCACTATATTGTCTCTCTTCCCAGAACTATACTATAATCTTCTCCTTAACCAGTTCATAACAGGAAGCATAATAACTGAGAGTTCAACAAAATACCAGTTAAAACATCCCTTGGGAAAGACTTAAGTGGTCAAAGCTTGGAGATGTAGCTTATATTATGTAGCTGTACTGACAGCTTGCTCAGGACCCCATACACTTTTGTGAACAGATCTAAATAAAAGATAAAAACTAATTCCCCTTCCACCGTACTCACCTTTGAGTCAGAAAGATCTGTTTATTTTTCACCACCTATTTTCCAATAGGACTTTACACAGTCCCTGGCCTAGATGACTCATAGTGTAGTTACCAAAGAACAGAAGTGGTGATTTCCACCACAGTGGTGAGCTAATTTAATAATGGACACAAATGATAACTTACAGAACCAGAACACCAGAGTATATGATGATAATCCATGCATTTCCCAGCAGACACTCTGAGAAAGCAAGGATCAATGTCTAATAGTATCGGTTATTATTCGTATTCTCCTGACATATCTAGCTTTTTTATCTAACATCTTATATAATACAAAAATGAGGTCACTTTGAGAATATATTGGCAGAGAAACTTTACAAGAAATCTGGGAGGCTTGGGTGTTTGGATTTTTTAAACCGGAATAGCTGTCTATCTTCTAACCATTGTTTGCAGAATCCCTTCCAAAGGACATGGAGTCCTTAGCTCAGGAAATGTGGATCACAGAAAAAAGGACTTAACTGATAGCAGTAGAATTCTTTTTTCATTTTATATTAGTTTCTAGTGACAAATTTGTTTTCCAGGTGGTCTCTGGTGCATCTCCTTGAATGTGACAGTACAGTAGATAAACCATCTGATGAAGGTTTGCAGTGTCAAAAAGAAAGACAAAAGCAAAGAATAAGACATCAATCCAAATTCTGTATACCTGAATGTTCAGTTTCATAGTCCTATTCCTGATCAATTAACATAGGTTGGCAGTTTTCAGTGAAACAGTATATTTGGATAGAGAGGCATGTGTGGATAAGCAAAACAGGTGTCACCAGGTGTCACTATTACACGGGATTTTCTTGTGAGCAAATGGCCAATTTGGGGAAGATATATCATATTATTAGTTCATTATTAAGCATTTACTACAGAGCCATTGACACATGGGAAAAGGGCTCTGCAAGCGCAGGAGAACTTGCTCTGGTGTCCAGGCTCGTGTCTGGCACATCGTTGATCACTGGGAACAGGGGGAGCCAATGGGCTGAAGTACCTGATACAGGGAATTGCCCCAGGTACTGTTGTAGTATCTGTATTCTGGAATGAATATAAATACACATAAATAAAACGAAACTTGCTGTAATAACTCCTGTAAACACATCACTGCATCTTTTTCACTGACAAATTGCCTGCAGAGGCCTGATCATCTACTGCTATCTAGCAGAAGATAGATGTAGTACTAAAACAAGGTGCACCACTTGTGTGTTTGCTTTACATTAGATATCAAACAGAGAATGCAAGTGTACATATTTGGAGAAGAAATGGTAGACCACAAGGACAATGGTGACTGCAGACTAGCTTTTACCATGAAATTGCAGACAGAGACTTACCTTAACAAAGAATAAAAACACACTATATTTGAAGCAGGAGGAGACCATGTGACTTTCCACAGTATCATGAGCTTCTGAAATCCTAACTGATGTGTGGGTGATGCACTGACTGACTCTCAGACTCAAACCAGGCTAAAGCTTTGTGACAAAACCCACGTGCATTCACAAGGACTGTGCAAAGAGCCCCACTTCTATCCTGCCACAGGTAGGAAAGACATAGGCAAGCACAGCAGAAAGTCTGGATGTTTGCTGAAGGAAGCAATTTTTCCCAGCTATTGCACAAGAGACACGGTTGTCCAGATTGGTATTCGTGTACTACCATTGCAGCAGCTGGCACAGGCTGCAAACATTACTTATGAAGTGAGGTCGATTAGTTTTGAGGAAGCTTTATATTCTGCCTGCCTGGTGGCCATAGGATGGTAAAGAAATGTGCCTCTGCTGACTCCAGAGGCTGAGCTGGATGGGGGAGATCTGCAGAGAAAGCACTGAGGTATTCCAGGGTGTAAGTATTTGTTTCTTCAGTCTTAGTAATCCACCAGAGAATGCCATCTTCAGGAAAAGGAATTTCTGTTTTCAATAACCACCTTTCTCCAAAGCTCACTGGAGGCAAAAGAAATCTTTAAGCTGATTGAATAGACTTTACATCATTCCCTGTTTTGAAGATTTCTTGCTTCCTGCCTAGTATTGTGGCTTGTGATGTGCTGCATTGCAGCTCTGGTAGAAGCAGTGTTGGAATTGATGAATCACTCTCTTCCTTGAGATATTGCCATATAGGCCTATAACTGTCATAAATAATATTGCAGTGAGTGAACTTAGAAGTCACAATCTGTGGAAGAATCTAATCCCTTCTGAACATTCACAGCTGCCTGCCTTTCACTCTTTACCAGTAACTTTCACCTGATTCACTTCCAGGGGTAAACCTCTTTCAAGATATTTTTTTTCCTTTGCTCAAGGAAACACTATCCTTTCTCTGCATGCTCTGACATTGCTTCTCCCCCTGAAAGCTGGTGCCCTTGGACATTTGAACCTCATTAAATTTAGAAAGCCCGGTGACTTGGTTTTGTTCCCATAATGATGTTGCAAATCTCATATTTGCAAGGGAATTGCATGTGATTCTTTTAAAACAGATTCATTTTCTCTTGAGGTTGCTGCCACCAAGTATAATATCACATCCTCTTCTATTTAGAAAAAATTTAAAAAGCCTTTCCATGAGATGTGCAGCTTTATACCAATGTAGGGAAAAGGACAAAATCCAGCAAAATAGCTACTTGGAATACTTGATAGTAGGGCAACTGCAGAAGTTAAAAAGAAAAAAAAGTCTGAGGCAAAAAACCTGATTGATGTTATATGTACCAATGTAAAGCAAGTACAAATTTTAAATATGTGGGAAAGCTTTCACAGTCCTCTCAGCTGTCTCAAGATAAGGTATGAGACAGGGGACTTCCCTGTGCTGGAGTAACAGACCTTTAATGAGTAACAATTCCCTCTTGTGACTCAGCAAGCACTGTCCTGCTCATGGCTGCCACAGCTTGCACCTGCTGACTAACACAACTCCATCTTAAGCACTTGGTCCTGGGTACTCAAAGGAGGACTGGTTTCATTAAGCCAGTTTGAGGCCATCAAAAAGATGATACCCCTGATAGCTGAGGACTAAAATAAGGTAGTGCATTACATATTGTGTAATAAAGATAGCTGGAAGCATTATAAAATGGCTGAAGAAATCTCCAACATTAATATTTGATTCAATATCTTTTAGTTGACTGTGGCATATTTTGATTGAGGAGCCTTTTGAGTGTATTTATTTATTTTTAGATTTATGTAAATGTGCACAGTCAACATCTCTTGAGGCACCAGCATGGCATCCAGTAACATACTGCGTAGCATAAACCCATTTCTATCAGAGCAAAGAAGCAAACCTGCTCAGTCTTCCTTTCCTTGGAAAGGAAAGGAAAAGAAAAGATAGAAAAGGAAAGGAAAGGGAAAAGGAAAAAGAAAAGGACAAACGCTAAATTCCCTGAGGGAGCCCTTAACAAAGCAGGTAAGGGCTCCTAGCCCTCCCACTGGGCTGGCAGCAGACTCAGCATGAATTTGCCTGTCAGGGTCACAGCAGCTGGTCCAATGCAGCTCAGCTGGGTTCAGTGACCCGGAGGGTGTTTGTGCAGTGCCCCAGCCAGCCTGGCAGTGCTGGGGATGGGAGGCAGCTCTTCTGCTGCTCCTGCTGCACAGCACGCTTCCATCTTTCAACCAGAAATCATCTGCAGGGCAAGCCAGGAGCCCTAGGAGTAGGTAAATGGCCTCCAGCAGTGGTGCAGTGCCTGGAGCAGGCTCTCCCAGGGCAGGCAGTCCATGGGCACTGGGTGTGAGCTCCACAGGGGTGGCTGCTCGGTCAGCCCCAGTGGAGAGCAGCTGTGAGCCCGAGGCTGAGCTATTCCTGAGCCTGCCTCAAGGCAGAACTCGCTCATGCAGAAGGGTGTGTGCCTGGAGCCCACCCTTCTCCCTGGACCACGTAGCCTTGCTGATGGAAATTTTGGATTGAGGTAGATACATGTTTGATTTTCGTTTTTAGTTTTAGTTCTGATGTCCTGTCTGCTAATGAAATGAAACACAATTATCCTTTGAAAACAAAAACTACCCTGCCAAACCCTAGTGAAACAGCTTTCTAAATTGGTTTTTCTGATGGGGCATTTGTTGTAATGAAGAGTCTTATGAAAACTATGTGCAGTTTGTGATGATTCAGGAAGCCATCACGCAACTGTGTACTGACTGTTCTCCTACAGCAGCATTGCTGAGGGAAGGGCTGTTGGGGCCCTTTGTTGAGGGGTGGTGCCTGGGCACTGCTCATGTGCTGTTGGAGAGGCTGGCTCCTGTCTGCCCTGGCCTCAGCATTTTCCCTTCCACTAAATGACCCAGGAGGCTGATCCACAGGCTTTCCCTGAAGAGTTTCTCTCCCTGCAGCCACCCATATGCTGGACTTGCTCAAACAGGGAGACCATGTGCTGTGCCACAGCAGGTGGTCCAAGGGTGCGCAGCACTTGGTGTCAAGGAAGGGACATCTTTGGGGATTACCAGGGGGCAGCTCATGTCTGTTTTCCTGGTCTGAAAACTAATGCATGGCTGAAGCACAGCTCAAGTGTGGTTTGATTTAACCACCTTCCTCTTCTCTGAGCCTGAGCAGGTCAAACTGTCTAATGAGGGCTGGGTATACAGTATTTTTGACCAAGATACTTTTTTGGATAGAAATACATCTATTATCTGAGATCAAATTACAAAATACTACCTTGTATTTTTAAAAAGGAGAAAGATTTCTAAAAAAAGCTTGTTAATTTTCTATTGCTTTGAAAACACTGGGAAGAACCTGTCTTGTTTCCAAATTTCTTCCCATTTTCTGTTTCCTTAAGAAGAGACGGGTGACATAGAATTATTTTTTTTTAATAGGTTAAAGATGAGAGAAATGAAGGCATAAGCTTTTATAGTTTGTTTTTTTTCCAACAGCATCATTTCATTACTCTTAAAATTATTTTACATTTTAAAGTTCCTTTTAGTCAACAATAATACCATTTAAACAGATTGGTTTTGTCTTGGTTTCTTTCAAGTGAGGACAATTAGCAAAGCACTTTATTGAAAGAAAAAACTAAAAATAAATTAAAAGGTGGTTCCCCCACTCACATACTCTCATTTATTTTGCAGAATTGTCTTCTCTATTTTGCAGAATGATTTGAGTTAAAATGAGGGCTAAAATCTTCTTCTGACCATATTTGCCCTCATAAAATTTCCTGTACTCTGACACAGTCATTTTCTCATTTTCATCTCCATTTCATGTAAAGAAATGTAAAGTATGAGAGGGAATTTTTTTTTCCCTCCATCTCATTCGAGAAGTTTTGAGAAGAAAAATGCAGAAAAAGTGGTCAACTGAAAATCTGATTTTCCAGCGGAAAAGTCAGGACAGAAGTCCCACCAGGATACTAGGCCTCCTCACCTAGACATGTCTCTGTTACCTGCTCCCATGGACATCCCATCCATAGAAGATCTCTCTCTCCTTTCTCCTGGTTCCTCTAAGTTAAGAAATAAACACAGTTTTAGATTTGCCAATGTTTTCCACCTGTTGGCAACTTCCAGCTTTTTGAGGATTGCTTTTGTCTGATCATTTTGGTAAGTAATTCAGTTGCAGCCTGCAGGACAACAGAGATTCCTCCTGGCTGACGTGGGCCGCTTTGTGATCCTGTCACAATGTCTTTTGAAAATTGTGAACTCGCACTGTGGTAATGCAATTTTGATGAATACCCTGTAACTTAATTTACTTTGTGGCAAAACACAATTGTATAAACAAATTGGCTCTGTCCACACCCATCGTACCTTCACAGGACATCACTTTAATAACTGCTTTCAGCTGTGATAGATGATAGTGTAGGCCCTGAAGCGGGAGCGTGTCTATCAGCACGGGCAGATGAGCTTAGTTTCACAGTTACAGCCTTTCCAGAGATTGTTCATTGAATGTGAGAATAACAGACCAAAAAAAAATAATAGCACAAATACTACAGAAATATATTCTGGAAATGATGTTAAAAATGTGTAAAGTAATCCAAATCATTAGCATAAGCAATTACTCAGAGTAGTTAATGAAAATGAAAAATCTTTTCTGTGGAACCACCTGCAGCTCATGGCACAGCTCTGGCTGTGTCTACACCACCTACCCAGGGCACATGGCTGCTGCTGGCCTGCATCTGGGTCAGCACGTGTTGCTGAACTATAGCTGCATCCAGGGCCTCCCATGATATCTACTGGTGATAAGGCAGCCTGGTCTTAAACTGCTGCTGGAATCTGAAATATGATTTGTAGTGCTAAAAGCTGGGTAACTGCCTCATTGAAGACTGATGCAGGCATATCTGTCATCATTGGCTCTCAGGTTGCTCTGCGGTGAGGAACACCTTTTTAGTCTTTGGGTGACAAAGAATTGAAGGCAAAAGCAACATCAGGGGAGCGTTAACAACAGCAAGGCAATTCCAGTCCCTTCTTTTTCTTCTGAGCCACTTGGTGAGTTTAACTTTCGTTTACACAATGGATGCTTTGTGGAGGCACAGCTTTGCCTAGGAAAAATAGGTGACAGAAGATGTTTTAAAAGAGACCAAAGAAACTGACTCCCTTTGCACCACTTACAAAAGTGCAGTGTGAAGCTGGCCAGGTTCATCTTTTAAAAAATCCTGACAACTTTATTGATCAGAGTGGGATTATATCAAGGGTCAGATCAGCCTAGTGCTACTTCTGGAATCACCATTACTAGTACTGGTTGCCACCCCACGCTCTCCAAATGTCCAGTTTGAACCCACACATGTTTCTAGGCACACTGAAGGTAAACATGTGGCATAAGCTCTTTGCAGCTTTTCTTTTAACGGATCAAGACGGCCTTAAAAAAGTGTTTAGCATATGCTTCCCATTTGCCCCCTCTCTGATACACAGAAAGGCCTGGTAAGTCCACAGATACTTCCCGTTGCCCAGGTGCAGGCCACTGGTGGCTAGGTGCTATTTTAAAACCTCACTAATATTAATGTGGCATCTTTTGACACTTAAATGGGCGTTAAGGTTTGGCTCTTGCTTCTCACCAAACCCCCTGAGTGTGCCAAGCTGTACTGTATTCAGGCCATTTGTGGTGCAAGGTGAGTGGGGGTCAGCTGGCACCCTGCAGCATGTGGGGACTCTGTGCCCCCAGTGCAGTGCCTGGTTGGCAGGCAGCTGTGGCCAGCTCACCAGGGAATTGGTCATGCTCATTAGAGATCTTATGTGTAGGTTTCAGCAAGTTGTAAAGACTAACTTAGGTGCAAATAAGGATTTAAGAAATTTATTTTCAGAAATCAGCTGTGATATTGTCTTGCTACCAGCATGTTCATCACAAATAATATTTATTGTTTGCAGCATCTGCCTAAGGATCTCCTTTTCTAATCTATGGATCTGTTATTGAAGGAGAAAACTGGAAACTTGAAACCACTGGTCTAAATGGTGTAGAGTATGAATTTAAGCTAAGGATGATCTGTACTGCAGCCAGAAGTCATAGAAAAGGAGTGTTAGCAGTTATTTCCAATGCAGTGACCCAATGCTGTTTCTGCTCTTTGATTGTAGGAAGCTTTGTTTTTTATAACAGGGAGCTTTGGTTGATGCTGTCTGGGACAAATTCAGGTTTCTCTAACACTGCTGTGAATACTTGCAGCTAATGGAGAACATGATCATACAGACAATAGCAAATTGCATTTCAATTGCTTACTCACAGGCAGCTTCAGAACTGCTTTTGTGTCTTGAAGTAGTTTTACAGGACTAAGAGAGCTTTTTAGCCATAAACTGTACTGGCCTTCAAGAACTAGAGTCATTCAGTGGTGTCATGGGTTATAAACTGCTACCTTGCACTCCAAACGCTAGGTACAGATCTGTCATTTACCAGCAAGAGAAGCACGTGGCTGAATCCTGTCCTGATCAGGACTGAGTATAATAATGTACTCAGATGCTTTGCTGACTTGGGGCTTGGTGTGTGAATATAAGCATGTGCATAAATATTTGCATAATTTGGCTAGCATTATTGTTACATTTTGCAAAATTGGATACAAAATTGAACTAAAAATGGAATCAAAATGTTCCCTCTTAGTGTACAGAATATTTCTTTTAAGCAACACTTTGATCTTTTGAATTTTGTTGTAGGTTTCCGGATTTGCTCCATCCTTCTCTGATCTGCCATTAAATGTTGAGTCATTTATCCCAAAGGTGGTCTCATATTAAGATGCAAGCTATTTTAAGAGTAGATTAAACATTGTGATTAATGATGATAATGGATGAATGCTTTTGTCATTAACAAAACTGCATGACCACATATAAGATTTAAAACAGAATGAAAAAATAGCATTGTTTAATCTGTTTCAAGAAGATTGTAAATGCCTTGAGATATTGATCCAGCCTGCAAGCTTGCTTATAAGAATACTCTCTGCCTGGTGCAGTGTGCTTAGGTACAATCTAATAAGAGCTCATTGAATAATAAACAACAGTAGCCACCCAATCGTAAAAATTTAGATTGACGGAATTCCCTCCCCAGTGAAGAGGAAAAATCTAGAGCTGCCCATAAACCCATTACTGTCCACTCACCCATAAGCCAATAGAAGATCTTGGATTATTGGAACTCTTAGCTTTAAGAGAAATTGCTTTCCTAAATTTGACCTCTCACACTAAATATAAAATATGGACCATCTGTAATGAAGGGATTGCAGCCCAAATAGCTATCATCTCTCAGTGGCAAAGGTTAGAAGGTTGATGCACATTGGTTCCATGGGGATGGGGATGTTGGTGACCTTTTGGCATGAAAATGGTCACTTGGAGCTGTAATGTGAGAGAAAGGGGTTGGGTATTAGCCACTAAAGACTCTCTGATGCTGTGTCCTTGTTAAGCTTTTAGAGAAAAAGCCATGGAGGCATTATGGGAAGCAGCATCAAATCCCATCTACCAGATCTGAATATGATACAGTGGAAAGTGAAACTGGATATATGCTCCACTTAGGTAACATTTCTTCACTTCTTAAAAGGACAAATGTTATCTGATCTTATATAGAGTGTTCATTTCAAAGAAAGAAAAGGTAAAAATGCCATTTAGGTGTTTGAGGATTAGTCCTTTGCTGATCCTGGACTCAACATTGTGCCATTGTGTTTGACTACTCATGGTGGGCCAAGTGTATGAGTACAAATATGTGTCCTCTTTTCTTATTTACTTAAAGAATTAAATATTGTAGAAATCAAAACAAAAATTCAGTACGTGGTTAAATTGCTGCTGCCCATACCCTGTGTTTTAGTGTAATTCCTGTAAATGATTGTGAGGGGCTGTAGAGGGAAACACAGTGAACACAATGTTCCTTTTTGATCAGCAGCTTTTAACAAAGGAAGGATGTTGAACATCTGAAAGTAGGGAGTGCAGAGTTCACTGTGGGTCACCATTAAGGACAAGAACAAGGTAATGTAAGAGGCTGTGTGATTCCAGGTTGACAGGAGGATTTTAAAAGATCAAAAGTGTTTTATATATATGTTAGAGAGGAACAGAAGTGCTTTCAGTCAACAGATGAAAATGCTAATGTTTAGAAATGATGAAAGCAAGACAAATGTGGTGGTGAATTCCAACTGAGTCATCAAAACAACAAGTATTCTAAGTCTGTGGTTTTTAAAAGATTATTGCAAATTGTCCATCAGTGCAGGTGTGGTAAAATATGGCTATTTTTGTTGTTGTATGAGCAGTTCACTGTGCTCGTTATTTTGGGATGGCAGAGTTGCCAGTGTGTTGTGGCTTGCAATCTTCCTTGTTTTAAATCTAGACATATTTGAATAAGTCTGTTAATTTTTTAAGCTTTACGTTGTGCTCTCCTCCTTTTAATAATAGAAATAGAAATGTTTCGACTGTACAATTAAGGAGCTGGAGAGAAAAGAAAGAAACAATTAATCCCTGTTTCTGATAGAACCTCCATCAGTTTAGTGTGAAAAAGAAAAATGATGGAGTAATATTGCCACCAGCAATCCCTCAGTCAGGTGACTTTTTTTGCTGGATCAATTCTGGTTGCTAAGCAACAAGCAAAAAGGCACAGTTATGTTTTGGTAAATCTTTTATTTTTGAATATTCTGTGGTGGAGTTTCATGTACTGCATCTATTACTAATGCTGTAGATTCAAGACTCACGGTATCTTCTGAGCCATAAAAGCCCATCTTTTCTTATTCAAAAGGTACAATGTTATTCAGTTTTCAGCCAAACTTTTGTGGCTAATACATATTTAAAAATACAAAACTGAGCCAGTGATTAGAGAATTTGCTAAAAGAGAGCAATGGAAAAATCATTAAAACAACTCTGACATTTTTGGTTAATGATATCTACATTAATGAGTTAATTGCCAATGCATCACATTTTATGCCACTATCAAATATTAATGTTATCAATGTTATAATAATAGCATCTATTGATATAATTGAAGCTTGCTTTCCAATAGGTGTCACCATGAATAATACGATTGCAGTATTAAAATCAATAATAAGAATATTAGGAGGGCATTATAAAATGTCAATACTATGAAAACCACTTAAATAAATGCTTGATATCAAACAAACCAACTAGATATACAAAGCTATAATTTTAAAGAATAAAGTCACAACCCTGTGTATAACAGTTTGGACATTGCAGCTTTACTTAAAAACATTAGGTTTTAACTAATAATACAATAAAGCTATGAAGAAAATTAAATCCTTTTACATTCAGTGAGAAAATATTTAAAGAGTATATGATACATCCGAGGAGATTATAAATATTGGAAGTGGTTTGATATTACATTTAAGACAAAGCCTGTGTGTTGCAACAGTCCAAAATCTGTTAGCAAATGTCAATGCCTGTCTTCCTTTGAGGTCAGTTCAAACCAAGCACACAGCTGAGTCTTGGAAGGATGCACGCCAGGCTAGCTTACACTATGTGTAAAGAAATCAACAGTCCAGCCCTGGAAGAAGTCTGAAAAGACAAAATTCCAATTTTCCAACATTGCACATCTTGTCAATCTGTGGCCATTGCTGTTCCATTTTAACAGTGGCAGATTGGCACACAGATAACTGACAAGGATGTTAAAAAAAAAGAAGGTTACAAGAAGGAGCCTTTGAAAATCTAGCACATGGGGGAAGTCAGAGCTGCTTTTGCTGAATAGCAAGTAGGATAATTATTTTGAAAAAAAAAAAAAAAAGGCACAAAAAGTGCTCCATTGCCATCCAGGGAACAGGGTGAAACACCCACGTAGTCTGGACTGGCACCAGCCTTCACCCTGACAACCACAAAGCACTAGGTGGCTATTAGCAGCTGCCTGGTCTGGGGCATTTATTCCTATGCTGAGCGTTTCTTTCTCATGTCTGTGTCCTGAAGCAGGAGGAGGATTGCCTGCCCTGCAGCTGCCTGGCTGATCACAGGAGAGGAGGGCTGGGAAAAACATCCTCCAGAGGCTGCAAGGATTGCCCATCCTAAGAAACACTGATCCTCAAAAACATGCCATCCCCAAAGTAGTAATTTACTGCAGAAAAACATTTAACATTACTTTCCATCCTGCATGGTATGCTGAGCTGGGTGGGAGGCAGCAGGGTGTGCTCCTGGCTGCCAGATCCAAGAGCCAATTCCCATAACTGGAGGTGGGCAGCAGTGGCAGTGGCTCTTTCCAGGGCACCACAACAAAAGTTATCATTAAACCGACAGAGGCCAAAGGCACTTGGAGCAAGCATCCAAGTTATTCGTCTGGCTGTCTTGCTGGTTTTAACTGCCCACAGTAATGGGGCCATTCTCCACCAAGCAGGGTTTGCTTGGTGATGCAGTGCATTTGAAAATTTACCTGGGAACTCTGTAAATCAAAATCATTAACTTGAAGGCTTTTTATTACCGGTATCTTCAGCTATGTCTGCCAAAAAAGTTTTAGGACAACTCAGATTTATTCACCCAAAAACATTTGACATTTACTTCATTACTTACTGGACTGGATTCTCTTTAAATAAATTTTCCAGTTATCTGGACTTTCACCGTGGAAATCTGTACAGTGATCTCTAGTTTATTATGCCTACTTGAAAAGGGTAATTTAATAAGGCATCAGTACAAATACTTAATTGTGCAATGGCTATTGACAATGCCTTTAAACAGTTGCATATTTGCCAGATTTAGCTAATGGAAATAGAATTGCCACTTAATGTCTCAGTTTGCAGTGGCTGAAAATAAATTGTATCTGACATTCCTTTGGCTTTTAAAGGACATATTTAGATATTTACAGTCAGATTGATCTATTGTTCTATTTATGTTTCTTGTGTGAAAAAGTATGAAGTAATTTAGATGGAGATACTTATTTACACATTCAGTATTTGTAATAGATTCACACAATCTGATGTTTCACAGACTCTGATATCAGAGAGAGAGTTGACTGAAAAGAACTTGACAACATCGTTTTTTTCCAAAATGTGTGGATTTGTCAAGTGTGAAATGATTTCCTGGAACAAGCTACCTTTAATGACATTTCCATTTATAAGAAGTTTTGAAAAGTAAGTTACAAATTGCTCGTATAGGATTTTGCATCATTTTCTGAAAGTTCAGTTTCATTACATTTTGTTTGGAAATGTAACTCATAACAAAAATAAATCGAAGTGTAAAAGCAAAATTACAGCATTTCATACATACAAATGCAAAATATTCTCACTGGCATAAGCTGAAGTTTTAAAGTTTTTGGTTCAAAAAACTTATACAGCTTTTCATTCTGATTTAGGATGCAAATGAGATTTGCAATATTGAAAATGTTTGTAATATTTCTTATTGAGTTCTAGTGCAGATACATTTAACTCATTTTATATTCTTCATTAGAAATATAATTACTTAGCTCTGTACTTCCCCTTTCCTGACACCTCATTTAAGAAGCAAAAAACTTTTTCTAATGAAACAACTTATCATCACATTAAGAGGCTCAGTAGCAATTGAATCTTGAATATTGTGATACTGAAATTTTTTCAAAGGCCAGTGCATATTTAACTTTTGTAATGAATGTACTGTAAAGGTTTAGTGCTGGGAGGGAATGTAAGTGTTTTCTTCCTTGTTTTGTGTTGCCTGTTGAATAAGGTATAAATTCATGCCTCTTATGGCATTTGTTTGTGACTACTCTTCAGTGGATGATTTGAAATCAGCCCCTGAACCTATGTTTTCCTGTACATTTGGTGGATAAATTTCGCTGATGTGTCTGCTTAGATAGAAATAACTGTTGGAATAAGAAATAGTAGTAGAAACTTAGTATCTATATTCTCAACTTCCAAACTTCTGATGTGGCATAGAGAATAACTGACTTTCCAGTCAGTTCTTTTGTGATGTCCTTTTGTGCCTCCTCTTGCTTGGGCAGCCACATGCAACTATGGGAATTCAATCAGCTCACTATTCTTTTGATTCTAAAACGGTGGTTAAGAATTGCTGTGGTTTTCCTCCCTCTGTTTTTCCTGGCTGATTTTATTTCTGTCATCTTTGAAATGCTCGATTACTTCTCCCTGAGAAGAGCTTTGTATTTCTGGGCATTTCTGTGTGCCTGTGCTGCACTGTGCCACATCTTTCTGCCCAGTTCCTCATAATGATCTCAAAGAGGTATCAAATAGAGAGAAAAATATTTCTCTTTTATGATCAGTCTATGCTGAACCATTCCTTAATTCTGTGTGTTCTTGAAATGTAGATACTATATGTTGATAAGAAATTACATTTGGTTTAGAAAATATCAAATAATTTCCTCTGGACACCACTGTCTGCATTATTGTGAGTCATGCAAAAATACATGGATGAGGCAGAACATAAAATGATGGTACTGAGTAATGGAAACAGGATAAATAGGAAGCAGTGGAGAAACTAGTTTATGACCCTTGAGTCCAAGAGGATTTACCCCTCTCTAGTCAGTGGTCTAAGGGACAGCTCAGCTCCAATGATGCAATGACAACAGCCTGCCACCTAAGCTACAGGTTCTCATATTTGGAGTTTGCTCTCAGCTGATTTAGATTTGCCAAAGTTCATTATTTCAACATTAAGCAGCACTGGAAAATTCCACTCACTGCTAGAGAGAGAATAGATTTTTGCATGAAAAGGAGTGAATAGAAAGCCACTGCCTATGGTTTGTCTATGAAAAAGTTCACATGGGACCCCCTATCTATTTCTGTTCATGTGTACATGCGTTCTTTGGTACTTTTTCAGCAGCAAAGCAGATATTCCAAAATGTACCTAATTGTGTGGAATGGCTGTTTCCAGATCATTGGGAAAGTTTTTCTGTTGAGACATGGGACACACCAGCTATGTGAGGAAAACTATTTCGTGCTCCCACAGAGTACAAATCAGTAACCACACTTTCATTGAGAAGTCTGTAAATGTCCACAGGGAAGATAACAATTTTCTCCTCTTGCCACTGTTTTGTTAAAAAACCTAATAATAGAGGGGGGAAAAAAAAACCATCTTACAACAAGGAGTAATAAAAAGGTAATCCATAGTGTGGGGCCTTGTGTAAACGCAGTAAACATGAAGAATTTATTACATTTTTCTTATTCCAGGTGGAGATTGTTAAAGGCAAGTTTAGTTCTCCTGAACTGTTAAAAATTAACTTCTTTGGAGAAAAAAGTTTCACTCACTGGCTTAAAATCCACCTCAAACTGGATGGTCTGAAGTAATCTGAACAGGGTTAAAGTAAGAGGAAAATAAGCATGGGGGGAAGCTCTGTGGGTGCCCTCCTGGGGCTTTTTCCTGGCAGGCTCCTGGGTGGGGCTGGGAAGGGCAGGCTGGTGCCCTCCCAGAGGGATCAGCACCTCCAGAGAAAGGAAAGGGCTCAGCTGCATTTGAGAAACCAAATCAACATCTACAGAATAGTTCTCAGATAGAAAAGAAAAAAAAGTGCAGAGAGGAGCCGGGTATTTTCTGCCGCCTTCACCAACTGCTGCTTTTTCCATTGTGTGAGTTGGGAGTCAGGTCCAGTACCCTCCACTCAACACTCTGACCCCACTTAACCTACACCCTCACCACTGACCTCACACCTTCACCAAAATCTAAACAGGTAACCACTGCTTACTGCTGGGACATGGTTGGGTTGTGCATTCTGCACCTTGCTCCTGTTGTCTGTGCTTTCTAGTAAGATTACGAGCTGCTTGGGACAGACTTTTTAGTTTGTTTTTACAGGCTGTAAAAACAGGGTCTAATTTTATGGTCTCCACATAATAGTTATCGTTATGCACTCTTCTGTAAGCCCAGTTCCTCATAATTAATGAAAGCTACTCAGGTAAAAAGGTCAAGGTGAAAAACTCTTCCTGTTGGTTTGAAGCACTTTTCTATTTACTTATTAATATTCTAACTGATGTTAAATGGTTGTGACTGTGAGTTCTTCCTACTTGGCATTTTAGACCACAGTAGTTTTGCATGAGAGGACCTGATTCTGAAAACCTTCAAATTTTTGTGAAGTCTCAGCTACTGAAAGTCTTCCTATGGAAGACCCTTAGCCACTCCATGCAAATGCATGTCCTTCTCTCTCACCATGTTCAGTGAAACCTATGTCACAGATATACTGGTTCTTCCTACTAATAAAATTACTATTATGTTATTATAGTTGAGATAAGCTCTAATCTTTTTTGAAACCTTATACTTGGTTCAGGAAATCAATAGTAAAAGTAATTATTTAGTTCACTTCTATCTTTCTAAGCAACCAAAAACATGCAAAGTTGTAGATGCTTGTTTCCAAACATAATGTGAGTCTGTTTATAGCAGATATAAATATCTTCATTTCCACACTGTATCAAAATTTTAACTTACTGAGATTTAAAGTATAAGAACACATCAGCTACAGGTCGGCAGCAAGAACCAGAATTTGTTTTTTCTGCAGGCAAAGTTAGGATCCTTGCTCCAATCGTATGTCTTTAAGGTAGACTGTTAAGGTGTGTTAGGTGTGCTAAAAAAAGCTACAAGGAATACCAAAACTTAACACCAGGGTGAATCCTCCTTCTTTGATAAATCCTCCACAAAACCTTATAGGTGCATACTCTGTGTAGTCTAGCACTACCTGAAGGCTTACCAATATCAAGTGAGTCTGTATTTCAGACCTGAACAAAGGCAAATGACTTCTTTTGATTTTATACATCTGATCTTGCAGCAAAATATCTAGGTCCACTCTCTCTATATTACCTATTTTATTATTTTTTTTATTGATAGTGTTATATGTGCTAATACGTCTTACTGAATTCACAGGTTAGCCTTGTAACAAAAATGACTATGCACATTGTTCTGCATCTGACTGACAGAATTTGTTGTTCAGCCCCAGCATACTTCTGTCCTGTTCCTACCTGTAACACAGAAACTGGACATATGCATGGATGAGGTACAGGTGAGCAACATCAAACCTTAAAGAGCATTTCCCTAAACACCACCATCCTGCAGTAGCTGGGAAATTTGTAAATATTCTATCAGGTCTGAAATTAACAGAAAAAAGAGAAGCAGTCAGATTGCTCAGTGCCTCTGGGATCTGCAGACATGCTGCAGCACGGAGGAGGCAGAGCCTGCCGACTGTGCAGTGTGGCACAGCCCCCATGCCTGGGTTATAACCTGGCACACCAGCAGCCTGCACAGGTCTGGTGTTTGCCCGTGCAGTGAAGTTGTCTGCAGTCACATGTGCACAGCTCAGTAAAATCGATGGAGGCATTTCCATGGAGCTCAGTAGGTTTCGAATTGAGTTTGCTTCGTGTACCATAAATGACAGCTGTAACACTCTGCATGTGTGGAGCCGTTAGTGCACGCTTCACCGTTTCTTGAGCATGTGGTAGGGAGAGGTCAGAATCATAAAGGTATACAAAAATATAGTTACTGTACATAAAATGGAGTTCTAAATTCACCCTGTACCTAATATGCTACAAAAGGGATGCTGACCACTTAGCAGATTCTCTGATTCTTCACACAAATTTAGTGGCAGAATTCTGTTCCCAGTTACAGACAGATTGCTGAAAAGGAAATTGCTACACAAAGCCAAATTCTGACCTCATTTGCCAGATTATAAATGCAGAGTGATGCCTCTGACTTTGCTGAAGTCATCTGTGCTTGGAACAGTGTAAATGAGAGAGAATTGGGAACCATATTATAAACATTTACACTGGATACCTTATGAGGTAATGCATTTGGGCATTAAAACATACAAGGTATGCACACATTTTATACTAAGAAAAGTCCGCTTTTTATCTACTTTAAGATTGTGCGTAGAATTAAGTCTTTATTCTAGTTTTCCCCATTTATGATAGTAGCATTAACACTGCAGTCCTCCTCTGATGTGGTGTCAGTTACGCTCTTCACTTTCATGGAGTAAGGCTTTGAAATTTCAAAATACTTGAAGATACTGTAACAGCCAGGGCTGCCAATACTGCATGGAACTGCTACTTCACAATTCAAGTAGTCAGCTATTGACTCGTGGCAATCTATATCTGCATTAAAATGGTGAGTTTTGGATTAATGTAGAGCTGAAAGCCCAACTGAGGCTCTTTGCTGCCAGCCTGTCTCTGTAATTGCAGCATGGATTTCACCAACCACAAAGGGCAAAATGAATGTGATCATCCCCAGCAGTCGATAGCACATTGATTTTTTTCACTCTACGATTCGCACAAATATCGAAGCTCATTTTTTAAGCACGGAGGATTATTAATCTGCATTTCTTGAAAAATAAGTCCGTTTCAAAGCATGGTACCTTGCAGGGCTTATTTAACGTGCAATATGTAAACCAGATAAGCAAAATTTTCTTTTTTTTTTTTCTTTTTAAGCAAAAATTGGCATTCTTAGCAAGCTGTGAAACCTCATCCTCACCGTTGCACTGTCATGCATCTTATTGTTTGGTTAAGAGATTAAAGAAGGAAATGTTGGCAGGTCTTGTTCTGGTCAATGGTCTGCATTTTCTTAGTTTGTTTTCATTTTCACTAACCCCTGAGGTTGTAAACAGACTATGTACAACATCACCTGTGGTTCCTAAGATGAAACAATGACTCAGGACCATTTCTTCCTTAAATGGATGCAGTTATCTGTGGTATAATGAATACACTTTGTGTAAGGAAAACAAATAAAGTTCCTGCAGAGTAGTGGCAATGTTTCTGAGAACTACAAGGTTTCTTTTCATCATTGGACTCACCTTTCTCTTGGGCAGGCGCTTTCTGGAATTTTGTCTTCAGATGCATGGCTATGAGAAAGCTTCAGTACTGAGGACCAGATTTACTGCTCTTTCTTCTGTGTGTGTGGCAGAGGTTGTTAATATGTGGCAAGCACAAAATGGGCAGCTGACCTGTGTGAACAAAATAAATTCATGCATTCTGTGACAAGCTGCAGTCACTTGCATGTGAGTGCAATATGAGCCATATACTGGCAAGAGGTTGACTTGTTTGACTGTGGACTTCCCTGGTTCTGACTTTACCTTGCTAATTTTGGATGTCAGATCATGGAAGATTTCTTCAAGCCTGCATATCCACATAACTTTAAGGAGTGCAATTTCTGGGCCAGCTCTGTGCTGCATTTGGTCTGTTTGGTAAAACTTTTCTCAAGGGAAGCACAACTCATGATAAGAAGCATTCCAAGAGTGGCTTTAATGAAAAAGTAGCAAACGAGCACAAATTAGACTGCCTTTATAAATGTCCAAGGTCAATCAGAGCTCTCCTGTTCCTTCCTTCATCCCAAGGCAATATTAATGAATGCAAAACCCCTCTTTGCTGAGGGGCAGGCTTGAATATCAAGTCTTCATTTGGATGGATTTAGTTCAAACCCCTGGTAAACCTTGAAACAAATGCAGGGTGGTAACCTACAATGTAGAAAAAAAGACTGTTTACCCTTTGCTTTGGCCTTCTCACAGGCACCGTATTACACACTCTCAGAAGCAAACCCTTAAAGACAGTATTTCTTATTTCCCTCCATGTTCCCAGTTGAGTTGATGAGGCACCTTTCATTAGTCAGAAATGGTCTTTTAGGTAAATGTGACAGAACAAGATGCATTTGAAGCTGATCAGGCTTGTCATTGTCATAAACTCTGCTTCAGGTTTTAGCTGTGTGTCCCAGTAAATCCTCAAAGTAGAGCAGTCACTGTGTGCATTAGCTGTGTGTTTGCTTTCCTCAGGGTATTTAGCTACTTGCTCTTCAGCTTTTATTGCACTTAGCAATACAATAGCATCTCAAAATGCCCTATCTTCAATTCTAGAGAACAGTCAAATGAACAAATGTTAGTCACACAAAAAGATAATTTCCTGAAATCAACTACAATTCATATTATGATCTGAAGAAGATCAGACTTCAATTTCCCTTACTTCCCTAAACGTAAGAACAGCCTCAAATATGAACCATTTAAGGCATTAACTGTGCTTTCTGCTTTTAGTGTGCAGAATAACGGGACTGTAGTTCTCTGCTCAAAGCCCTTGTAATAAACCCTGCTCCTGTAAGTGCAGTTACAGACCGAGTAGCTCATGACTGGTTGAATTGTTCCAAATATTTTTTAATTTTTTTTCATGATAGTCACCTACAGCAGAAAATTAATTATGATGAAAGGTAGTAAGTAATGCAGAGCCTTCCAGGAATGATAAACGTAGTCTAGCTGGTGTATATAAGACAGCCTCTTAACTAACTATTCTGAGGTGACTACTTGAGGACACTGTGAAGTGCCTTGGTTAGACTTTGGACTCTATCTACTTATCTGAACATTTGGAAGTAAGTAGAAGTTTTCCAGAGGTACTCAAGTAAAGGTGTTATGAACTTCCCCAAAGGCTTTCTTTTATCTCCTAATTATGCCTTTTTATCTCTAAGTGGTTTTTACTTAACTTCCCACTATCCCATACATGGGTAAGTTCTTTGCATCCTCTTGCTTCCACTGATAATGGGGATTTCAGGTGACTTAATGTTACTTTAAGGGGTGCCTCCAGTGATACAGACCAACAGAAAAAATGGTTTGAGAGCATAAATCAGGAAGGCATGGAATTAAAATGTGTTCACAACAGCAAAACATCTCACGTGTTTTTTTATCTATTCATGAAATGAATAGGAGAGTTCCCCAAAGTGCAGGTGCTCTGCTCTTGTGTTGCCAAAGTCCTTCTGAACAGAGTGATTAGTTTTTGCAACATCTGTGCATGAGACAGATAACAAAGTAGAGAACAACTTTATGTGTTTCCAGAACCATTCCTGC
>NW_009952711.1:6300780-6324584 GCF_000747805.2 Chaetura pelagica
TTCCTGCTGCATCACTATGTAACTTCTGATGTCAGTGACTTTCACTTTTACCCTTTTATCAGGTCTTTGGTGATGGACAGACTTATCATGGGAAAAGGGGGAATATCTTTAAAGGAAAAAATTATTCTTATTTCCAGCAGATTTTACCTAGAAGATCATGGACATAGGTCGCATTCAAAATAGCCAGTGCTCACAAAAGAGAATAATGCACCACTGGGTATTAAAGATTACTCATCTATATTTAAGGAATATTGTAGTTCACTGACTGATGAACTAGTAGCTGTAAAATAGATACAAATACATTACATTAGAATGTCCTGTCCAAATTTACCTCAAACTGATCTGATTTTCCGTTTTCTCTTCTGTTATTTCAACTTGTCTGCAGTCACTGCCACGCTGAGTTTGTTTATACTTTGTTTTGGTTTCCATTTGAGTGTCTGTATGTTTGAATGTAATAGTGAAGCTTTTAAAGAAGGCAGGATCATCTTGGGGTTAGAGCGTAGTAAGAGGATTCTGGAGACCTCAGGTCTCAGCGTGATGCTGCCATAGCCTTCTTCTGTGATATTAGGCAGATTACTTAGTCTTTGACTGACTCTCGTGCTCTGTAAAAGGGACACTAAGATATTAAGCCCTTGGAGACTAGTGTATCAAAAGTACAAAACAGAGACATACAAAGAAATAGATTTTGTAAGGGCAAAAAAAATACCCCACTGTCCTACAGCCGTGAGGTTGTTGAAATCTTTCCCTGAAGCTCTCAATTAAAACCATGGTGGGAATGGAGAATACCCACGTTTTGCAGTGCTAGATAGCTAATGATCTGTGCAGAAAAATCTACCTGAGAACAGTTGCAGGAGTATGCTCTGTGCTGTTTAGCTCATTTAGTCTTAGACATATCTGCTCTGTTTTAACTAAGCACTGAGAAGGCTGTTGTCAGTTACCATACTGAGATTATCAGTATGCAGTTTAATAAAAAGAACATTATCTGAACAAGGTCCAAACACATTTGTACACAGAGCATCATTGGAAGCACCTCCCAGTTCCTTTGCAAGTGAATAACTATGTTTTCTCCATGGTTAGAGAATCTTTACTTAGTTATTGATCAGCTGAGTCAAGCAAACTTGTAACCTTACCTAATGCATTTTCACCCTTCATTTGCCCCAGACATAGATTAAAATTTGTACTTAAATGAAAGGACTCTTCATTCCTCCACCAGTGACTCCACAATCTGCAGCTCTGGGTGGCATTCACCCATGTTCAGTAGCTCTCTCTAAAGCCATCTCAGATATTTCTGTGGAGACAGAGTGCCTGAAGAAGGGGACAGATTTTCCCAAGTCTTTCTGAGAGGGTGAAGAGGCAGACACTCAGTACTTTATGACACCATTTATAGCAAGAATGATAGTCCCAGCCTTTAGCAGTTCTGAATACTCCTCTGTACAGCTTCATGGGGCCAAGCTTCCTTCCCAGCCCACAGAAAGAAATGTGAGGCCTGACTATAGCTCACTGCAACATCAGCATCTGATCAATGCTCTCCTTTGACAGGCCTGGGCACAAGCAGAGTTTGTGCCCTTGGTTATTGAGGGAGCTGTGTAGGGAGGCAGAAGCAGCTGCACTGCTGAGTTGCTACACCATGGAAAGAATTGACAAAGCTGAATAAGGGTTATGAGAAATGTAAAAGGAAGAGGAATCCAGATATCAACATAAAAGGTGTCATTCCTAAAGTGTGCAGGAATAAAAGACAAATGGTAATAGGTCATTCTGGAATCAGAGTCATGAATGACAGGAAGAGAGCTAGGAATAAAAGAAAGGGCAGGTAAATGTCAACAGTTAGGAACAGAGATCGTGGACTCTGTCAGAAGGAAGAAAGTGCTCAGAATATTCAGCAAAGCAAGTTCAGTTGTAGTATAAATTTAATAGCTTCAGTCTTGTTGCCTGACTAACCATGTTTTCCAAGGTATTGTGACAAATGAACACCTGAAGGGAAAAGAAAACCCAGCAGAGATGAGATCCAGCCAACACATGGAGTAAATTACTGTGATACAGTGACACAGCTACTACAGATGTTGGATGGTATCATATGGTGTGTCACCTGAAAGGGAGGCAATCGTCCTTCTCACACAAGGGGAGGTGCTAGCAGAAAGGGAAAAGATGTAGAGTAAGAAGGAAAAGTAAACAGCCATGAGAAGTGAAATGTAAATCAGCTACCTAGGAAGGGAGGACTGTCCTTTCCTTATGGTGTGACAACTTCCACTTTTTTTGAGTCGATAGAAATGAACACATGTAAACCAGCTGTGAATCTCACCCGTGAATATGTTTCTTGTGCAATACTGTTGAAGAAGGACAAGTTGCCTGTAGGAAGCTGGAGTTTGTCCAGTGTTAACATTTGTTGCTTTTTTTTTAAAGTATCATTGAAGAGGACCATAAGGTTTTCAGGATTGGCATTAAGATGTGGAACTTTATGGGTTGCCACTGACCCAGATTAGCAAAGTATAGAAGTTGATTGTTCCCATGACAGCTTGATGGCTTGTCTGAAATAAATAGTGTCTGGATCCAGTTTCGTGTGCACAGTAATTACTGTATTGTTTGCAGTAGCTGGTGATGTTGGCACTGGGCTAATGATGGGTGCTGATGCACCAGGTGAGTCAAAGTTGATGCCCTCAGCAAGCATTCTGCATCTTTTGAAAATCAAGGCACTATAAAGTCTTTGTGAACAACCCGCACTGATGTGTTGAAGATATTGTGGGGGTTTTTGTGGATAAAAAAGACTGTTCCAACGCTTCTCAGTCCAACATATTTCAAGGGCATTAATTGAAAATAAAGAAATAAATCCATGATGTTCACAGAAAATATGTCATATTTGGCAGATAACAAATCACATAATCTTAGCTCTGAAGCTCTGCTGCCCCATTGCCTCTGAGTTGAATTATTCAGTGGTGCTCACCAAGATAGAGAATGGTCTCAGTCTTTGCATCCCTTTGTCCTGGGGGACACCAAGGTGATGGTGTGGGTCCAGCTCCCTCGTGGGATGAGCAGAAGGTGCTGCAGGGAGCAGGCCTTTACCAGCTCCTCAGGGACTCCTGCCACAGGGATAGTCTGACCTGACTTGCAGCTCCAAAATCTGAAGTTGACAGTGTGACTCTCTACTTAGGTAGTTTTCAACAGAGAGTAGATTTGGAATACTTTTGAATTGGTTTTGCATCTTTTTAATCTTACACTGTGAATCCTTAATTAATAACTAGAATTGTTGTGGTCAGATGCTTTTCTCTGCAGGTATATAGTATTTCTGAGGTTTCCTTCTGCCTAGAGAGGACTTCAGCATTAATTTATATCCATTTAACTAACTGCTGCAATTTTTATACTTGTACTCTTTTATGTCAGCCTAAGACTGATTATGTAAATTTAGTTCAGGCCTGTGAATTCATGAATACAAATTAAACCAATGTATGAATACCTCCTTGCAAAAGTTGCTCCAATGTAATTGTATCAGTTTCAAACAACAGTCTCCATGCCTGGGTATAGGCCAGGCTTCAATGGCTTAGGTCACACAACAAAAAGTGGACAAGTCACCTACTGCAGCCTTAAATTCTTTGAGAGAGGCTCTCTCTTTTGCAGTGTGCAATTTTGCAGTTCCAGACATAGCAGGAGATTACTTTTCACACACTATCTCACTGCAAATCCTATATAGAAATGCAAACATACATTTTATTAATAAACAGAATCTGTGCTGATTATTACAGCAGTTACATAGCATCCTAATTAGGTTTCTTGGTTTAGGAGGTTTTATTGTCTTTCCTGTAAAAAAAAAATCAGATTCAGTAGAAGTGATTTCTAAAATCATCTAAGAAAAAATTCACCCCTCGGCAAAGAGCCAAACTGAACCATCAGATTCGTGTGAATGCAGCTCCCATTTTCCTAAGCAGAAACTGTGTTCATCTAACAACACAATTTGTCTTTTCCAGAAGCATGGCAGATTGTTTAAGGGCAACAAGGAAAATGGTATTTATAAAAGCAGACATCATTGGAAATAAGAGTCCTCCCACTGTTGTGATTTCAGAAGTTGATCATGAATACTTAGCAGCAGGTGAAGCACAGAGTGCTTAACTTCTCACCATCAGGGAAGAGTGCTAGCAGAATTTCATACTGAATTAGAGAGATCAAGCAGCTCAGGGGATTGCCCCTTTTTCCTTTTTCCATGAACTTCTTTGTTGATGATGAGAAGTTACTTTTCCTGCCTTCCTTTCTGTTGTCACAGATCAAGCAGTGCTGCCACAGTGTGTCATCCACATGGCATATGGGTACAATTCTTTTTTGGTGATGCAGTGTTTTACTGCTTGATGCAGTCTCCTTTCTCCTCTATCCCTTCCCTTTTGCTGAAGGACCTCAAAACTAAGGGGTTTAGAAACAAGAAAGAACATAAAAAGATTCCCCATAGGAATTAATTTCAAGAACTTCTCATTCTTTCAACCCCTCTCATTATTTTTTACAGCACTCCCTCCTTCTCACTGCTCACACTACTGGAAGTTGGAAGGTACTTGCAACCTGTATTCACTCTGTTGGTGGACGGAAGACAATTTTACTTGACATAAGTTGTATATGTTAATTAGTGTCCCGTAAGTAACAGTTCTTTCTTATATTTGACCTTGGCTGCAGAACTAAAATCCAGGTTGTAGCCTTGTGAACATAAGAGAAAGTCAAAATCCTTCCTTAGGTAGTGCTCACAGTGTCTGTGGGCTACTTCTATTTTTTTAAAAAACATAATGGTTTTTCAAAAATTACCTGCAGCTGATATTGAAACCAACAAAAGCTTAAGCCAACAACTGTTTTTGAAGTAGGGAGTACCCTTGGAGCCCCACAGTGGGGACTGAAGTCATATTCCAAATTATCCTTTTTTATATTGCAAGACATGGCAAGACACCTAATGTTAACTCCATTTTAACTAATGCAGTTATGTTGTGTGACATCCATTTTAATTGATGCAGTTACATTGTGTGACATCTTCCAAAATATATATAATCACTTCATAATAAATTGCCAGGTTATCTATGTTGCCATTTTAGCTCTTCTAAACTTCTATTTGGGTGCCAAACTCCCAGAGTGGATGTGAGAAACTCACCATTGCAAGTTATTTGCTCTGGCTTTGTCCTTCCCTAGTGAATGCTTTTGTCTTCTAGCAGGAATTCAGTTTTATAAAATCAGTTGCAAGATTCCTGTGCTTAAAAAACAGCTACTTATTCAACAAAGTTCCTGTTACGTCTTGGTGAAAAATAGACAGTGTAATTCTGATTTGTCTGGGAATTGGTAACGGGATCTTCTGTCTACATTCTTGATAGTCCTTAAATGTTGTTAACATTTAATGGTTTCTTGCACCATGCAACATGGTTGTTCTGAGAACCTATCCCTTCCTAGTAAGATGTGCATTTAGGCAAGTTTCTCATCCTGCTATATTTGGGATTACCTTGGTTTGATCCAGGATTCTCCCTCCAGATTTGGCTTCTGACAGTCTCATGGAAGCTGAAATGCACATGACCTACATCAGCAAGTGATGCAGTGAAATAGAAGCAGGGCTGTAGCTGGTGCTCAGGACCTGAAACTCACTCCTTGCCTTTCAGGGGATTTGTGTCTGATTGGGTCTAGTTTGGTCCCATGGACTTTACACCCAGCAGTGCCTGAAGCTGATCATGCACTTCCCCAGCACATCTTTTGGCTTAGCTTCATCTGCTGAAATGAGATGAACCAAAACTTAGTAAGTGGCAAAAATCAGAAATTTTCTTCAAAAAAATAGTAACTCTATTCTCAAATCAGTAGATTAAGTCAACTATTATTTTCTTTCAAGCCTCCTTTGTTGTCTGACATGCATAGGTTACCCCTGTAAGTTTAACTTGCTTTTCTAGTTATTATTGTTTTCTTTCTGGTCTGACTCCACAGCCCTGAACATTTATAAACCACTGGAAACCAGTATGCCATAATTAGTTAAAATAGCAGATGATGCTTCTTCATTTTCTATTTTATGATTCCTACTTCCTTTCAGTGAAGAAACTCTAAACCTATGTTGTTATAATATGTGCAGTATATTTAAGAGAAAAAAAATTAATTTTTCACTTATTACTTCAAGACAGTAAGTGGAAAAGTGCCTTCCTTACTTCTATCTAGTGAATGTGTCATTGTCAGCTTTGATTGCAGAGATATTGGGGCTCTGACCTTCAATGACATTGCAAGCAAATTTTGACTGACAGCATGCAACACTGCAAACCCCTGCTGCACATGCCCATCCTCCTAGAAAAAACCTTTTCTCTTTCACAATGTACTTATGCTGTTGACTGTAAACTATCCTAGATGCTAAAATGCATCGTAAACCCAGCAATATCTAATTACACTTATCTAATACAATCTGGAAACACATTTGCTGTACTTGTGTAACCAATTCCCCCTTCTATGGTGTATTTGAGGGATTAAAAGATATCCTAATTTTTCAGATTTGGAGTATGTACCAATATTATTTGAGAGTGAGTCCTGCTCAAATTTACTTGCTCATGCTTTCCCATATGGAAATAATGTTATTTTCACAAAACCATTGTGGTAGGTGTGTGGCTGAGGCATTCACAGCCTCTGAGATTCAGGACCAGACTGAAGGCTGTCTGTAAGTCAGAATGCAGTCTGTGTTGGTAGCTCTGCAAGCAACTTCAAGCAATTAAAAAACCAACAGATGTTATCTGCCGATCACATAATGTCTCCAGAGGAACAGCGTTTAGTTTGTTAATATCTCAGTAAGGCTGTACCTAGAAAGGCTCAGGTTTTCAAAACCTCCAGCTCATGTGTGGGTTCTGCAAGGTACCCCCTGAGCAGCAAGCTGGGCTGCCCAGCAGGCACAGGGGCTCTCTTGGCCCCAGGGCTCACTGCTGGGTTTGGCATTTGGGGCACTTTCCAGGCAGCTTTCTCTGCTGCTTGCAGGTTCTGCTAAGTACAACAAACAGGGTTGCTTACAGCCTCCCCACCGCACCCTGCCCAGCTCCCTGGGGACACTGCCTGGTCTAACCTGAAAGTCTGACCCACTAATGGTAAAAACAGCCTAATCCTTTGTATTTTAAGTCCTAGAGCAATATAAACCCTGCCTGAATCCAAGCTCTTCCTCCGTGGGTAAGCCAGAGAGGGAGGGGACAGCCACCTGGATAGGGCACTCCTACTTATGTCCTGCCTTGCATCCTAGGCTGTCCTTGATTGCCAACAGGGCAATGACCAGGGCAAAAGTCAGTGGCACTGGGTCCTGGCAAGTCCCAGCCCCGTGGAAGCAGCACACATGCCCCTGCACCAGGCTGAGTGGGATGAGGAGAATTAGGGCCTCTGATAGTCCCACTCTGTGCATGTTACATCCTACCATGCCACAGTGAGGACCCCACGCTCCTGCCTAGAGGCAGCTTGCAGCTCTCCCTGCTGCCCCTCTTCCAACCAAAACCATTTCATTGGTTGGGCCCAAACTGCTTCTTCCTTTTCAGTTCTCCTTCAGTCTCTGTGTCTTAAAAATATTCAAAACATTTTAACTGTGTCTTCACTTCGATTGTTATTGACCCCATATGCATAAAATCTCTTGCCCTCTCCCCCTGACACCCTTGACCAGTTTTTTATTAAAACTTTCAGGCTGTGGCCCTTTAATATAATTTTTAATGCATTTTAAATCACTTCTGGAATTGTGTATGGTGTCCCAAATGCTTGAAGAGAGTGAGGAGATTTATATGTAAAATTATTTTTATTACACTATAAAAGAAACTGCAACATTAATGCTGCAATGATAAGTATGTGTGGAATCCCTTTTCCTACATGCCATGTGCTCCAAGAAATTCTGCTTATATGCAGTATTACAAATGAGCTAGACTAACCCAGGACACTATTGCCAGTATCAATCAATAGACTATGAACACATTAGTATATTAGCAGTTTATGACAGTATTTAGGATCATATAGTGCAATAATGGAATACACTATCTTCTGAGATACCAGGCAGTCGCATTGTCTGACATGGTGTGAGTCGTCATGTCCAGCTCCTGCTGTTTCCAAGGCAAAGCAAATAGCTTTTGCAGGTACTGATTGTTTTTGCAGTAGCAGTACCCTGTGCAAAGGTCTCTGATACAGTATATTTGAACAATCATTGCTGTATCTTATCTCCTCCAAGTAACAAAGAGTTTCAAATTTAGGGACACCTATCCAGATCGTGGTCACAACTGCTCAAGAGAATAGTGTCTGTTTTGTCAAGTTACTTGAATTTTAAAAATGAAATTTCAGAGCCAGAAAACAGCCAGTTGCTCATTCCTTTAGTCTTGACAGTACTTCCTTTGACAACATGTGTTCCAGTCCTGCAAAGACTTAATCAAGCTCTTACTTACTGAAATTGCTTCTGTGGTGAGCAACGGAAGAAAGGAAAATGTAAAATTTGTTAATGGGTATGTTTCTGTCATGGAGAGGGGTTTTATTATATGTCACCTGGGGATCCCAGTATGGCTATCTGATGAAGACTTACTGAAAATGGACATAGATTATGCAATATTGATATGATTCCCCCACTCATTGAAAAAATGCCTTTTCCAGATGTTCCCTTTTCATGCAAGAAGAAAAAAACACCAGAAAACAACCCATGTGCAAGCAAGCACATAGCAAGTCATGATAGCAAGCAGCAGAGAAGGAAGCCCAGTTCCAACCATCGTGTGTTAAGTCATGTAGAGAAGCCTGTAGGGAATGGGACAGGACAACATTCAGGCATTCCCCTGTTCCTGGGAACCCAGAGAGAGACTGAGAGTGGGAAAAAGCAGTCTGCATATTTGTTTGGAGTGTGGAGCAAAGTCAATTTCAAGAACACAGCACTGTTGGCAAAAGTAAAACCTAAAATAAAACTGACACCACAGATTTGGAGCATTTGCTGCCAGAGCTAGAAACCATCCAGAATGCAGGAAGCTGGTTTGAGATGGGAAATGCATTTTGTCTGAGAGAGCCCTTCAGGATGTTTTCAGCCACAAAGAGGATGGGGAACTGACATTGCTCACTGCATGAGCATTTACTTGTCATTCACAAGGTCACAGTGCTCTCGTCATTCAGACCCTTCCTGGAAAGCTCCTTTTGCTTCACTGCCTCTGAGAAGCTAATGGCTGGACAGATGAAAATGCCCCTCCTCACTTTTCCCTCCCCCTAAAAGAGAGCAGTAGCAAAATAAACTTCCATGCGAATTAGCCCTAAGCCTGCACATACATGCTGCCTGCAGCAAAGGAAGCTTCCCTGTCCCTCACCTGGCAGGCAGGTAGGATAAAAGGACCTGGCAGGCTGAGAGAGGGAGGCTGCTATTGGAGAGATAGCAAAAGAAATGTGGTCCTTAAAGTATTAGGACTTTTAACTTAATGCCTGTGACAGATTCACTTCAAATGGAGAATAAAGCCCCCTGATCAAGTAGGTAGCCACAGAAAAGGCTGTCCATGCTGCTTCACAATGATATCCAGAGGCTGGCTGGGAGAAGTTGGAGGGGCAGTGTGGGTGGCCAGGGACAGAGCATTTAGCTGTAGAAAGTGCTTCAGATAGTTGTGGTCAAGTAAATCCTGGACCAAAGGGCTGGTGGCCAAAGGATTGTTTCTTCCTGAAGGAAAAAGTAGAAGAGGAACCAATCCCAGTGAGCTCCAAGAAGCAATTGATATTGCAATAACTTTAGACTGTTATCTTATGTCTATTTTACATACCTAATGAATTTAAATTTGACTAAGAAATCTCAAAGTCATCTAAGTTGCCTGTTACTCCCTGTACGTATTTGCAGCACCATCAGACAGTGCTTAGGAAGGCTGCTAAATGTCCTCTATCAGTATGTGCAGTTTCAGCATGCCAGATTTGCCTGAAAGCTGTAGTTTAATAATTTTAGTCAGATGTATTTTCCACAAGTGCAGGAAGAGCTTTTATTCAGAGGAGAATAATTCAACCACATTTTTCCTTCCCACCTCCTGGTTCTCCCTGACTCTGCTTGCAGGGCTTCCCCAGGATCTGAAGTAGCAGGACTCACTGTGACTTAGAAACACTGGCTATGTGCAAGGGCTTTACTTATGGCATCTTCCAAAAATCATTGTCTAGGACAAGAACTTTCCCTTGTCTGTATTTATATACCCACTACCTAGATAACAAGTATTACAGGAAAAGCTTCAAGCAAGCAAGACTTGTCAGAAAGGGACTTAGCATGTATCCTACAGGCAGAAAAGAAGAAGATAAATATTTTGCAGTATGTGATACAATTTACATTTCATCATGAAATCATATATTTATAATTATATTTTCATAATAGCTTATTTTAAAACTGTTCAAAGGTAGCAGCAGCTCTACCACGACTCTTGAAAATGCGGACAAATATTCACTCAGAACAATAATTTTTCTTAGTACGAAAAAGTTGTTCAGTGTTAACACCAGATATATCCATGTCCTGTTGTAAATCAGCACCACAAGAGATAATGTTCTTTTCCACTTTTCCCTCCATTTGTTTATTAATCAGTATATATGAGTCTTGTGGACTTAGGGAGTGATTGAAATGTACAGCATGACATGTCAGACTTTTTCCAAAGCTCATAAATGATCCCTATATCTTTGAGAGGGAATCTGATTTCTGATACATTTATGTTAATAAGAATGGAAACATGGGCCACTGGAAATTGAGAGATAAATCAATAGAGAGGCTGGACCTTCAAGAAGTTCAGTGTACAATAAAATAGACAGAAAAATATGCTTGCTGCCTGTCTGCAGCGCTTGGAGTGACTACAGCTGACCAACAAGGTAAATCAAATCTGCTGCCAATACATTCTTCTGCTGTCCAGATAAAACAGCGGACTAAGCCGGTGAACTTTCACCCTTCACCCGAGCTCTCTAAGCCAAAGTACAGATTAAAAAAAATCAATAACCCCAATCGATGGGAAAATATTTTTAGTCTCTAACTGAACGATATGTTTTGACAAGGCCAAAGAGGCGCACAAAAGAATGGGAAAAGATAAAAGACAGAAAATTAGGATTTTGTTTTATTGGTTGAGGTAGGATCACTATTCATTCCCCTTTCCTACAAATCCCATTGACACTGGCTAAAATTATCTCACAGGAAGGAAATAAAATGAAAGGTTATGAATTCATTAAATTATCTGATTTACTGTGTATCCTTGTTACATGTTATCTTTACTGGGTTTTGTTGGCATTAACATTGAGAAGACACTATGAAAATATATTAACATGAAAATGGGCACTATGATGATATTGCAAGGGAAAAAGAAAACAACCACAACACAAATATTAACAAATTGTACCTTTTCCTTCTGCTGCTTTTTAGCTCTGAATTCAGCATACCTAAAATACAAACCACAGAATACCAGAAACCCCAAAGCAAAGCAAGAAGCCTGTGGTACACCCCTTGCCAAGCACTGTAGAGCTAGATGAGGTGACATGAGGGTCCTACAGACTGACAGAGGAAGGTTTGGGGGGTGTAATGCTGCATTGTATGGTGCACTAAATACCAGCCCAGGCTGCAGGTCAGCCGAAGGGCACAAAAGTGGGGAACTGGGACTTTCCTCCCCATTCCTCCTCCTTGCTCCCCTCCTGTGCACCTCATTGGATGCAGCCACTCACTGCCTCATGCCAGCCCTGCTGCTGAGGGTGCCAGGGGACCAGTGGGACCAGGGCTTCTGGGGGCTGCTGTGTGACTGGTGTGGTCCAAGCCATGATGCTTGGGGAGAATTTCCAATTAGCTGTAATTAGTAAAGTTTATGCAGCACTTGGACATTTTTTCCCAAAAGGGTGTCAGCAAACTCTTACTCATTAACATGTTATCTAAGTGGTCTTTGTTGTTTTGTTTGCAAAACTAACAAGGGGTAGGTTACAGGCAAGCAGAAGGTGATGTTGAAGGGTATGCT
The DNA here is from genome assembly GCF_000747805.2 of Chaetura pelagica. Taxonomy (NCBI): domain Eukaryota; kingdom Metazoa; phylum Chordata; class Aves; order Apodiformes; family Apodidae; genus Chaetura; species Chaetura pelagica. The sequence goes on from NW_009952711.1 coordinate 6,312,681, forward strand.
CCTTGAGAGAACAGATTTTTTAAATGCTGCTTTTTGTGTTGGTTTTGCTGTTGGACTGATTATTGTTGCTTCTGGCAAGACCCACAGTCTGTTGGCAATCCCAGGTCACTGGAAACCTCCAGGCTGCAATGGCAAATGACAGGCAGGCGTGTGGGTGGAAATAAGAGAACAAGAACCAAATCCACTGTGCAGAAATTGGAGCAGGGATAGGTCTGACCAGCCCTGACACAGGCACAGCCTCAGACACTCTGGAGCAGTTTCTCAAGTCAGAGTATGATGGCCATAGTGCAGTTTGTGAGGGGGGATCACAGGCATATAAAAAGGATGATTTTATTGCCTTCTCATTTCCCTGTACTCTTGCATCTTGCACCTTTTTCCTTTAATTTAGATTTGGGCAGAACTTTTGTTGTCTCGTGGTTTCATGGGGGAGAGTTCTGGTCCAGACCCTTTATTCCTAACTCTTGCCTCATATTAATCATAAATATAATTGCAATAAAATCAAAAGCTAACATTTTAAAATACTTCTCCCTAATTTACTTGGTCATTGCTTTCACATTCAGCAGGTGTTTCATCTTGGTTTTCTCTCACTGAGTTTTCAGAATGAACTACCCTGAAGCCTTCATGGAGTAGTGTTTACAATACAAACTCCCATGATTGAAATGCTGTAGGTAGCTCTTATCATCCTTGAAAGCTTTCAACATATGCAGTGAAGTATGATGACTGCTAGAATTAATTAGAGAAAACAGATGTCAAGCAGTTGCCAAGAGTTATTTAAAGAAAATCTATTGTGTACAGATAGTTGATGGTAGAGTTTGAAATGTTACTAGCTGCTGAGAAATAGATAAACATTTTTCTGCTTTGCAGAAAGCATACCTAAAATACATTGAAAAGAACAATTTGGTCACCCATAAAAATAAAAGCAGAATAACATGATGGTAGCTATATTTTTCTTATTATTAATGTTTCTGTGAAACTCTTAAAGATGATGGGCTTGCCTGGGTTGTGCACAGGAGAAGAATTTGACCCCTGGGACAGCTCCTGATACATTCATGGACAAGGTGAGACCTGGGATACGGAGCCCATTTCTCCAGCAGAGGCATCAGGAAATGAATCTTTCAGAAATGACAGGAAGAATTAGGAGGGTGACTTGGCCCTGGCTCATACACCAGCTCCAACAAGAAAATATCTTGCTCCTGTTCCTATGCAGATTATACCTACGTTTCCATCATCAGCATCCACCAACTCTCTGACAGAACGAGTTTGAATGCTCTTCTCTTTGCAGCAGCCAATGCACCCCGTGGCCTGTTCAATCTTTTCTGCTTAAATGACTTATGTCCTGGCCTTCATAATTCTGTCAAAGAAAATATACAGCCTTCATCTTTGTTATCTTTCATTGTGCCTAAAGAGGTCAGAAGTTCAGAGCAGTTCGTGTAGATAGCCTGGCTGAATGTAAATATGGCCATCAGTTTTGGAGCAAAAAGCCTGCAAGACAAAATTGACAATCTTCTTCCCACAAGTTTTGTGTGTGCAAGCATGAAACTTCCCTTCCACTCGCAGTTGTACTGTCATACAGAGTTAATGGAAAGCACAAATGCACAGAATGCAGCCAAAGCCAGATCACAGAGAAGAGTGGATGAATGTTTGCAGGAAATTCAATGCTTCTCTCATCCATCACTATTCACATTCCCTTCCCTGCCTGCAGGTAGAGGCACAGAGACATATTGGATGGGATTCATCTTACCTAACTTTAGACATATAGAGTGTGGATATCTCTATCTCAGCTTGTTGTCTAGACTCTTGTGAAAGTCAATACAGAAAAGCAGGCAGTTCTAAGCCAAATCCATCTGACCTGTTTTAGACACCTTCTTTAAGAAAAGATGAAGCTTTCCCTAAAACTGCTTCTTTCTCTCTAGGGACTTAGGGACAATTTAGGCTATTAAATCAGGTGCAGACATGTACAAGGCACTATCTGCATGTAGTGAATCCCACACCTCTAGCACATTTGTTAATATTTTTTCCACAGTCGAATGAACTTAATGGGAACTTTTAAGCCCCAAAGTTACCCAGTATTCTTCTGGGATTTTCCCCCTCCTAGAAAGTGAAATCAGTTATATAAAATGGTTATTTCTTTGGTCTAAGCCTGTCTCCCTGACAAAGGCAGAGGCCATTTTTTAGATGAGTGTTTCCAGACCAGCCTACCCTGCAGTCCCAGAACACAGAGCATGCTGCCTCTGCTCACACCTGGATGCTCCATATCTCCCTCTCTCCCCGCTGCTCTCCCTGTGCTTTCCTGCTGCTGCCTTTTTGAGCCAGTCCAAGGGTACTGCTCTGTCCATCGCTCTTCTGCTGAGGATTATGGTGCTTCAGTCCACACACTTCTGCTGAGGCTTTGGATAATGGCTTTTGCTGTTCCTGCTATCGCTATATGAGAGCCATTTAATTGCATCTTCCATTCAGCCTGAATAAAGGGTGAGTAGGACATCTATTTGCTTTGACCAGGCTTGTGATTGATGCAACCGTTAATACTTTCCAACGTAACACAATCTTCCCTCTCCTCCCAAGGATGCTCTGTGGGTAACATGTCCCTGCACAACTTTTTCAAGGACAGACAGTAAGTGGTGTAAAAGGTGGAAATGCCAGTGAGTCTCTGCCCCATAACTGAAGGGTTACCTCTTTTCAGCATCTGTCCCACCCTTCACTGCTGCCCTTGGTGTCAGCAGAAAAGGTGCTGTTTCCTTGCTCAGCAGTCATTTCTAACAGACCACTGGCAACTTCTCTGTGCAGATCTGCCTGCAGTGTCCTAGGGTCATCTTGCCCCCTGGGAGAAAGCCAGAAGAGATACCTTCTGCTGTTAGGCACATAATGAGTTTTCATTCTTTCAGGTAAAGCTAAGGAAAGTAATATTCTCATCGGGTCTCCACTGAGCAAGCACTAGTCACTTGCCTTGACATGGTGAAGTTGTCAGGGATGATAGGTCCCCCTGTCATACCAGCAAAGTGCTTTGATGATTCTCTCCCCTATCAGGCACCATACTTTCCCCCAAAGCAGGCAGGGAGAGCAGCCCTTCTGAGACCTAAAGATATGCCATGTGTCTTTGGAGGCAACAATTACGCCCAGAGAACAAAAAGCATAGCATAGTAAAAAAAAGTACAATACAATGTGCCTCAGTAAAACAAGTTCAACTTGTATTACATTCATGGTGCCACATAACAGAATTTATGCCATCCTTCAGGTTACTGTAAGTCCCAGGAAAAACACAGCAGCATGAAGGGTGGGAAAAAGAGACTGTGACTGCAGCCACTAGGACAATTAATTACAACAGGGCTGTGGAGGCCTCTGGGATCAAGCCACTTTACTCCCTGTTGCGCACAAATCCACCCCTAGGCGTCCCAACAGAGCACCTGTAACTGTTTCCCTTTTTAACAACCTCAGTAGAACTGGTTGCATTCAGAGATTTTCAGCTAAAGACGACCATAGGGCTACAGCAGTTCACACAAGCTGCAGGGTTGTTCTCCTAACACAACACAAATAAGCTTGGTTCATAAGCAGTTGAGCCTGCAAGTGTAGGGGTGCTGTAACAAAGTAAACTGAGCATGGCAATGACAACATGGGCAGGAGATATCCCTCACCATCAGAGTGCTGCTGGGGCAAAACCTGTCCCACCAGCACTGCAGATGTTGGCTGTAGTATGGACAAGATGCCTTGTTCAAAACAGCGGGAGAGGCAAATCCCTCACACACACACATTAGCACACAGGGATTCAATGGCCTTACCTTCGGCATGGAAACAATCTCATTACCTCTGCACAGTCAACAAGCACTCCTATCAATAAGAACATATCTCAAATACCCTAAAGTGTCATTAGTCATTCAAGAATCAGCGATAGGTGGTAAGTAGGATTGGACTGTTCCATACCATTGCAGTCAGTGCCATTGACTGTGTAGGACAGGACAGAGACAAGCTTCCTTAATACATGTGCTTATTTTCTTGTTAGCATTTGATTTCTGACAAACGTCAATGCTGGTGATGGTGTTTCTCTTCTGCTTTGCTTTGGGATGCACTGCCTGTATTTTTTTCTCTGAGCACTGTGCTTTTTACCCACCAACAGGCTGGAGTGTGAGACAGCCTTTGCAATAGGGCTGTTGCCACCCTAACACAACAATAAGAGACCAAGATCAGGCCAAGTATTTTGGCTGGTGACTTATTGTCAGAGGCAGGACCAATCTGTCCTCACCTGCCTCCATCATGCCCTCAGTACTTCTATCTTCTGCCACTCGCTTCCCACTACCTATAGCAAACACTCACGAGTGTCAGCTGTATTATCTCGAGCACATCATGCTACTGTTTTGGACCCTCCTGAGTATTACTGTGCACAATGAGAGGAGATTGGGAAACACTGCAATTTCTTAGTACAAAATACTTATTTTTAGCAGGAAATAATGTAAGAAATAGATTAAACATTTTGAAAGCTTTAAAGAATTATTAAAAGAGCTATAAGCCTAACTGAGATCCTTGCAGGAAAATAGGAAATACAATAACAGTGGGAGACCCAAGGGAGATGAAGTTTTGAAACTTCAAAAATAATTGTAAAACTATCAATCCTGGGATACAGAAAGATGATTTAGATACCACAGAGTCTCATAGTGGCTTTCTGGTATTTCTGTCATAATTTTCTGCCATGTAATTTTCTGTCAAGCCTTACAATATTTCTATAATGACTAACCCATTTGTTTCCCCAAAACTTATCTTTGAAAATTATACACAAGGTCAGAGTTACAGAACTGAAGACTCCATCTATTATCAGGAACAAGAAAATCTGTCTGGGCCACATCACCAATTGTAGCTGTCCACCTAATAGGATGAAATAGGTTGCAGGGAGGGTAACTGAGCGGTAAAGAGAGGCACTGCAGGTGACAGAGCAAGAGTGATAGGAGAAGGATCAGCAAAACTAAAAGCAAGAGAAGATTTATCATTGCAACAAAACCAAATCAAGCTAATGTCTTCTCAGAGCAAGATGGGTAAAATAGAGTGACTCAGTAAATGAGCTGAAATCATTAGACAAATATAGCAGATCACTTTATTCATTAAAGGATCTGCTGGACATCCTTTGTGACTGAAGTTTATTGCAACACTCGAGTATTTGCAAAGTGACAATGGTGAAATTCCGCCTATCTAGTAAACACTTTCACTCCTAGAATGCGCTGGTATGCAGATTGCAACTTCTCTTTTTAGTGCTTTCCAACAAGTTTGCTCTGTATCTTCAGGTCTGGGGTGAAGAAGCATCACCAAAACAAGTTGAACCATCTACTAGAACTTGTCACAAGATAGAGAGAGCTCAGCTCTGAGACCCCGAGTTGTGAGACAATCCCACTGAAGTTGAAAAGAATCAGAGTGTTGGAATACCTGACTTTTCTGCAGGTCATAAATTCTGCCTTTTGACAAACTGATACCATACAAGTGGGGTGCATTGGCTCATACTCAGGACTGGATAGCACACATAGAAGACCTAAAAAAGTTGGTGCTTGGTAAAAGCAGCAGTGGTGAAAGCGTGCTGAAGGATGTGCTTCAGGGCTCATTGAAGTGATGTGATGCACTGTGAATCTCATCTCGGTGCAGGGTCTGTCTTCAGAAGAGGTGTAATCGATAAATCATGTGCCAATGGTATTTATTCAGTATGTCAACTTGTAGTCCACTCTGGAGTACCCAGGCTAGTGCCAAGGGCTGATGGAATCTTTGCTGCACCTCTCACATTCCCAAAGCTGAGTTAGGGCTCACTGTTTGGTGCTTACCGCAGCTCAGAGAAAAGTATTTCCATCACTCCCTTTCTGGGCAAGAGAGAAACTGAAAAGAGGACAGCAGTGAGAAATCCCACACATAAGAGACAGAGGTCCATGGAATGCCAATGCAGAGTGCAGTGTGCTGCTTGCCAGGGATAAACTATGGAAGCTGTGCCCTGGTGCCCAAGGAAAATGGGGGGGAGTGGGGAGGTGGTGCTGTGTGTGTGTGTGTGTGCTGTGTGTGTGTGTGTGTGCTGTGTGTATGTGTGTGTGCTGTGTGTATGTGTGCTCCTGGAGCTGTCAGTTACATCTGTTGGTTGGGCTGAAACTCTGAAGACACTACTGATAGTGCAATGCTGGTACTTGTGGTCAGCACATGGTAGGTGGACAGGCAGAGCAGGAGGTGCAGGCATCAGAGAGCATATCCAGAAATAAGAACTGTGCTGCTGACAAATTTCTTGACCTTGTGCTGATGAATTTTGCTATTAAAGACTTGATCCAAGGTACACTGAAGTCCAGAGGATACTTAGTGCTGCATTCAGTGTGCTCTGGATCGAGCTTTTAACAACGTAGTAACTAATTCCCAACTATCCTGTTCCCTTTGCACACCAACCATACACAAACATAAGCCCATACTGCCTGCAACAGCCCACTGGCTCTGTCACCCCACCGAACTCACAGCAGCCAGGCTGCTCCCCTGCCTGCTGCAGGTGCAACCCATCTCTCAGAGCACCCAGAGAAATTCACCCCATTTCCATGCAGCAGATCAACCAGAAAACCAGCAAGGCCTGGAAATAACTTTCTGCAAAGTTAAGAGCTCTGAGAAATTTGTTTGTTTGTTTTTTTGTTTAAAAAAAGAGAAATCAAGTGAAAAAAGCCACGGAGGGACTTACCTTGTATTTAGACCTGGATTATGGTTTGTGCTGTTTTTCCTCTCCATTCTCCTGTGCACATATGGTGGCGGGGGGAAGGGGGAGAAAATAAGAGCTCTAAGAAGCGTAATTGATGGCAAAAGAGGTCCAAATGTGTGCACCAGATCTAGACACTCTCCAAAATGTAATCCTTGTTTGTCTATATGATGGGAATAATAGCTTTCCTCACAGGGGTACTGGGAAGATCAATAAATAGTTAATGTTGGTCTAGGGAAATTCATGATGCCTGCAGTGTAAATCAGAAGTAACCCATTGAAATGCATGTAGTTACATATGGATAGACCCAATGTAAAATGAGCAGATGCAGTTTCCTAAAAGAACAGTGCTAGTTATCCTGTAAACATTTTCTCAGGTGTGTTGGCAGTGAGTGGACTTTAGATGAGACCCTGTACTGGTCTAAATCTGCATCATTTCATTGACACCACTGGAAATACATCAGTTGAAATGAGAGCAGGCCCTGGTATCTGCTGATTACCCAGCTTTTGAGCATGCCTGTATCTTTCCATTTGCACATTCTCCCAATTCAGGCTTGAAACATCCACATTTTAGAGTCCCCAGTATCTCATCAGTGTTCTATTTTCCACAAATTAGAATAGGCAAGATAAATACGGGGTTTGGTTTTTAAATGTTCATATATTTTTCAACTTTTCTGCCCACAAGGTCTCATACTCAGTACTGCATAGTTATCCTGGAGAAAATACCAACTCCCTACCTACAAGGCCAGGTGCTTCAAAGGGAGGTTCTCGCAGCTTCGGTGCAGACGCCTCTCGCCATCTCTCTGAAGTACGTCCAGGATGCTTTACACAAGCTGAGAGTATTAGAGAATAATATAGCAATTTTTGTGGTGCAATAAATTCTAGCCAAGAAATCAAATGCTAAGGGGTAGCAATTAAACAGGAGCGGCTGTGAAGGGTGCTCAGTGGAGATGAGGTGGGAAGGCAGTGTTTTGCCTGGGGCCAGCCAGCAGGGCTGAGTCCATGCATCCTCTGGCTACTCAGAGGGGCAGGCTGGGGCCCACAAAAGGCATTCTTGACAGAAGTAGACCAGTCTACTAAGGAGATAAAGAAGCAAAAATTCCTGTGAATCCAAGCTGAGCCAAAGGAGTGCTGTAAAAGGGGGATAAGGAGAAACAAATTGCAGTTTTCTGGTATGAGCAGAGCCAGTGAGTGTTCAGTCCCTGTGCCTGGGTTTGCCCCCACAACTTAGAAACATGATTAACCCCCACAGATCCTCTATGGGAAGAGGGAGGAGCAATATCCAATGGGCTTCTCCTTCTCCCCTGTTGTCAGAGCAGGTATTTGTCTGTGTGTATTCCCTCAGGGAGTGGCAAAGGGGAGGTTTGCACACGTGAGAGCAGAGATACAGATTTGAGATGTTATGATCTCCTGAAAGAAGAGCAAGGATGCATATTTTGCTTGACAGCTCCCTGGGCTGCTGTTTGATTTTTGTCTCTCCTGCTCAGGTGTGTGCACTCTGAGTGTAGGCTGGGAAGCAGGTACCAAATAACTTAAAAGGTGTTTTTCACCAAAATTGCCTGCAGTGAAACTTCTGTCAGTCTCACACATTAAAAAGTAAGATTGTATTTACAGTGGTCAGCCCCTTACCTGCTAATTCCTTTTTTCCCTGCCATGCTACTGTGTTTGCTCTCTGGCTGAGTGTCACTGCTACTCTGGCAACCTGAGATATGAGGAGGATGAAGAGTGAGAAGGAGAACCCAAACCCTTAAACTATAGGCCAAGGGGACCAACCAAGGCAAAGTGTGGGTATTGCTCCACGTTGGGGCTGTCCCTGGAGCCAGGGTGAGGCTGCCCATGGGACACTGCTCCCCAGCTGAGCAAGAGTGCTGCCACCAGGAGCAAAAGTTTCAGGCCCTCATGGCTGAGGCAGGGCTTAGAGGCACCACCTTGAAGGCAGGGGAGAAAGAGGAGACTCTTGCTCACTCTGTGCTTGTCTCTCTGCAGAGAACGATAAGCTCGATGTGCTGTGGACATGTGTCTGCTGGGAGCTGTCTTGCAACCGCACTAATTTCGTGTAAGGCTCTGAACCATCATCAGCCAGGAAAAACTTTCAGTCATTGCTGACTTGAGCTGCATTTGGTCTGGCAACTAGGAAGTGGAAAGCAGTCTGTGTCCCTTCCCCAATTCAAATCTTTAGTTACCCAGTCCCCCAGGGGGCTCTGAAGTTCATAAAACGTGTCTATTAAAACACGCAGAGGTTTGCACTCAGGCAGACAAGCGTGCAGCTGGAAAGTGGGCGCTTTTCTTGATTGACTCAGGACAGAAGAAATCTCTCTGACCCAGCAGAAACCAGGGAATCACAGTTACAGCAGTGTTTACATGCCCATCAAACACCTGTTAATGATAGGGAAAAGATCTGAAGAGAAGCAGCAGAGGCTTTTAGCTAAAATGAACTGGTTGGATAGGCAGGGATCTGCCAGCTTTCCTGGAGGAAAAGGAGACAGGAGGCAAAGAGGGGGAGTGGGGGTGTGCGTGCTGGGTAGGGAGAGGAAGAAAAGCCTGGTACATTCGCCAGTAGCAAATTGGGCTCCCGCATGGTCTAATTCCTGCTTCACCACAGACTGCTAACACAGCTTGGATAAAAAGGGAAAAAGGGAGAAAAAAATCTATGCAGGAGGCTGCAAGAGCACATAGAGTCTGTTCTGAGCTCCTTCCACAGGCAGACAGAAATCAATAAATCAATAGGAAATGTTCGCTGGCTGTAAAATGGGTAGAGAAGCCAGTGTCAAGCTGCTTTAAGATGGATGGACAGTAGGTTTGCAGTTTGCAGAAAGGCTAGAGGTGACTATCACCTTGAGATGGGATCAGCGGCCAGCAGCCCAGCAAGGCTTTGAACCTCGAGTTTATGATTAAGGGCTGGGGCACAGATTGAAAGACTCCTGTGTCCCCTGCACAGCCCTCCCTGGACTTGGCTGGCTCTCCTGCTTGGCAGCCCTGGAGCTCTGGCAGCCAGGGCCTGGCAGCTGCCAGAGCTGGCCCTGCTGTGCCACTTCATTGAAGTCGAGGCTACAGAAGACTGAATAAAAATTGACTAGATGCCTGGTGGTAGTGAGGATTGATTGAAGAGGGGTAGGGGTTTTCTACCCCACAGTTGGATTTTTTCCTTTCTATGAAGGATTTGACATAATGGAGGCAACGATTCCTATTCAGGGTATTGTACCTTCATTCTCTCCTTAATGAGACAAGCACAAGGACACGAAGCAGTGCAAAGATGCTTAGGGAAAGCTGGCAGGAGTGGCATCCTTCTTTTCTTTTAAAAGCAAAGTATGTGCAAGGGGTGGGACAGCTGTACTTGCAGCAGGCTCACTGTGTGCCTCCATGAGTCCATTCAGGTCTGGAGGGTGGCTGCTCCTCAATTGCTATTTTTCAAATGCAGAGATGATCTTCACTGTGATGTGGCTCCTGCAGAGACAGACAAGCAATCTAGCTTCAGGCTTCCCTGCTTCCACAGCCTCCCCTCAAGGACTTGCATTCCTTTCAGACTCCATGAACTGCTGCTTATCCTGTTCTTTGAGGATAGACAGGCCCCCTTAACCTCTTGTAACTGAGACACTCTCTCTCATAGACTTCAGAAGCAATAGATTTGGGGCCAGCTTCTTGCTCTAACCAAGTAAGACTCTTCGCAACACTGCCACTGCTGAACATGTGTTTGGCATTACTATTGCTTAGGTACTGGTCTGCTTAAAGGTGTGCCTGCTGCCAGGCTGGCCAGGGCCCTGAGCAGTGCAGCTGGGGGAATTTCTGCCCAGAGTTAGTCAGCAATGTACAAGATTGCTTTCTTTCATTTATCAGCAGGTTTTGCAAGACAGCACTGAGCTTCCTGCAGGATACATAGATGAAGTATAAAGGGTAGAAAGACTTCCAATTTCTTTACTTATATTGGGTAGCTGAAATTTACACACTACAGTACTGACAACTACGCATGTTGTATGCTTTGATGTTCACAATTTTGCTTCAAGGAACTGCACCCAAGAAATTTAAAATCTAGTTTATAAGGTGTTTTTTCCATTCACTCTGGTAAACCAACAGTCTGTCCACTTTTAAGTGGAATTAAAACTAGAAAATACCAGATTTCAGCACATACATTCTAATAGAATAAAAATTTAAGTCTAATCAGGTGAAATGGAACCTGGTGTATTCTCTAAATGCTCCCCTGAAGTTATGTGTAGTCACATTTTTCATCATCCTAGGTAAGTAATCAAGAATTCCCTTTTCTGGAGTGTTTTCTGAATCTTTATTTCAGTTAGTCTTACAGTGAGATTCCCATTGGTAAACCTGACTGGACCTCTGCAAGCCTGACAGCACTCTAGGAACAGCGAGTCGTTTTGGAAAGAAAAGTCACAGAGATAGAGTTCTGGGAGATGAGCAGGGGCTGAAAAGGGGCTTGCTTTGCTCAGTGGAAACTAACTTGGAAGGGATACTGTCTCCTTGCCTACACAGTGAAAACCAAGAAACTCTGGAAAAGCAGTATCACAGCTTTGGACTTAAATATCTGTCATTTTAGGCTGTGTGGACTGGTAAAGTCTTTATCACAGTCTTGCTTTTGAAGAGAGACTAGGAGCATCCCAACACAGGACAAAAGAAAGGGAAAAGATTGTGAAGATCCAGGTGGTCTGGCACTACCCCCTACTACAGGTTATGTGTAATTCCAGGAGTATTTATGGGAAATTGTGTGTATGCCACACCAAGAGGAACAGCTTGGCATTTGGTGTCCAGAAAGGCAGACCTAGGGGGGACCAGCTCTGTTTATTAGAGAACAATCAAAATTAAACATGCTCATGTTGTTAGCACAGCAAAATATTTCTTTTAAAAGAGCTAAAATACAAAACAATAAAGTAAATTAGCTAATACATGGTGTTTTGAGTGGTGAAAGGGAAGAAGGTTTGCTCTCCTTTAATTTCCTGTTAGTTTCCAGATTTAGACTGTGCGAGTCACTGCTAAATACCCACTTACTTTAAGAAAAGAGAAAATATCTTGTCAAGGGAAAAAAAAATCGCTTAATCTCTGTTGAACGACCCAGTGCTGCTGCCAAAGTTTGTGATGACAAAGGTGTGAACAACATTGGGAACGGAAACAGGCCTTGCTAATGGTTAGCTGTTGCAGCAAAGAGTGGGTTATCCGGAGGAACCTCTGGAGAAATCATTTGCAGTATTTGGACCATAATTACACCCTGCTGAA
>NW_009952711.1:6324825-6342226 GCF_000747805.2 Chaetura pelagica
TGCTGAACTTAATGGGAGTTTTAGCTTTGAATGGACTTTGTCTCAGCCTCTTCAGAATAAAATCCTGGGAGTGTCCTTTTTTCCTACTCATGTATTAGTGCCCAGAACAACAGATACACTTTATTACAAACATATATGATGTTTATGGGCTAGGTACATCAGTGATGAGAAAAGCCAGAATCTACCATTTGAACACCCTCCCTTTGCTGCTGCCAGTGTAGGGTGCAATCCACATAGACTCTTCAGTACTGCTCCCATTCGTCTGGAGCAGCATCAGCAGTTAATGATACCTTAGTCAAGCACTGAACTTCAGAGTCCTTCATTTTACATTAGCTTTCTGTACTCATCCCATGAACACTTGCATATTACATTGAGAAGGAGAGAAGGTTTTGTTCAAAAAAACTGTACTGGGTGAAGTGGACCATGACAGGGATGATACATGCATTGCTAGGACCTGATATCATTTTGGGGCTTTTCTCAAACCTGCCCATTTCTACCAAAACTTTCTGAAAAATACAAAAAAAGATCAGGTGCAACCAATAGGAGACACACACACCTGCACGAGCAACATAAAACGAGCAGAGGCTTTGCAAGTATTTTTCAGCCTGAGCAGGTTGCCTGAGTTTAACCTAGTTCAGATCAGGTGGTAGCAGTGGGTTCTGAGGTAAGAATATTTTTTTTCTCTTTCTTGAGCACTGTGTAATTGTTTTGTAGATTTTTTTAGTTCATCTATAGCAGAGTGGAGGACTTGTAATGAAAAATTCATTAAATTAGTTACTTTTGTTCTGTTTTTAAATCACTTGGAAATGGATGTTGACTTTGATTGATTTGTTTGTGGCTTGAAGTGGTGCTGTGCTCTTTCTGCAAACACCGCTCATCCTGTCGCAGGCTTTACTACGTATCTTCACTGCATCTGCTGTCTTAAGTGATTATGCTTAGTGAATTCATAGTGCAAACTACAGACATACTTTCTGAATGACTTGCAAGAATCTTAGTTCCACAGGTGCTTCGTAAGGCAAAATATTTATTTTATAGGAAACTAAAAACAGAAGAAAAAAACCAACACCAAACAACACAAAAAAGCAACAACCAAATTTCAACATAAAAATTATTCAAGTAGTTGAAGAGCCTTGCTTTTTCTCTACTATGCTCACTCAGACATGAGAGGTGCTTGGGTTTAGCAGAAATATTTGCAGATTTAGACATGGATCTTGAAATAAGCTTGTTATCTGGAGTACCATTGGGAGTAAATTGTTCCATGTCAGTGTTGGAGTCCACCTGCAAAATCTCATTAGAGGGTCAGGGCCTTAATTTTTCTGTTCATTAAAAAATAGCTGCAAATCCCACAATACTGTGGGGCATCTTTTGTCTCAGTTTCATCAGAGCCTGTTTGTATTTATGTGCTTTGGGTTATTTTTTTTATACAATCATTGTTATTTTTAAGTTAAGATGATAAACATTAAGACTACTTGCACTAACCACTCAGTTCTAAATCTCATCAGTGAATTGTTTTTTATCCCCAAACATTAAGAGAGATTGAGTAAAGTGAAAACTGTGGGGGTAGTTTAAGTTATTGTTTACATCTTGGAGGTTCTTTTTAAAAATGCTATCAATATTTTAAAAGTCAATTTCTGTCACACATTTCCATTCTGTTTTAAAAAAAACACTCCTTTCAATACCAGAAAGGACTGATAAAAATGTCAGTTGCCAGTTTTATTTTAATATATAAATAATTGTTAGGAAAGGAAGTAATTTCCTTGCAAGAGTAATGAAAGAGGCTTTGCATCACTTGGTACAAAGAGGAAGCAATAGAGCAGAAGCTGTTATTTCATATCTTGAGTAACAATGAGTCAGCACAGTTATCTGGTGTGTAACAAAAGGTGTTTGTAATTCGCTCATCCCACTTCATCCTTCTTCCCTCACCTGCTGCAGTTCCACACCAGCGAATCACTCTTTCTCTTAACCGGCCTCTCTACTTTTATTTTTCATGTTTTTATTTGTCCTGTTATCTTATTGGTGCGAGGTGCCTAGAAGCCCAGCAAAGGATTGGTGGTGGGAAGATCCCACGTGATCCGTTTCTGGCTGCCCTGCTGTGAGGACAGCAAGGTACGTCACCGATGGTGCCGCGGCCGGGGTGTCCCCCACGCACACCTCGCCAGCACTTCCCAAACCAACCCAGGAGTCATTCAGCCTGAGACATTTCCTTTAGAGATTACTCAGCTTCATCATGGTTGTCAATAATTTCCCTCTCCAGCTTCTCCTACAAGATTAGGCAGTTTAGTACCTGAGCCCTTGTAAGTAGTGGGTCCAAAGTATTAGCCTGGAGCCCAAGGCTGGCTGGGCACTTGGCCCAGGGAGAGCCTGTTGCTGCAGCCCAGTGGCAGAGCAGGCCAGTGCCCACCACAGTGTGTGGGAGCTGGCTCGGTGGCTGGTTACTGCTGGAGCTGGGAAGAAATGGATGACATTCCAGCCTGCACCTCCCTGCCCAGCTCTGTGCCGGGGCTACTTGTTTGTCAGCAGAGGCAGGAACTGGCCGAACACTGATGTAATCATAAAAAAACGTGATCTTATCGGGGTGTATCTTGCTGATAAGGACGTACTTTTGATTACGAATGGTTTGGCGTTGCTGGTGACACAAAAGCCAGAAATCCAGCAGCCTTTCCGCACAATGGGGGTGCGTTACTTGCAGCTAATAACACTGAATGCTTAGACAAGCAGACGGCAGCACAACGACTCACCCCTCCATGTTTCCCTCCACCTCCCCTCCCCCAGACCTCTCCTGCCACTTGCTGACGCCATTTGCCTGGGACTGGAGGTGTCTGTGAGCTCTGAAAATTGGATCACAGGGATAGCTCTTTGCCGGCCCTGGTCACGCTGATGGCAAGACTCGATCGATCAATACTCCCTGTGACACTTTCAGAATTCATTGGAAATTATGTCCTTTTCGAATGACACCCACATTTTATCGAGGGCAGCTCCAACAGAAAAGCACCGAGTGTGTTTTTGCAAGATATGTTTTGCTAGTAGTAAACTTCACTTTATTTGTAAGGTTCTCTGCATTTGGGATTTCTCCATCCCTCCCTTCAACCTCGCTTTTGAAGAGGGCAGAGATTTAATCTTTAAAGGTAGCTTTGTAGCCTGACATTTAGAGTGTGAGCCGTTCCTAAGCCTGATGTTTATTATGACATATGGCTTCTTCATGTAAAAAACAGTAAGCTTTGGGGAAGAACTTAAAAAGTAGCCTGAGGCTCATAACACACAGCTAGAAACTGATTCACAATTTTATCCAAAATATTATGACCTCTGAGTAAAACTATAGCTTTGCTATGCATTCCCATGGAACTACTTGGCGCTGCTATGTCGGACTCAGTTCTTCTGGGTGGGACTACACGGGTCATTCAGAGCAACCCTTTGGAGCCATTAATTGCTCATGTTGACAGGCAGCAAAGAAGAATGGTGCTTGCAGCTGGAGGTTTCTGGGTCGGGATATGTAGAGAAGAAGAAATAGGGGAATCGTTGGGAATGTGGTTTGGAGGATTTGCAGAGAAATAGGTGAATCGTTGGGAATATGTTTTGGAGGATTTGCAGAGAAGTAGGTAACCTTTCCATTGAATGTCAATATTGAAAAGTAATCTTTAGTCCTTATATTTTGTGACTCCAAACTAAATAGCTCTGGGTGCTGAAGGGGTTCAAATGCTGGGTACCCACCATCCTTTGGGGACTGTGCAGCTGGGACTCAGAAGATCCAGAGTGAGTTTTAATTCTGCTTTTATCAAAACTAAAGCCAGAAGTATTATTTGAACTAGACTCAAACACACCCAAAATGAACAGGAGGTTCAGCCTCAATCAACTCAGTGAGAAAACAGGGAAAAACTATTTCCCAAAATACAATCCTGTGTAATTTGGGATTTATAATTTTCATCAGGCTGCACAGTGTTTACAGTATAGCAAGTCTGTGAACAGTAGCATGTGGGTAGTCCTAAAAAGAAGTGGAAAAAAGAACAAGGCATCATTTCTGAACTTGAGATGCATCTGCCAAGCATAGGTGGAGACGCTCATGCCACAAAAGCAGTTAATGGGGGAAGATTATTTCCAAAGATATTTTTGTGCTTTCACTCTGTGCACGTCAGACAGAACTCACTCTACACTTCACTGCTGTGCTGCTCTGACACATGAGTTTCATCTGACCCTGGGGTAAAATCTTTCCTGGGCTGCAACTGCTGTACCACCACTAGTCCCACACTAACTGCTACAGTGAATTTCACCAAAGTGAAAACAAATGTTTCAAGGTCCAAACGTTGGTGATAGTGGAAAACAGAGTATCAGAGGTGGACTATGAACTGATTAATCTGTTTGTCTGGTTGCCAGGAAACATCAAAACTGTCATAAATTATTAGTTAGCAGTTTATAGGGAAATTTTCAGTTGCTAATCCTGTCCTTGTAATCACATCTAATAGTTTCATTTACTTTCTTCTTAAGTAATGTGACCTGGCAAATTGGATAACTACTATCCTGAATTATATTATGAGGCTTGAATGGGGTAAACTAAAGATCAGAATGACTATTGCCTGATTTTAAAAGTTAATTCCTGTAGCTTTCTATGTGAAAGTAACACAGTTTACAGGAGCCCTGCATGAGGGATATAGCGCCCTAAGCTAAAACATCTGGGCTTTCAGTGCAAGGTATAGAGACCAACGCTGCTAGTTCTGGTCACTGCCAAGGAAATGAAAGCTTGTCCAGGTGAGGATTTCACTTGTTCTGAACAAGTATTCTCAGGCTAGAGGCAGAGGAAGTTATAGCTTGTTCCTCAATGCAGCTGCATTATGTGAGTTTTGCGATCTCTGATTCAGCTCATACTGTTAGAGACCACAGCAAATATTTGTGAACCGTTAGAGCTTCATTCTCAAGAAAAAAATATTCTGTTGTGACTGAAACTTGTACATCTCTAGTTGAATGCTCTGTTTCTAATATGAGTGCCTTACTTATTTTGCCTCCATTGATTTCTTACCAAGTTAACTTAAAGTAATCTAAAAGCCTGAAAAATAAAAGCATAAGCACATTTTCATGTCAAGAGTCCCGCTCAAAATTGGCTTCTGAGCTGGTGTAACTGAGACTAAAATTCTCCTTATAGTCAAATGGGTGGTACTCCCTCATGTGAACACTTGGGACTGAAATTCTGCTGGACTCCAATTTTACAATGCCTTGCCTGAGACCTGGTGGGAAAATTGGCAGGGTGAAGTGACTGTGCTATGGCTTCACTATTAGAGCAGCTGTCAGAATTGCAGGTTTATAGTCAAACTTTTCTTTACAGAGATTTAAGAGTGATCTGTGGTATTTCTCTCTAATTGCTCAAATGGTCTGAATGCTGGTCATGGAGGCACCTGATACCCAAGCCTTTTATGAGGGAATTAACGAGCATAAGTCTACAAAGGTCCCAAATGAGCTATAAAAACATAGGAGAGAGAAAATAAGCATCTTGCAAGCATCCTGAAACCTCCAGCTCACATATAATTGTTGGGCAAGAGGCACCATGTTGTTTGTGGGAAACGAATGGGCTTTGCTACTATTCTGTCATCAATTTTTTACTAATTCTCATTTATGGTTTTCTCATAATGTTCTTCCAGCTGAACCATTCTTAAATTGCAAACCAATTGCAATTGGTGACAGAGTGATTTGATAATGGTGTTCATTGCTGTCTCAGGTGATCAGTTTGTGAGAAACTTTGGTGAGACTTTGTTAGTCTTTGAGCTTTTAGTCCAGGAGTATCAATAGGAGCCCAAATCCAATAGAGTAAATACAACATAGAGTGGAAGAAGAGCTAGAGACTGAAAATGCTATTGTACTTGGGGCCTTTTAAAAGCACTCAGGAGTCTTGGAAGAGTCTGGTTTCTCAAGACAAGCTGGAGCATACAGGCAGGTGGGTGTCATGTTGCAACTCCTTCATCCCCCTGTAGTATAGCCATCATTTTCTCATACTTAAGGATAACATCAGGAATTTCATTTCCAACCTACATCAAATGAAGCAACAGAAATAAAACCTGACTAAACTACTATATTAACAAAACAGAGAGGTAAGAATGCTACACTTTGTTGCCAAACTGGCTAATTTCATAAAAATTACTGAATTGGTGTGAGGTTGAGGTGAACTGGAACACACCACAGATACACCATTGTGGTCCCTGCTTCCAAGCAGACTGAACCAGGCTCAAAGTAGTGCCATGGATCGGCAGCTCCCATTGACTTCAGCTTCTATTAACATCAAAACCGGTTTTACTATTAGCTTAAATACATTCAAGGGAAAGTGCAGCATAACAATACAATGTCTGCAAATATTTTCTTTATCATGGCAGCTACATACATTATATATTCTTTTACATATTTAGACACCTGTACTGGAATCCTTAAAAGCTCCAAAAATACTCTCAGTGGAATATACCTTAAATCTCCTGATGGTGTATTCTGTGTAAATGACCTAAATGTTGTCAGAGAGGTGAAGCTTTTAGCCTTAAAGTGCAAGGAATCTTTTAGTCCTGCTGGGGTTTAATGAGTTGAGATTCTAAGCTGATTCAGCTCTTAAACAGTCTGATCATTAGTGCTGTATCATCTGTCACCTTTGGGTGATAATTAGAAAAAGAAAGTCAATAACAATAGTACATAACACTACTTTACCAAGATTTAAACAAGTTGTAATATTGTTGAACATCTATTGATGAGTCCAAATGTGCCACAGGCTATTGAGCACAAAGAGTGCTTTGATGTGATGTTTTCCATTATTAATTTGATGTGGTAGAGTTTGTAGAAGTGAGAACATTTGTTTTCATTTTATTACACGTGGGAAGAGACAGAGATACTTTACATATTTATTTATTTTTTCTGTTGTTTATTCCACTAAAGCTTTTAAGGAAAAAGCACAGAAGAAAAAAATTAGGAAAATTGTTGTCTGACTCACTTCATAAATTTAGACTGTTTGTTTACCTTGTATGTGATTTGGTTTTACTTCTATTGATTTTTTTGACCTCCAAAATACACATCCTAAGTGTATGCTAGCAGCCCCTAGATGACAGGGAAAAATTTAAGTGGATCTGATTTTTTTTTCCCCAGAATAGAACAAGATCTCAGACACTGGCCACAGTGATACAAACAGGGGTCAGGATTCATTATTGCATTACTTTAGCAATCCGGATATTGAGATACCCCAGTAATGCAGTGGTCAGTTATTGTTTCTTATTGACCACTTCCTCGTCTGCCTGTTGATTCTTCCTTTGGGCGATTAAACTCATTTATAAAGAGCACAATTATGGAAATCTCTAAAGAGGGAGCCTTTTGGAGTCTCTTTTATTGCCTTGTTTTGTCTAATGAATACCTTAATGAAAATCTTTCCCTTCCTTTAGTCTGTCCTTTTTGTGCTTTCTGAAACCACAATATCTTAACACTTCAGTCGTGGATCTGCAAAATACAGTTTTGCTTAGCTGATGTTTTGCAGTGGTTTAAACTGGAAAGTTCTTAAGCCAAAAATGGAACAATGTACACAAAATATCTGAGCCTAAGAGAAATGCCTTTGCAGATTGACTAGGTCCTTTCAAAGAAACAACTGAGACAAGGTGTTTTCATCTTATGTCTGGAAATATCCATACGCAGCACACTTGAAAGAAAGTCTAAATCTCTCAAACCTGTGAGGCATGTTTTTCCTTAACATTTAAATGAAGATATTTTACTTCTCCTCCCTCCTCTTTGGAAAGAATATCATTCCTTCCTGGAACTCTGCAAAGCATCAAATAGTCCTGCCTAAATCATTTTGTGTGGTGGAATCGACAGCTGGCGTACGGTCTTTGTCCAGAGGGTGAATGGCATCTAACATGGCAGCTGTGTCACCATTTGGAATTCTAAGATGTGAAACTAAACTCCAAGGGTTCAGTTTTGAAATCCAATTGTATTTTGGACAATAACCACCCCAAATTTTGTCTCTTTTTCAAGGTTGCTCAATAAAGGAGCAACTGCAGATAAGCACTAACTAGTAACACACAATGTCTCAGGCTAACATGAATAGAACATTAAAACCAGGAATTGTTCATATAGAATACAGAGATGCTGTGTGCTGCCATTCTCAGTATGAGGTGGGATCGCTTTACATGCATCAACCACTTCCCTATAAAATGTAACAGGGAGCCCAAGATGCAAATGGAAACCTGCCTTCAGTCTGGATTTTAAATAGGAGTTCCCCTTCAGTTTCATCTTTATTTAAAATGAAATAATGCATCTTGCAGGCACTGGAGAGAGGTCAAAGATTGAGTTAAAAGCTACTTGCTTCTTTCCAGGAGCCAAATGTCCAGATTTAGTGAATGAACATCAATAAAAAACAGGAACTTACATCAGTAAAACATAAACCATACAGTGTCAAACTTTGGTTATCTACAAGTCTCTGTGATACTCAGTCCTTTCACGTATGTTTCTGCACACAGAAGTGAGGCAGCACAGTTGCTTCCCAGAACTCACATATAGCAAGTCCCATTTATTATACACCACGCTGAGGTATTTCCCAGCCAAGGTATCACTGCTAAATGTGGCTGCAAAGTCCACTTCTTAGACAAGGGGCAGAGAAATGTGATTGGGTTCTCCTCCTGATAAGTAAACTCTACATAATCCTCAGGGATGATAAAATTTGTCTAAAGTCCAGAATCTGGGTCAGATTATTGTTTACCTCTATGACAGTTACACCGATAATGAATTTGGACCTCAGACTTAAAAACTTAAAATATTCCCTTATCTATATAACTTTATTTTGAAATATAATTAAAAAAATCAGCTAAGTCTGTGAATATGTACAGCAAACCCTTCATAAACCCAAGGCATCTCTATTTCCATAAAAGCCAGAATTAGCCATCTAGAAAACAATCAAAACACACTTTAAAATAGTATCGTAGAAAGTGTTAACCTGCCCAGTACCCAACATTAGATTCTATAATTATTGTTTAAAAAAAAAAAAAATTATCTTTACTCTTACATATCTCCAATTTGTATAATGTGTCAATCAGCTGTACAAAACTGACCACCCATCTGCTATTCTGAGCTCTAAACAAGTTATTCAGGATTACCTTTTGTACCAGCCCAGTGTTTTGCAGGTGTAAAGCTGAGCCAAGTGCCCAGCTGGGGCAGCTGCAGGATGAGGAGCTGCCCAGGGAGCTGGGCAGAGTCAGGAGCAAGAGGGCAGCAGGGCTACAACCCGGGTGCTGTGCTGAACTCCTGCCTCCCTGTGGCATCGGCTGCAGAGACCTGAGTGCATCAGAACTGCTCCACAGCTCTGACTTTCACAGCCCACTCTGCAACTGCTGAAGCTAAGCCTGAATTTAAAACTGCTATACCCAAGTGAAGCTAGGTAAAACACTGCTTATTGGGCTGGGTATAGGCCAGAACCCTTGGAAACCTGTTGCAGGATCTTTAATGAACTCAGCAAGTTGATTCCTTTCACAGAAGTCATCCCCTGACCCCCTAGCTGGGTTAGCCCTGGGACTCGGTGCCAGGAAGCAGTGCTGTGCAGAGAAGAGCAGAGAACCTACAGAAGAACAGGGACCTACGTGCTGGTAGTTTTCCCCAGCACACTGGGTTTTCTTCCATAGCTGAGCATTTGATGTTTGATCCTCTGTGGCTTGTGAACATGTAACATGGGCTGGCAAAGCAGCAACACCAACACAGCATTAAGTAGCTTTCAAGATAAATTAGAATGTATCTTATTAAGCAAATATCTCATGTCTATTGAGCATTATTAAGATCAGAGTTTGGGTTTTGCCACTTACCGCTTTTCCCCTTTGAAAACCCACCAAAGGTGGTGCTTAGTGCCTGTTCTGTCTCACAGACTTGCCGCCCAAGCGTTACCCAAGGGTGAGGTGTCTCCACGCGTGTACGCGGCTGGTGGGGGGGAAAGGTGACACTTCTCACCAGGTTTCCATGAGGGGTTGGAGCCTGCAGGGCCCCTCCATGGCAGTGCGGCTCCAGCAGAGCACTCGCCTTGTTCCGAGGTTGATTTGAGGTCTTGAGTCACTAATTAGATCACTGATTAGTTAATGCTTCTACAAGGCTCTCTATTTTCAGTGTTGCATGAGAAGTAGGAATCGTTATTATTTGTAATAAACATTTGCTTATTGATGTTTGTACTCAAGCTGTGCAGGTTACCTTCATGTTTTTTGGTTCTGCCCACTCACTTCTTTAGCCCTCCATGGGGCAGGACCAGTCACGTGAATTAAATGTAATTAGGCTGAAAGATTAATGATGAAAACTGATTGAAATGCCATCTGCATATTCCTAGTCGCACTTCACTTGGGAACTGCTCAGACCACCATTTTTGTCTGGGGGCAGCACAAGCATGGGTCACAAACCAACTTTAAAATCTGTAGTTTTTCTACATTCCATTACAAATTACTTGGTAGTTTTGCTGAGAGACTGAAACAGCCTAGAAATGTCTCTCAACAAGTCTGTCTTTTTATTTGGAATAGGTATCTGTCAGCATGCAATAAACAGCAAGCCAGTATCAGAACGTTTTGTGGTTTTGCACAGATCTCTGTGCTATAGGAGGAACTGCCCCTGTCTTGTTCCTGGTGTCCTTTTTGCTACAGATTTTTCTTTTAAAACTATGTGAATTTGCAGGTAACATTCAGAAACCATTTCTTTTGTTGTTGTTTTTGTAGTTTTCCTTGTAGCTCATTGATTTGTTCAAACCAAAAACAAAGCCAATCTCTGCGGCTGTCAGCCTATTTAGCCGAGGAGGAAAGTTCACCAACTTCTGTAAATAGAGATGATAGTATCTGGCCCAGCAGTCTGTTGTAACTCGGGGCCTGCCTGGCAAGGCTTTGGGCTCAGCCCTGGCTCCAAATAGCTGGGGGAGCTGCTGACTAGACCCCTTCCCTGCAGCCACCTCTGGCAGTGTGAGCAGTGCTGAGCATCTGCACATGGCAGTGCAGTTGTCCTCACACCTCCTCTTTTATTGCTGTATATTAAAATAACTAGTGCCAGCAACACTTTGTAAGGCAATAAGCTTACTGCAAGCTATGAAGACTTTCTTTGATTCACTTTCAAATCTGACCACTTTAAAAAACAGTTGCCAATATTTGTACTTCGAATTTTATTTTTTTAAAGGAGCTGTGGTTAAAAATGCTAAAACAAGTTTGACCAAGGGGTCATTCTGTCATGCCTGGGCACAGGAGAGGGGAAGCTGCTCAGCAGAGTGGGTGCTCATCATAGCAGTTAGTTTTGTTTTATGGTTAGAGGTGTGTGTGCTACAGAGGAAAGCAGATGGTTTTGTGTTCATTTTCACTGGATGTTCTTTGCAAAAGACTTCCATCACAGAAATGAAAGCTCAGCACAGGTCTGGGGCTGCAAGCATGCTGGCATCACTGTGATTCATTTCCCATTTCTGCCACTTTAGAGCCTTTCTTCTCATTAGCAAACTCACAAACCCCAACAACTGCCAAAACCCTCAAGGCAGATGAAAGGAAGTGGATCCATTTTCTCTAAACCAGCTCTGTGACATTTTGTGAAGAGCCTCTTAATGGATCCAACACTAGGAATGTTTTCATCTCTTCAACTCAAGAATACCTTTTGAAGGCCAGTGTGGTCTGTAAGCAGGACAAGGATTAGTGTAATCCCTTCCCCTGCCCCACCTAGAATCCCTTCTGGAGGGATCCTTATCTGCTCACATCCTCTGCCATCAGCCCAATCCCCTTACTCTCCACACAGGTTCTGAACAGCTTCTCTCCTTCCCCAGGAAGTACATTTTTCTGTTACAATCAACACACTGAAAGGTCTGCAAGAGCAACATAGAGCTTTATGGTCTTGTTTTGGAAAAACAATGCATTACGATAAATCTTCTTGAAATAAAGGGTGGCATATAACTCAACAGAAACTTTTATACTTACTTTCAAACCTTTACATTGATAACTGTGGTTTCTATGGCTACCACATATTCAATGTTATTCTTCTGTGCTGGTGATTCACAGGGCAGAGAATGAAGACACTTGTAATCCCTTCAGTTATACATCAACTGAAGCTATTAAAACTCAAGGAAGACCATCAGTTAGTTTATAGAGCCATAGATGATGATGCTGTCTAATTCCCATCTCCAAACAGACAGATTCTAGTGCTAACCAAGTGTATAGGCTTTTTACAGATTATAAATAATGTACAACCCTGGGCTTTGGCCATAACTGTTTTTCTTAGAATGCCTTTTTCCTGAACTGCCTCTTCCTTTGCCTACACTGGAGATAAAGGAGAAAACGGATTTTCTGGAGATCTCAGTATAGTTCTTATAGTGCATTTATTTGTGATACCATATAGGAAAACTTTGTCAGCAATTTCACTGTTCACTTGGCAGCGTATGTGGGTGTGGAAATGTTTGTGTTTATGCCAGTTACAGTACATATGCTGCCTCTTGGAGTTGCACTGTGGGCAGGGGTTCCAAAAAAGGTATTTCCACCAGCACTGACTGCATTAGTCAGGGAAGGTCTGCTGAAAAAGGGCAAAAATGAGTCCAGGAATTTGAGTCCAGACTAACTTATTAGGCTACACAATTTAACTTACACAGAAAAAATTAGTAAGCATAAAAAAGGCTGTCTAAACATGCAGGAACAGGTAGGGAAAAAGAAAAAGAATCCCAGGCAGCCTTCAGCCACTTTGTTGGCTGCATATTGCCAAGGACTGACTTTTTATCAGCTCTGTTCTGAGAAAGATGGAAGAAAAGTGCAAAAAAGGCAGAGATGTGTCATGGAGGGAAATTTCAGCTGAAATATGCAGGTTTCAGTGTTGCACCTGTGACTGATGCCAGTGATACCCAAATTCCCAATAGTACAGTCTCAGCAAAAGCTGGTGTGCTTCTTCAACCCTCCTACTCAGAGAGTTCAGGAAGATCCTGGCTGAGATTATAATTTCATTCAGCTGTTCACTGTTGCTCCCACAGGCACCCAGAAGCCACATGGACTAGCTGGGACCTCTGTGCCCTACATGTTGCACAGATACAGAAATATCACTGTCTTCAAAACTTTTCAGCACAACTCTCATATTTGAGCAAGCAAACAGGACAATATGAAAGACAGCACCATTTTTCTCTGTCCTTGTCTTTTGACTGATAGCTTGGTCATTTTTTAAAATGGAAAAGCTGTTTACTTCTCAGACAATTTTTATTCAGCAGACTAAATATAAACAATTTGCCTTCCTTGTGCCTTTGTAGGAAGAAAGGGAATCTATAGTGACCCAAAAGGCTGTCATTCATCGTGGGGAAAAAAAAAAAAAATCATAGTTCTGATCCATGCACCCACATAAGGCTGATCTTAATGTCACCTTCAGGTATCTCAACTTACCCAAGAAACTTACCAAAAACTTCAAGAGGCTACATCAAAACGGTCCGTGTTGAGAATGTTAAATATCAATCACAACTTTGTGTGTAATGTAGACCAACAGAGCCATGTTTCCAGCTTTATCAGAAATTGCTTGGCTTCGAGGGATCAGTTCGAATCGAAGTTTTCAATATTCCTTCTGCAAGATGAAATAGCTGTGGGTTTTTTCTTTGCATCTCATAAAGAAGTTAAAATCTGTGCAGACCTTTTTTCAGTAATCCTTGAAATCACGTGTGACTGTTGAGGAGTAAAGTTCAGTGAAAATTCACACAGTGAATTAAAAGCATATGTTACAGTCTCAAGAGAAAGCGGATGTGGAGCTGTGACCATAGCCAAGTGGAGAAGTGCTGAGGTGCGTATCTGGACTTTGATTCTCACCTGTCAGTGGCTGGTTTATCAAAGCAGCTCCACTGAGGTCAGAGGCGTAAAGGCTCAAGGGTGTCAGTGAAAGCTGAAACTGGGCCCACAGAGCCCATTAACTGATTTGGATAACAGAAAGTCCAAACTCAGAAAAACTCTCTCTCTTTTTTCCCTGATGTGAACTTACTGACGTGTCTCAAAACCAAAACAAATTTGAAGAACTGCTTTACAGAAAAAGTGCAGGGAGCTTCTTAAACTCAGGCCATTTCAACCTTCTTAGAAGACTGTGAAAATAGTCTTATCCTGGGTAGATGTATCCCCAGCCCAGCATCTACTGCCTGGGGAGGCAGGTCCCCTGCCCCAGGGAGCAGTCTGCTGTCCAGGGGTGGCTTGGGGATCTCTCCAGAGGAGACTGAGCACCTGTAGCCTTCTTAAACTGGGCTTGCCCTGGCCTGGGGGTAGGGGACACAGCTATTTCCCAGCCATCCCTCTACCTGTCCCACCCACACTGCATCCCTTGGGAAAGTGCTTCACTCAGACTTTAGCTTTTCTTAGCTAAATATACCAAACCTCACCAAGCCCTTCCCAGGTGTTTATTCATGTTTATTTTGGAGGGACAGGGGTGAGAGAAGGAATAAGAAAAAAACATTGACTCCTCCTCAAATCTGGAATTGCTATCCTATAACAACTGTCTTAATTTAAAACTAACTGGTTGTAATTTTAATGGATAAACATCTGTGCTATATTGTTCTCTATTTCTGTTCTGTGTTAATACTCTCAATCTTGCTCACATTTGCATTCTGCAAACAGCATGCTGCCAGAAAGTGTGTTTTTTATTGGACTCCTGATCATCCTATTTTGTATTTAATGTAATAGACTGTGTTATCTAGAAATATTCTTAATTCCACATGAATACTGATGTTTGCCTTTACCTGGGGTCAAATATTTCCTAGGTGCATCTCCCTAAGCAGTATATATCTGATGTGCAAGAAACTACTTTCAGGACCATTCAGATGTGGCTTTGTTCACCAGGAAAAAACCCAATAACCAAATGATGGGCTCTCTTGCTACAAAAGTAACCAGAGAGGTGAACTGGAGTGGGCAACAGCTGCCTCCTGCCTCCCTCTGGTCTTTTCCCAGTGGGTTATGTTGTGTGACGTGGTATTTCATTGTATTTATGCAGTACATCCACTGCATAAAATCCCCTCATTGGTCAGTATGGCAGGGCAAGGAGTCAAGGCTTCAGGTATCTCTTGCCCCAAACCTACCTGTCCTCCTGGGCCACCAGGCAACCCTGGAAAGATGTTCTTGCTCCCTGGCAAAGCGACTGCCCTTCCTTGGAACAGTTCCATGCCCTCCACCTCTGAGTAATGATCTTGTTTCTGAAGTGGAATATGTAATAGGGAAAAAGAGATGGCCAGAACTCAAATGAAGGAGAAAAAAGAGCAGATTAATCAATTTGGGGATGTTCTTTTGATGCTCTTGCCCTCTGTTTCCCCGCTCTTCTTCCAAGCTCTCTGCAGTTATTTCAGTGTGAGTGCTGCTAGCCACATGGTTAAGATTTAGCTTGCAAAAATGTATGCTTGCAGCAAGGAAGATTTACCCTTTAACCTTTAGCAGCCATTTCCTCTGAAAAGCACAAGTTTCATTTTCGCTTACAGGGAAAAACATGTGGAGGGGGAAGGGGGAAGAGAAGCTCATCTCTTTGTAAAACAGCCGAATGGTCCTATTTTCATCCTCTGCAGCAAACTTTCCACATAGCTCTTTTTGCATTATGCAGTTTGCCCTCAGGAAAGAGATCTGGCAGCAAAAGCAAATGCAAACTCTCTCGTTAGTCTTGAAAGGCCTGTTCTTGAGCTGTTGGGGTCAATCCCCTTCAGCAGGTTCATTTTCTTCATTGCAGTTTCATGAATTTGGCCATAAGCAAAAAGCAGGATTTAGTTTTAAAAATATATGTAGTATTTGTTAAACAAAACTGAAAATTGTGTGCCTCATGGAAAACTCAGGAAGGTGGAAGGAATTCAAAATCCCTGTGATATGTGCAAACATTTTACAAATAATGTACTGTAGCACCAACAGCCAATGAGACTGTGCTTTCATCTAGGATACATATGTGTAATTCATGCTAGAGGTTCTAAAAACAAGACACGGAGGGGATATTGTTGCTTGAATCTCTTTCAATTAACTGT
Source organism: Chaetura pelagica (assembly GCF_000747805.2). Taxonomy (NCBI): domain Eukaryota; kingdom Metazoa; phylum Chordata; class Aves; order Apodiformes; family Apodidae; genus Chaetura; species Chaetura pelagica. The sequence continues at coordinate 6,340,754 of NW_009952711.1, forward strand.
CTTTCTGCCTAGAAAATAGGCTTTTTTTCAGGTCTCACATGACTTGAAAGATGGATATTCATACACCCATGCATATACCAGAACTATCAGCTCTATCACAAGTGAGTTTTAATTCAGCTCATCTTTCTAATAGTCAAAAATTGCTGTCAAGAGATAAATGTTGTCTATTTGTTTTAAGTGCAAGACAAGGCCAAAATCCCCATCCTTCCTGCCTCCTGAGCTCTGATCTTCCTCCTTGGATGTTTCCCTGGCCCAGAGTTGTGTACAGTGATGGTGCAACAGGATGAGCTTCCATATCATCCTCATCTTTGCTGCAGCATTTCTGTCAGTAAGGATGAGCAGCTTCTAGATTTCTCAGTTTGCATTCTTCAACAACAATCAAATACAAACTTCTTTTCTGCACTTGGCAAATGGTTCACTTTGAACTTGCCAAGTACCAAAGCCTGATCCTATAGCTAAAAAGCATATGGGTTTCTCCTCCCCTGCAGCCTAGACTTAGTGCTGCCCAGAATGGCTGTTAGGACTGCCCTGTCCCACCACAGGGTTGTGGCCATGAAGGGTGCCCCATGCAGATGCCCTCACCCCCTGTGCCCCCAGAGCCTGCTCCAGCAGCACCACTGCCTTTCCTGGGCTGCCTCCTGCTCCACTATGGCATTTATGAAACTTTGGTATATTTTTAAGATCAGTTGTCAGGTGTCCAATTTTCTGTAAAAGTTTTTAACATTATTGTCAAATGAAAAGTCCACGATCTTATAAAAAAAATTCACTTCCAAACTTTTTGTTTGTACAAGTGTTGTCATATTTTCTCATGCTCACCAAATGATAATCCAAAGAGAGATCCTGGTCACCCGACTGTAAGGACACCAGTCGGCAGCCTCCTCTCACATACACCTTTTAGGGACTGCAGGGTCTTGTGACCTTTCTGAGACCCCTCACCCCTGCTAAACCTCTGCTGTCTTTGCAGAGGTGAGGGTGGAGGAGAGTGTCCCCTCCCAGACAACAAAGGGTGCTAGAAATGCTGCTGTTGCTGGTAGCATTCATGAGGGGTCATTGTACACCAACACGCAAATAAACCACAAAATGCCGGAACAAATAATAAGGTATCACAGTAAGCAGGATTAGGAGATTTGACTGAAAAGAAAAAAGTTACTGGCGAATATGAATATGTGAGAAATATGAATATGTAAGAAATTCCCTCAATGTATTGTGAACTGAGAGAGAAGTGTTAATTCTTGCAGCCTTTTTTAAAAAGGAAGATGCAACGGGTTTATTTTCTTACCAAAGCAAACTTAAATGAGGAAATCGTATGGGATAAAGGTGTAAAGGAGGAAGTGGAGTGTGTGAGAATGGAGAGTGCATAATGTATGAGCATCAGCAACACAGCCTGATGGGTGAAGGCTTTTATACTGCCTCTCTATTGATAGGTATTTCAACCAGCAGTAAAAAACTGCTCTTGACACTCATCTGTAGGGA
>NW_009952711.1:6342803-6345239 GCF_000747805.2 Chaetura pelagica
AGGGAAAAATATCCACGTAGTCATTGCTGTAGGACCAATTAGCCTGTGAAAGCAGTTGGGGGAGGGGGGAGACGCGGGATATAAATGCGGGATGCATCCACACTTGATTACTCTAATGAAATGTCCATTGATTCCTATAGATTAATGTGAGAAGAACGGCAGCTGCGGAGTGGCTAACACCTCTAGGTCAGCAGCTCTGTGTGTCTGTGTGGACGTGTGTAATGGAGGGGGTAGCACACAGCTAGACCAAGGTAGACAGGAGAGGGTTAGCCTGGCTGTGGAGGGAGAGGTGGCCGAGGTGCGTGGATGTGACAGCCAGTAAGGGAGGGAGATGGGCAGGAGGCCATGGTGAGGGGCTGCAGGGGTGGTTCCTCCCACCTCGCTCGCTGCTGCTGCCCCTCGCTAACGTTTGACTTTGCTGTAAGGCAGACTGAGCTCACAGGTCATCTGTTTTTGTTAGATTAATTTGATTCAGCATGTAGGAATAGAGGGCTGAGCAGGCTAATGGCTCTCTGCAGGTGACATTGGGAATGGTCAGCACTCGTTGTCCTCCTCCCCCATCCCTGTGGCTGAAAAAGAAAAGTCACCAGCGAGGGGCTCGCTCAGTGCCGGGGCTGCCGGCAGCCCCTGCGCCCGGCACCACCTCACTCCAGCCCTCCCTCCACGTCTCAAATACAAATCCCTTATCTCTTGTGCCATGTCATGTAGAAGGACTTAATTACGGTAAGGAGAGAGGGATTTGCTGAGTGACTGCAGTGCTTGGCGCGAAGTTGATTTGTCACACAGGGAATAGAGTTACCGGGGTCCTTGCCATAATTGTCACAAATGATGCACCACATCCTCTCGTATGGTAATTCTGGTGTTTTGTCATTAAGGGTGATATGCAGGCAGCAACCTGCCTCCCATGCAAGAGAAATCCAGAGGAGCAATTCCATGGTACAAGTTCACAGCCATAAATTGCACTGAGAGAAGAAACTAATGTGAAAATATGAAGGGGTAAAATGTTCAGGCTGGCATTCTAGAAATGACATTTCAGATAAAAATATCTCTGGGCCAGATTCTTTCTGGGATAGCATCCAACAGTTATACAGGTTGTCTGGTTCCCCTAGTCACGATAGAGGAAAACCTGGCTCTGTTACTGAGGATAAGGAGACTTGTACCTGTATTACACTGTGAGGAGAGTTTGATGTCTTCAATTAAGGATACAAAATAATTAGGCACATTGTGGCTATTTTTTGAGTTGTTCTCCATGCACATTTTACCACGTTATTGTAGAACTTAGGAAGTCAACATCAGCTAAAAATGTAAGAAACAGTGTCCTTCAGCAATGTGTACAAAGAGGGTCAGGCAATTGCAAGACCCACAAGGCACTTCAAAGAGAAGTGCCCCTCAGGAAGTGCAGTATCTGATGACTGGGTATTAAAATTCCTTCTGTATTTTACTAATTCTGGAGGGGAGCATGGGGAAGATGGGACTTAACTCTATGTCATGGCTTTGAGCATCCTGCTACTGTTTTGGCAGCTCTCTACCCTCCCCAGTGGGTGCTGTGACTGCTTCTTCCCAAAGGCTGTCAAGCTCTCTCAGCTGGGCCCAGCCCTGCCAGCACCAGGTCTTTAGCTGAGCCTGGGTAATACATAGCACCTCTGGCTGTAGGACTACCCCTGTCTTCATGCAATCTAGTGACAAAACTTTTCATCACCTGCAGAGTGTAATTTATCCATGAAAGCACAAATAAACAAGTTGCGTGCAGGTTGCAGTATTTCCCCACGACTGCTCTATAACCACCTAACATCTAGTAAACCTGACTCCTCTTTGGTGGATGCACAAGCCCCAGTGAAGCCAGTTCCGAGGGCCAGAGCATCCCCAGCCATCCCACCTGCCAAGAGCATCATGGCTGGGTAGGAGGGAGTTGGCCTCACTTTGCAGCTCTGCAGCCAGACCAGCCCAAAAATGCTGCCACCTCCTTTGATCACTGTAAAACATTGACTTTCAGCTGAAAGTTTTCATTTCTGTCTGTTCGAAAATGTGCTTATCAGTTATTTCTCTCTTTAGTTCAAGATTTTTACTTCTGTTTTACTCACCTTTTATTTTATGCGCTCTCCTGTAGAAATACCTGGCTTCTCTTGGATACATAACTGTATCCGAGGAAAGATTTGGTAACACCACTTATCCCCCTTTCCCAGAAGGGCAGGACATGCAGTGTGCTGTCACTTCAGCTGCAGGAGGTAGAACCAAACCTCAGGGCCTGGTTCGATCTGTGCTCTTCGGGGCCGTGCGTGCGCAGGTGGCCGTGGCGGCAGCCGGGACACGGGCAGTGGCGGTGCAGGCTGCTCCTTTAAGCCTGGCTGGTGTATTTTTAGAAAGCATAAATAGGCTGCATTCTCCCACTTGCTCACTATCCAAGACATAAAAAGGAAAGCCTCTCTGCTTTCTTCA
>NW_009952711.1:6345471-6346751 GCF_000747805.2 Chaetura pelagica
TTCCCTGCTGGCACCATATAAGTCTGTCTTTTAAGCAGTACAGGTCCACAGCTCTTTTTTTTTTTTATTGAGAAGCTGCAGAACTCTAACCGGTGGTTCAATAAATTGTATTACATCCCCTTCGTACTGAATGCCCTACAAGCTTTGGCTTTCCATGTGTAATTGCAAGCTGTTATTAGCCCAGAGCTTTGTCCGTTACTGTGCCACACTATTGCTGAGCGGTCAATTTTTTTCCCCTGCCATTTCCTTTGCTCACACCATGCTGACCACGTTGGCCAGGGGCTGCCCGAGGTTTATAGTGCAGCATTGATTTTTCTTTTCTCTCAATACTGACAGAATCATAGATCCAAGGCAAATAAAGAAATGCATTCTGTGGTGATGAAATGTCTTTCGTTCAGCCTGGATTGAATCAAAGGCCATCACAGAAATGTTCTACTCTAAAATGCTAGTGAAGCTTAAGGCATTGTTGGAAAATGAATTTTCCATTTTCTTAGCTGTAATTTGGATTCTCAAATCACTGTGCTAAAAATAATCAGATAAAATTGAATATAGACTTCAAGCCTATGTAAAATGTTATTTGTTAGGTTTTGCAAGCAGCTGCAGCTGATATAAAAGGAATCTGGCAATAGATCAGAAAAGTAATTGCTTAGGTGGATTTCTAGTAAGTACGTTGCACATTACTCTGAATACCAAGGTATAAGATGACTGCTCTGTAATTCATACAAACCATGGTAAATAACCAAACCATAAAGATACATTTTGCATATCTACTGGAAGAAGATATTTCTAGTAAAAAAATTAATCACCTTATATCACCTACATTTCAATTATGAGTATTTTTGCTTTTTGCTTGGGGGTTTCAAAGGACTTTTACATGAACAAGTGTCATTGTCTGTGTTATATAGATGGAGAAAGAAGCAAAAGAGTCTGTGCAGGCAGAGTAGTCACAAAGTGAATCTCTGGCAGGGCCTAGCAGAAAACTTTGATCCTCAGAAGATATACAACATTTTAAATGCACTTAAACTTTCTTCCTTGGAAAAAAAACATGTAAATGGTGCAGAAAGTCTGAGTGGAGGATCCTTTTGCCCACTCCCTTGCAGGACTCAGCACAGTTCCCTCTGTGGCCCTGTAAAGGTAAAGCCCAAACTTCTGCAGGGTTCCAGGATAAATGTCACCTTACCTGGCAATCCAAAATGTCCTCTGACTCCACATCTCAGGGAGATTCCACAAGTTTTAGTGAGAAGCTAGAGAGAAAAAAAAAGGGAAAGGAACCCAGAGGG
>NW_009952711.1:6346790-6347201 GCF_000747805.2 Chaetura pelagica
CATCAGTGTTAGAACTACAGATTAAAAAAATAAATGTATTCCAGTGTAGCCCTTGGGCAGCATTGCATTAATTCCTGAGCTTTGGACATTCCTTTTTCTCCTTTCTTAATGACTACACAACCAATATCAACATGCACTATTTACAACTATCCCTTCAGCATCACGTTCCTGGCAATGCACAATAGGTCTTTACACTGCATAAAACATCAGATTATTTTTCTGTGCTGGTGATGCAAAAACATTATTCAAAAAAAGTTAAAACCTTTTGGGGTCAAATTCAGTGTTTTATTCAACCCGAAATGCTTACAAGCAATTTTATTTATATTTTTTAATCAAAAATCATTTAAAAATTTGGTATCTTAAAGTGGAAAATCTGTCAAATTTAAAATCCTTTCTGCATCCTAAATTGAG
>NW_009952711.1:6347338-6363345 GCF_000747805.2 Chaetura pelagica
CCTACAAGAATTCTTGAAGGTTTACAATGTAACTGAACCTGCATTTTTCACTGTAAAAGACATTGCTGCACAAAGGGCTACATGGCTTTTGTTTGTAATTTTTAGTAATGCTCCACAGTGCAAACAAAGTCAGGGTTAGCTCCTTCCCATTTGTCTTCCCAATTTGATTCTCTCCTAAGGTTCAGAAATGCTTGAGAACCCATTACTTTATCTTTTTTCCCATTTTGTCCCACTGCAAACTCATGGTGTCCAGTAATATGTAAAACTGTAACAAAGGGGGCTCTGCAAGTTGTCCTGAAATCAGCTATGGACTGGCTTAAATTCTAGAACACATAGATCTGTCTAATTATCCTGTACATCAGACATACAATGATTTTCAGGTTTTGCATCTGCCAACGGTATCATTATAGAGTCATCCTAATAGTTCCCTTTTAGGTAAACATTTCTTGGACCAATTGACTCATATGTTTTGCTTGCTGGTATTCCTAGAGGGTGGACCTCAGCAGTAACCAAAATGAGAGATTGCTATTTAGTTATATTGGAGCCTTCAAAATACACTTGCCAGAACTTTTTACAGCAGTGGATTTAGGTTGAGACTTAAATTTAGATTCAGGGCTATATTTGGACAACATCTTCAACAGAAGTTGGACCAAATAAGGAGGGAAGGTTTCCAAGGGTAAATGGTCGAGCAAGGATGGAGAGTGACACTCAGCAAAGGTACTGTGGGTACAGGTGTACAAGGAGGAGAAAAAACTAGGACCACAGCTGCACTTCTGCCTCTGTTCCTTTGTGGATCAGTTATGACTAAAATGCAGCCATTGCTCTGTACACGGTGCAGTCAGGAAATCTCCACTCTAAATCCCAGGAAGGGGAAAGCGAGGAGAATCTACAAACAGGATTAGTGTCAGGGAATGCAAGCATGATGAATACTTCCACATATTACCAAATTGTATATAATAGCCTAAGTATGTAGGAAAGCATTGTTGGGGGAAAAAGCTGTTAATTGGATCATATATGAAATGTGATGTTTTCTTAATGTCCCAGCTGGTGAATAAGTGCTAGTTGACTGGTGCATGATCTCTGTGTTTTTATTCGATGCCCATACTAGCAAGCAGCTATGATAATTAATTTTTAAGGGGGATGAAAAAGATCAGCTATGCTTGCAGTCCCAAATGGCCATCTTTCCTCTGATCCACTGGGTTCACAGCTTTAAGTGTAACAAGCAAAAATGGTTGAACAAGCAAAGGGCGAAGGAAACTAGAGTGGCATCAAAATGCAAAGAAGCTCCGTTGTGCTCTGCAGTTCAGTGGGGGAGCGAGGAAAAAAAACCTCAAAAGCTCAAACTTATGTGGCAGTAAGAAAAGAGTTTTAGTAATGATTCCATCTCTGCTGTGAAGTGGAGATCGTAGAGGACACGCCAGCTTTGGTTGGTCTGAGGGCCAAGTGTGTGACCCAGTTTGTAGCCGGCTTCTGCAGGAGGCGCCTAAGCGGGAGCACAAAGCCAGGGCAGCATTGTAGCTGAGCATGGGCTTGGTGTGACCATGTATTTCACATCCTTCATTAACTATGTGTAACTGCAGACCTGACTTTTGAGATCCTGCTGTCCCCTGAAATCTGCTAAAGCCAAGGCAGTCAGGTACAGGCTGCTTTCGGAGGCTGTGGACAATGCCGCTCACCAGGCAAGGGGTGTCCAGTTTGGTCTTGCCCTGCTCAGTTGCAGAGTCCTCTGCTCTGGTGTCTGCCTTAAGTGATTTCATCTGAAAAAGCAGTGGCAGCAGCAGAAAGTCTTAATGAGTACAGCAAAATAGAAAGTGGTTTGTTTTGTGAAGAATGTTGTATATATAAAGCCCAGCTCCATATCGAGGGGCTCATCTTCCTCAGCCTCTTTGAATGTCACCCTTCAGCAAAAGATCAATGAGGATTCCTTGGCATATTCCTGTTGTTTAGCAGTCATCACCCTACAAATATTGAACCTGTCTGGGAAACCTGATCCTTCTCAGTGTAAAGGTCCCCTACAAAGATGCTCAGTGCCTTCAGCCCTTCCTGGGTTGAAGCATCCCTCTGCACCTTGCCTCACCCAATAGGTGCACTCTTCTAAACAGCTGCCAATACACATGAATTTGCATAAAACATGCAGAAAGCTCGTGAAATTGTGATGTTCATTGGAATGTTCTGCCTAAATTGAGACTTTTAAGCACTAATAATAATTAACTACTTTCTTAGCAACGAAAAAGTCTTAAATGCCTATTTACTTAACAATCCCCTAGGGTGTCTTTGTTCTGAATGGGCTAAAAAAATCTTAGCTGCAAAATAAGCAGGCGATTCCAATCAATAGAGCCAGAGGACTGTATTGATTACCAGAACTCCATTCTTTAGTCATTAACCCTGTGAATTCTTTACAAAAGCTGTACAGGACAATTCCTAACCACTACACCATTTGAGGAGTCATTCAGATATTTGAATGTCATTAAACTTTCATAGCTTGTTTACAGCCCCTTCAGCCTTGCCTGAAGGATTGTGCTGGGAGACTCCCTGCCACACAGCCACGCTCTGCCCAGCTCAACTGACAAACAGCATTAATCAAGCCCGGAAATTTCCTCTGCAGATGTGTTTTTCTTCTTAGTTATTGCTCATAGTGCTGCAGAGCAGGGAGACTGATTATGGAAGGAGTGAAAAAATATTCTTAATTTTTCCACATTTCAGCTCCAAGCTGACACGCTCTAGCTGGTGATAAACACACCTTTTACTCCTCCTTGTATGGAGAACCACCAGTGTACACTGATGTAGGTCCCTACACCCAAACTGGAGCCATAGGGCTCCATATGTGGATGGGAGATGAGTGACACAAAGTGGGGCAGTGGCAGGGGTAGGGGAAGGAAATGGTGACGGAGGAGGAAGAGGAGGAAGTGACGCTGGGAGAGCTTGTCAGGTCTCTCCACCTCCTTCCCCTTTCTGGGTCCTGTGGGACCTGCCCCCACGACACCTCCCTCTCAGCAGCCCTGTATTTAAGAGAAGATTCTCACATTTCAGATGAAGAAAGTTCATGACATACGGTAATGGCTCTAAATGGTAAATTGAATCACACAGACAACAATTGAATAGAAGCAGCACAAATGAGCCAAACGCCAGCAATTTAAGGGGATGCTGAAGGAACACCCACCAATCACGGGTCCACTGCAAAGACAGGCACCCTTCCTCCTTCAAAGTTCAGATGGCTCTAATGGTATAGAACATGTAATGTTTCTTTGCCATGGAAACTGTGAGCTAACCAGCGTCTTTGTAAATACACAGAATGGGAATGCTTATAACCAAATATTTCCATAATGTTTCACGTAAATTTTAGCCACAGCTTGTCCCTGAATTGCTTGCACCAACTGCTCTTTTACTGGTTATGACTTTGACCAAATGCCCAGTGGGCATTGGGTTTTGGCTCAGGCTGAGTTTGTGCTGGTTACACAACACAAAAATGTTATTGTTCCTTGCCTCCCACTCTACAATGAAGATTTTAGCCACAGCATAGCTAATAATTTTAGCTGAAACTGAACATGTTTTTAAATTAATGAACAGTTTGAGAAATACACAAGAATCTCCCTAAACACTTGCAAACAGGGAGTGTAATTTCAGAGTCCTAACTGAGCAATATTCCTACATTTAGTTGTGAAAATTGGCCTGCATTTTTTTACAATTAGTGCTTGATCCACTTAAGTTTCAATGTTCCGCCGTTATCCTTATCTATCTGAAAACTTCCCAAGAGAGCTATAATGAGCCAGGGCCATTTTCATGACTATTGATTTCATGGTTAAAATTATAGTATTTGGTTGTTATTTGACCAATCTGAGATTATTGTATGTTTTGAAAACAAGAGCAGCAACAGCACAAGTCATGTCCCTTGAAAAGTGTAAAGTTAGGAGCTGCAAAACAGCACCTCTTGTCCTTTGATCCCACAGCACTCTGTGAGAGCCCTCCTCAGAGCTGCTGCTTTACCAACAGCAAGCAGTGGGTGTACAGAGCTTCAGTGACCTTTCCAGTGTCACCCCATGCAGCATGGCAAAGCACGGGATAGATCTCAAGTCTCCTTCCTTCCAGCCAGTGCTCTCGCCACTGGCACACATTTTCCTACATGGGTGAGTGCTGGAAGTTGATTGCAGTGCTGCTTGTAGTCAGTGGGTGTGTTGTGTGGTGAAGACTCTTTCAGGACTGAAAGGCCTGAATTTCACTGTAGCTCATGGTAAATAAATAGGCACTGGACAACTGTTGATGAATTTTATTTTTTGCCATCACAATACTTTAGAAAATGTTGCTAAACACAAGGATTTTCTGCAGGCTCCAGTTTCTGCTTTTCAACAGACTAAACCAATCACAATTAGTAATGGGTCTCAGATAAATCCAGAAATGTTTTAAGTAAGTTGCTAAATGCAATGAGGACTCCAAATACCTTTCTGAATAAGGTGTTCCAAAGGGCTATTAGAACTAAATGGCCCTAGTGTGTCGTGTGGACAGAAGCACCCTTTCTTTGCACTGTTTCATTTTTTGAGTATGAGACCTCTGTGTATTTTATTACACTGAGAGCAGATTTCACCAGCCTTTCTTTTCTGATCAGAATGGCAGAATTGTTGATTTCCATGTTGTGCTAACATTTTGAACTGTGTGAAATCCAATAAGGCTAGAAGACTTTCCTAGCAAAACTGTGGGCACCATCAGTGACTGGCAGAGGAGTGAAGCAGTAGGTCCCACCACAGCAGACATGAGCTACCTGAACTGCTATCCAGTAACTTTACATGAAATGGGGCAAAAGTAGGTGCAATTGCTGTTTTATTTCAGAAGGCTTTTTCTTTTTGCTTTTTTCTAACAATGCTATGGAAATCACCAGTAGTTTAACAAGTGAATGTAAATGCCTGGGATCTGGTAGCTGATGCTGTTTGTATCTTCAGTGCAGGAGCATTTTGACATCCTGTTTTCTTTGAGCTGAATCACAAATGACTCAGCAAATCACTGTGGAACACGGGGCTCTCTGTATCACCAGCCCACAAAATACCTGTGGTGGCAACCCAAGAAAAGGTTCCCTTGTGCTGCTGCTTTCATCTTCAAAAAAGCAACAGGTCTCTGCTCACTGATCCCAAGAGATGCCAGTGCTGCCATCCTGTTGTCCTTGCAAGCTAGAGGTAGAGACACTTCTGCAGAAGAAATAGATGCTTAAAGCCTTGTTCTGATTACATCTACTCCACATAAAGCACAGCAACTTAACTCCAGCCAACAGTCATCCCAGTGTAAAATGGGATCGTGGCAGATTAGAAGCTGGGTTGTAATCCTCTCATTGCCCCAGAATAATTTTTCTTCTGGGCAGCAGGGTTTAAGGATAAAGGTTGAATCCTAACTTGCACACGGCTTAGGAGCATGAGGTGGGCAGCCTTGTGAGGGCTGCTCAGCCTTCATCTGCACCGTGCCACATGGCAGCAGCCAGCCCAGGGGCCACAGGGGAGCAGGCTGCCCTTCCACTTGTGCCCTGACCACAAAGGGCTTGCAGAGAGCATGCCCAGCAGTTTTACCTGCTGCTGATGATGATGTTTTGGAAGATTGTGCCTTAAAGTGACTTCAGAAACATTGTCTTCATCGCTCCCTGCTGAAGCTCCTGCTGGTGGCTGCACTGAAGGGAGCAGGAGCCAAGGGATTCCCCTGGAAGGAACTGTTCCATGTCAGGTTTCTCCATCACTGTCACACATATCTCTGATAATATTTACTTACTGTTTGAAAGGAAAATGGCTTTCCAAAGCCATTATTTCTTTCACCCGTCTGCTGTCATAAAGGTCTTTGTGATGGAATGATAGTGGATTCATGCACAAAAATGGACAGAGAAGGCAAAGACACAGAATATAAAGGCATCTCTAGGCAGGGCAGTGGAGGATCATTGTGTCTATCAGTGTTAGTCATGCCCTATGCATTGGCAAAATATATGAACAAAAAATAAATAGGTAGGATGAGCACTGATATTTGAAGGACTTGGAAACTAATTTTTGATTAAAACTTGTTTCTTTTAAGGCAACATTTTATCCTATCTTATCCTATCTCATCTGTTCCTGTATTACTTTCAGTCTAGTTTGAATCCCAGCCTCGACATGGTACAGTCTGTTTATCATTAGTAAGACACAGGGTATATTAAAGCAGCAATAACAGTAAGTCATTTAAAGTGTACGTTGCAGGTTACAGAGAAAATAGAGATGCTGCTTTATTATGCTGAAGCTGCAAAGCTTACACTAATACAAAATATTGCTGCCAGTCACCTTGTTTTATTCTTCTTTTAACAACTTAGTAATGGTGTGTAAATATAAAAGCAAACTTTGATTTTTCCATCTGGATACACTGAAAACTCTTTCAATAAAAATGCTAGGGTGCATTTAACACTGTGACCGGAAATATTGAAATTTGACAGTTAGGAGGTTAAAGGTTTCAAATTTATACGCAGAGGTGTTTTGCTCCTGTCATGGTCACAGCAGCTTGCTCAGGATAACCCCTTTTGCTTACTGAACCTTTGAAAAGCAGAGAACATTAAGCAATACATCTTGGCAGATGCCCTGGGATTTCATACCACCAGCACAAGCCCATATGCACACAAAAAGTGAACCTCTTAGGTGAAAACTGGTCAAGCCTCTCTCTTTCTCTGCTCCTGCACTGTGTCTTGGCAAGCAGTTGCCTTGCACTGCTGCCACCAACATCCTCTCTGCTAGAATTAAGGCAGAGTTTCTGTAGTATTTTTCAGGTAAAAGGTGCCACTGCTTTTAATTTTCACTTAGATTGCTCAAAACAGCAGCATCCAGAGAATAGAAGCCATTACTGTGAGGAAATGGCAATGAATATATAGGTCTTTAGCATTCCTGATGTGAAACACCTGCAAAATGATGAAATAAAATGTACCATGTGCCCCAAATGTAAAGATTTTAGATTTCTTCTAGTCCTTTTTTTTAAGAATTTCAGCCTGTGATATATATGTATAGTATAGTATTTGCCTCTTCACTGCTATCTGAGAGAATACGGGGAGGTGAGAACAGACAAGGTATCACAGTACCTCAAACTTTTTTTAAAAATTACATTTTTCAAGCTCTACAGAAAAAAACCCCAAACCTGCTATGTCTTGATTTACTGAGAAACCATCATCACATAGACCTGCTTGAAACATTACAGCCTTGGCAAACTGGCAAGTAAAATAACCAGCTTTCCTTCTTCGATCTTCGTTTTGCAGCATGTAAGAGAATCACTACGGGCATTTATTTTCATATTCACCATAAAACTGTCCTCATAAATATTGTTAGAAACACAATGGGGTTTTGGCTGGTGTTCTCAAAACAATTATTGTGAGAACACATTTATACACGGAGGCTTCTCTGCAACATGAACATACCCACCATAGCACAGAGCAGAGGGGTGTCCCCCGCGGGCTGGCGTGGTGGGGCTGGCAGGGTGGGTGCTGCCAGGCAGGCAGCCCTGCTTCTGAAATGCTCCCCTGCTGTTGCTCTAGGAGCTTGAGGAATTTAGGGTTGGGTCTAAACTCAGGTTATAGCCCCTATTCACTTCAAACTGAGGAGTGTGCAGTCTCTGCCTTTGTAGCTCGTAGGGCCCGCACCAGTGGGAGCAGCAGGACAGGGCAAAGCCCATCTGTTTGCTCAGGGCTTGGCCTGGGGCGGGCAACGGTGGGACATGGGGCAGGGGCTGAGGGGCAGCTGGTGGGAGACCCTGCTGTGGACTTAATGCTCTTACAGTGAAACAGCAGCAGGCAGGATAGCTGGAGCAGGCTGTGCACAGGATTTTAGCAGTTTAGTGACTGTCTGTGAGAGAATTTGTTCCCTGGTCCTGGAAAAGAGCACATGGAAGCATTAAGGCTGCACAGCACTGTCCCCCTAACAGTGCATGTCAAGGCTTGGTGCATCTGAGGAGAAGGACTCCATATCATGCTTCTCAGATATATGTTGTGCTTCAGGAGCAGAGGCAGGAAATTCCACGAGCAAAGCGTGCAGAAGGGACCATGCTGCACCCGTAAGTAGTTTGCGCTGGGAAGTGTGTGGATGTCACTGCACCTCCTGTGATTCCTCAGGGGGTCCAGCTTTTCTGTGACCTGGCAACAGTGAGGTTTGCCTTCACATGCTCTTACAGGTGTAAATACCCACTCAGGCTCAAGCTTCTGAGAGCTGAGGTTTCTGTACAGTTAAGAGAACTCACATGTCCTGCACACAGCAGAACTGCATGTTCTGCAGGACTCCAGTTTTTCAGCTGTTGGAGCAGCTGTGAAATTACAGCACTTGTACCAGTGGTCATAGCTGAGCCATTTTTATTTTTAACTATGCGTAACAGCCCGTTGGTCCCAGCCCTCCCTGGCAGACAGCCAGGGAACTCTGCATCCCTAAGATCCAGCTAAAAGCTGGTTGCCTGAGGTATGAGGCAGAGGGGCACTCCAGGCAATGGAGAGGGAGGCTGGATTAGAAAACAACTGAATCAAAATTGTCAGTTAATGCCACTGAAAATATTAAACTCCTCTATTAAGGGCTTCATTGGTCCACAAGGCTTTCACTGTGCCACCCAAGTACTTAGAGCCTATTGTAAGTTCCTTGCACTAGGTGAATCTCCCCTGTGCTCTCTTCAAGACATGTATCACCCAGGCCTTCAGAAATTCAAATTAAATGCTGTGAGGTAAATACATTCTCTTGTCTCTAGTCTTGCCATAGTTACTTTGTTTTTCCTAAATACTTCTTTATCAGTCTGTTCTCTCCAGTGCTGAGACCAGTCTGCATGAGCCAGCAGCCTTCCGGGGTCCTGGCTCACCTCTGGTACAATCATGCAAAAGAAGCAATTTTTCATTATTGATAAAATGTAATGTCATAATGTCATGGCCTTTCAGGTCATCATCTTTGTAAGTCAGCCATGACATTATCACAATTTATAATGATAACAAATGACCATAATGTTTGCATGTAATTTTCATTGGCTATTGCAGAATTCTAAAATCACTCCTTCGAAGGATGGATTTCATTAACAAGCAACTGCTGTTACACAGCACTAAGTGCTTCTGCTGGGAGCTTTTTGCTAACATGAAGCCTGTTCTCCCTGATACACGAGACTTATGTGCTTAGTAGAAATCTAAGGTTTGGTGTTCCTTTGTTAGCTAAGTACTGATGCAAACTGAGAAATATTTTTGCTTTTTTATAGTAAAAAGTACTTTTGAATATGCCTAAATGCTAATAATTTCTAAATGCTTATGTAAATATGCACCTGAAGAAGATTGCTGGCTGGAATTTCTGACTTGAGTGTCAGATTCATTCTTGACTGTAGTGTTGGCTTTACTTATTTAATATTTCATTATAAAGTCAAAAGATTTAAAGCTTCAGGAGCTGGTGAGAATCACAGGACATTTATTTTCATGTGATATTTAGAGATTGGAGCTCCGGTCCCCAAACACTTTAAACATATTCTTAGCTTTAACGATGGGGCTGAGAACATCACTGAGGCTGGTTCCCCTTGCTCTGCAGGATCAGGACCTCAGTGTAAGTGCACCAAATTCAATAGACCTGAATCCAGAGCACTTGTAAGGAGCACTCTGTCCATCTGATCCATAAATAAAAACTCCCCTACTCCTGAAGCCCTCTGAAGCTAATGCATGAAAAACAATGAAAAGCCTGGGCACTCTAGGCCTCTTGAAAAAGCAGAGCCAGTCTTTTGTATATATGTGTGTGTGTATGAAGTAAATTAAAACAACTAAACAAAAATAAGTGTTTCTGAAATAGCAGCTGTGAGTTATAGTCCAACAGACTCCATGACAGGCCACCAGGCAAAAGGACTCTCTGAGCTGCACAATTGGTCCCCAAGGGACATGGCGCCTCAGAGAGGACAAAGCAAGAGTCAGAGACTCTTGGCTGTGCTTTGTTTTGGCCTACAAGGCTTATCAAACCTGTGTTGTGATTCATTTTTCATCTGCAGCAAGAAGCTTACAGGAAAAATTTCCTTTTTTACTTTTATTTTTCCTCTTTTCTTAGGTATGCTACTTTTTTCACCAGGAATGGTAAAATCTGGCCCTTTGCCAGATTTGCAGATTCAAGGAAGAAATATCTGATCTCACTTGCTAATGTGTTTAAGGGAAACAAGGATGACTTTCAGTATCTGCATTTATTGTGTGATTACTGTGGAGTCTGCAGGCATCAGAAGGAAGTGATGCTCTGCCAGCTGCATGTTCTGAGTCCATGGGGGCTTTTCTATGGAAAACATTAGACTAAGTTTCACTCTTTGTCAGTGTGACACCAAGGCTACCTGGTTATTATTGCGTTGTCCACCAGGTCATACAAACATGTAAACAGAAGGATCTCTTTTTTTAGAGTGAATTGTATATAAAATATCTCATTGTCTGGAGGATTGCACTCTACGTGGCATATTGCCCAATTATATTCATGGCCATTCATTTTGTAGGGCTTGAACATCACTCATATGGGGATCTCCTTGTTACTGTCTTTGAAATCTCTACCATGAAGACTGGTTTCATCAATTTTCCAAGCCTATTGGTCTACAAATGACCCAATCAGGTCATCCATGGCAGTTGAGTCTCCATTCGGTAATTGCTGAAACAGACCATGGACAGTTGTTTTGTGTGCTTAAAAGTGTCTTCATTCTCATCAGCAAGAGAGGCTGAACCCCACTGCAGTATGCAGGCACACTTGCATCAAGATATATTCTTCTAAGTCACTTTAGCAGGAAACTACCTGAGTTATCAAAGTTAGTATGTGCTGTGAGCAATGAACATTAACCAGAGTCCTGGGAGATACAGAAAAAAGCCTAAAAGTCTGTTGGTAACTATCCTTCTCCAAATACCTTGTTATTACATATCCTTGTTGTTCACTTAATTTCCTCACTGAAACTCAAGTTGTATTTTATTTCTGGGATCTGTTGGCAGTCCAGGTGTTTGGTTGTATCAGGGAACATTTTGCAATCCCTTCATGAGGTGGGTCAGGTTGATTTTAGCACAGCTCCAGCTCATCTCTTACAGTTAATGTCCCCAAAGATCCAGTGCAAAAAAAGTATGAAGAACTTGAGTGGATTTGCCTCTGTTTCTGTTAAATTGTATGTTTTCCCAAAACACGACTTCCTGAATTTTAAAGAGGATGGCCAGGTCATGCTGTTTAATTGGTGGTTCAATGCTGTTTTATTTGATGACACACAATGAGGTGCCTGTGACATTGCTTGGTGTCATTGCAACAGCCCATGTAACTTCCCGGGTGATTTTTACTCCAGTGTTACTTCATTGCTCTTCAGCAGCTCAGCCCGAGCTCAGCACTGGACATTTAACCAGATGCCCTCCTTGGAGGAATCCTCCTGCTTGTCTTGATCTCAGCAGAAGCTCAGAGCAGAATCAGAGACTGCTTTTCCACACACACACAAAACAAACAAACAAACAAACAAAAATTATCAAGAGAGAAGAATCTGCAATATTACAGAAAGGCACGAAGTCAAGACTCTTTATGTTCTCTGATCAAGCTTCCTTAAGCAATTTGTTTGCAAAGGAGCTTTCACCCCTTGGTTTCATCTTGGGGCTGTTCTGGCTGGCCTGTATAGGCTTCCTCCCACCAGATGCTCATGCCTATGTCTGAGCTCAGTTAAAAGCTGTTATCCAGCTGTGAGCACCCATCTGCTTTCCTACAGACTGCTGCCTTGTTCCCCACCACCTCAGAAATAGCCACAGAGAACAGACTAAGGCTGGGTTCAGCTTGGCCTAACCCGGTTCTGCTGTGCTGCTTCTCTTCCCAGGGTGCAGCAGCGTGTGCTGGGCTCAGGGATGGAAGATTTTCCCAGGCTCAAGAATAGCAAGGCAGGAGTTTCAGTGGGGGGAGGTGGAGGCGGCCACTGCTGCCTCCGCAAAGCCAGAGCTGCCTGGTCCTTCCGAATTCTGACAGCTCTGTGTTTCTGAAGGCTCAATAAGAAGTAGCGTAATGCATTGAATTAGTGTAGATTTGCTGCTTTGTCATTAAAAACGGGTTTGCTGCCAAAGCAGCAGCTTTGCTGCTGGGGGAATGTCTGTTTGTACTGCCAGGCCTCGGCTTGGCACAAGTGCGTCCTGCGCGAAAGCAAACGGAAGGGGAATTATACAATATTGAATGTGGACCTGTCTCTGAATGCATTGAAAATGTAGGTTATTGTCTTTTGGCATTTCCTAAAAAGCCTCTTGAGCTCCTGTTGGCGACTGCTGATACTGAGGGTACGTTTAGCTGTTTAAGTCTTCCTGTTCTAACAGGGGTCAAAGGGCTGTAAAGATCTTCTCAAAAGGATATAGAAGGAATCATTAAAAGGGAGGAGGAAGAAAGTGACAGAAGGTCAGCCTTTTTTTTTTTAATGGGTGCATCCCCGAGGGGGTCAGACACAGTTGTGCATTATACTTCAGCTCCAGTACCTCACTTTTAGAAACCTACAGTGAATCTTATTAGCACTTCCATAAGCATAAAATACAGGACAGAGCTCAGTATTCCAGGCAGAAGTAAAAGAGAAAAACCATGAAATAAATCAATTTAGTCTTTCAGATGAATTTAAATCAACACAGTGCAAGGATACAAGCAAGATGAGGACAAATACTCAAATATGTGCAAGATGTTTTATGGTCCCTGGGAAACGTATGCATGTATCTGTGTGTGTGTAATTCCCTTGTTGATCTTTTTTTCCTTAGAGACAAATTTAGTGGATGCTCATTGCTATAGAGTGTCGTGTAGTTTTTTGTAAGGACGGGTGTAGGGTAAAAAATTTACCTTTTTATGTGACACAGCCAAACAGAATTGTGAAGGTTTTCAGTGATTTCTAGACAGCAAGCAATAAACTGCGTTTGCACCCACACACTTACTGCCTAACACCCCATCTGGTAACATTTCCACGTCTCCAGGAAAGAAATCAATAGCAATAATCTGTGAGGGCCTCATAGGGTGTATATTTTTTTATCGCACTGCTATTTGGAATTTTTTTCCTATCTGTTTCCAGCACTAGATTGTTCTTTTTTTGTTACCTAACATTGAAATCTTGGAACTATTATTATATTTTATAAAAATCAGTAACTAACACTGAGGTCAGAATAATATATTCTAAACACTTATATTCAATAATATCACCGTGTTCAGGCAGCAAAATCCTATTCAGTGAAGACACTGAAAAATCTCATACAGTAAGGACATGTGCATTTAAAATTATATGCTGGCAGCCTTCAAAGACTAGCATCCTAAAAATTCATGATTACTTCAAGATAGTTTCTATTAAAAGGGTGTATGCCTCCAGCTTTCATCTTGCTCCAATGCAGAGAAGAAATTGTCCTTATATTCTGAAATTTAGAACTGTGTCACTGTTGGTTTTCTGTGTAAGGAGGAAATATGATGCTTTGTTACTGGTCTTATTTATTGCAGACCTTGTCTGGAATCTAGTATTGAAGCTGTGCTTGATGAGTTGCTGCCTTGAACTTTTCCACTGATCAATGCTGGTGCTATGGCTGCATGAAAGAATAGCTTTCCTGAGGAGAAGCTATCACATGGGAAACACACTACACAGTAAGCTAAGAAATCTGCTATAATCTTGTATGCTTAGGCTTAGAAACGTGTTTCCCAAAAGAAATGGTGATAGTGAATGACCATTTAAAAACTGAGATGTTACATGAGCAAGAGGTCAGGTCAAGAACAGGCAGGCATTAAAAAAGAGAGAAAGAGAGAGAGAGAGAGAGAGAGAGAGAGAGATGGGCGAAAAGAAAGAAGCAGAAACCCTCCTTTCACTAACACGATAAGACACAACTGGACAAAATGCACAGCTGAAGAAGAGGACATTACAGAGCCAGGAGACAGGAATCATATTTCTTCTTCTCACTGCAGTGACAAATAAAAGGTTGTTTTGAATTTTGCTGTACAAATAATAAGCTTTACTTAGAAACTGTAGCTGCTGAGTTGTTCTCCCCCCCAAAAAAAATATTTTTCACTTTCTGTCCTAATGGCAACACTGGAGGAAAGAAAAGGAAGCAGTCTGTAATCAGCATGTGTTTTATTTACTTACACATTGTCCTATGCATCTTGGAGTTGGGGTGGGATTGGCAATCTGAACATAAGGTATTTCCTTTGGAAGTGGGATTTTGGCAGTATTTTGCATGGGCAAATCCATCTGACTATCAAGCATTTTCCTTTGTGCCAAGGCTGTCAGTTATATGGCACTAGGGTTTTTTCACATAGGAAATAAATGTGCTGGACCCACTGGAATGTTTTCTCTAAGTCACCAAATCACCTTCTCATTTGGTTACCAGCAGGACACATAGCAAGTCTCTCTTAGTGCAGTTAATTATATTCATTTCTCTCTCTAAATAAGCCAGCCATATCAAAAACAGTTTTGCATTTTTTGAGCACTGTTGTAATAGAGATGGCATGAAGACTAATCAGGTAGATGCACAGGATGCCTTCAGTTGTAAGCAAAGATGGCAATATAGTTTTATTTTTTAAGTTACGACTAAACCTAAAACCTCTGGATTAGCTAACCTTATTACTGCTATAAATGACTGCTCTTACCTTATTTTTGCTCCTACTATTCACATCTTGTCTGTCTTCATTTGCACTCTGAAAAGCTGAGAAGCCAAATCCCTACCGTGAGCAAATAGTAATGCCAAGAATAAGGATTCAGTAGCTTGAATCACTGGTGGGAAGCATAAATGGGGTGGGGAATCCTGGCTTGCCCATGGATATTGCAAACAAGGGTTGCTGGACTTTTTTACATTAAGTAGGCTCATAAGGATGCATTTGGGCAGTTAACCTTTTGTTTTGGTTTGTTTGTTGTTAAAAACTTACCCTCAATGTAGGTGAACTTCACCTCCTCAGGTAGGTGAAGAAAAATAGTGCTCTTCTAATTCACATCATTGCAATAAAAACAAATCCGTGGTGACTGGGGTATTCAGGTACTGTGAGAACTAGGGCTGTGCAAATACCTCAGTTAGTGTCTTTTTACCTGTGGTACCAGGACTATGAATGAGAGCACTATAAAAGATAACCAAGAATAGCAAACGTATTGCCAGTTGGCTTAAATTTTCAGTATTAAGGGTCCTTACTACTAGCAGAAGATTTTAGATGTATAAACATTGAAAAGATTGAAAAATACTGACATAGGGAGGCAGTCAGACCATTACAGGCACTGAGAACAGTCTGTTCTATATTGGTCTGAACATTTGAATCTATTGTTCTAATACAATTTAATTTAATTTGGTAGTCTGAATTAAAACTCAAGAGTAAAAATTAGTGTTTTCAATAAAGTTGTATTTGAGCTGAGTCTTTGATGATAAATAAGCCAGTCACTTATGTACATCTGCCAGAGCATTCGTAGGAAACACTGGGCTTAAATGAGTTGTGACCTTATGAGACAGTCTACTGTTTGGAGACTATATAGGTGACTGCTGGGTTTTGAGTCTTGACCTTTCTGTTTATATTCATCATGAATGTGTGGATACTTTTATTCTTTCCGGAAAAAGGCTGTCAATCTTCACACTAATTTTAATGCCTGTGCAATGCAGAACAGTGGTGGATCTTAGCAATAACAATCACTGACTGACTAAAATTAACTAATTCAGACTTCTATGCTAAATTGAGTATGAGTGGGTTTGTTTCAGGCACGGCATGGAAGCACAGGTGCAGTCCATAAATAGGGACACATACGGTGCCTAAATACACTCTCGCTCGTGGTGACCTCCCAGCAAAAAAGCTCTGACAAATCACTTGTGACTTTCCAGAGCTTGTCGAGCTGCTATTCAGCTGATCTGTATTTCTCTAGACTGGAAGTGACAGGAAGAGGCACTGATACTTGCGAGCTCGATAAGGACTTGAATTCTTACCCCAAAATCATGGTGCCTGCCAAGCATTGGCCATGGAAACAGTGCCCGACCCCTCAGCTAGGGCCAAGGCTTGTTGGCCTCTGTCCTTCATCACATCTCCTTCCTTCTGTCTGCCATAAAAGTTCACTGTTGTTTGCAGACCAGTGTGGGAAAG
>NW_009952711.1:6363417-6385575 GCF_000747805.2 Chaetura pelagica
GAAAGAGTTTTCTTGGGCTGCCAACTTTCCAGGAGCAGGTCAGTCCCAGCAAGGATACACAAAGGTATTTTTCAAGCAAATGCTACTGAGCTCATTCACTAAAGGCATATTGGCTTAACAGGGCTCCAACCCTGCTCATATCTGAGCTGCTTTCACCCAGAATTGCACCAATCAATGCAAGTTGTATTGCTCCTTTCCCTCATGCTAGCCCAAGTAAGCTTTTATTACTTTCTATACCTTGCCAGAGTCACTGTGGTCCCAGTCAGTCCCCAGCCACTCACTGCTGGCAGTGCCCTCCTACCTGCAGTGCCCTGTACTGAGAATTATGCACAAGCAGTTGTTTAACCAGGGTACAAAAAATACCACTGTGAGGCAGCTTCAGAACAACTCCACTTGCTTGTTTCTGCCAATATCCCCATCCTTGTTTGCTTTACCAATGGAAAAGGGTAAATTAAATTATAGTAAAATGTCTTCCTAAATATGCTTTCTCACTTCTCCTTCATGTATACAAGCATTGCAGACATCGCGAGAGATTATGTATCCCAAAGGAATTTGGTGCAATATTTTGTAATTCTGATTGAAATGTGTTCTGTCTGGTCCCCATAGTTTAATTTAGAACAATTAAGGTTCAGAGTACATGAGCTTGCAAAGCACATTACAAACAATGGCTGCAGAATAAACTGCAAATCAATCCACACTAAATCACCCTGAAAATCCCTGCGAACACAACAAAGAGGTCTAGATTCACAGTCCTTTAATACAATCTCCTCTGTCTTTGTAGCCATAAGTAGTTCAGATTCTTCCTTTATGAAAAAAATGTGATCCAATTATTTTAGGTTTGACTTTTTTTGTTGTTTGTTAGCCAAAATAAAATAATAAAGAATTGCCCTGTGCGTGTTTATGCAGGCATGTCAAATCAAACCACAAGAGAGAAGCTGCTGCTGTGCTCTGTTCCCTGCTTTACCTTGCAATGCTTATTTCTAATGATTGCTTTGCTGCTTTTATACAGGATATAGATGAGCAGTGGGTACTAATATAATTAAACCTGATAAGAGGGTGTCCTGAATATCACGCATGTACGTGCACAGCCTGTGTAATAGGGCTAGTACTTGTCACGCATCAACTTTCTATGATTTTTACATTACCTGTATTACACTGGCTGACACCAACGTTCTCTGCTTTTATGAGGGTAATTTTTCATTAATACTGTACCTAAAGCATTATTTTAAGTGGGGTGAAGTCAGGCTAAGAAAAAAATTTCCCCTGCTTTCTGCAAAACTCAGATTTTATTTTCTGTGTATGCAGACTCCTGTCTCAGAGACAGTAGGCAATATTTGATGCTTTTCAGCTGTGTGACAGTCTAACACAGCATATTCTGATACTCAGGAGAACAGGCACAAGTGTGCAGATTGCATTGCAATCGTATGTGGCTGTGGAGAAAACTGTGGGTTTGTTTTATTTTTTACTATGCAAAGAGCTGACTCCTGGATCCAGCAAGGTTTGTGCACAGTCTCTTTTTGAAACCCTGGACAATAACCTATTCCTCACAATCAAAGTTCAGTGAAGGGAAATGGCTTCCAGGAGAGTGCGGTAGCCTGGCCAGCCCCAGAGCAATCGCACTACGTGACAGAAGGCAAAGCAGGAGCTATCTGGATAATTACCTCTGGAAATGACCACAGGGAAGGGCCTGATCCAAAACCCCTACCGGTCAATAAGAGGCTACCACTGACGTGGGCTCACATCATCAGTTGTTATTGGAAATATTTTTTTCCAGGACAATGGTTCCGATTTGAATGTTCTTTGCACAGAACCAACAAATGCAAATACCCAGGCACTGGATGAGGCAGGGGCTGATTTGAGGCAGTGAAGAGGCTGGCACATGGCTGACATGTTCATCAGCACTTCTCTAGGGCTCACACTGTCCCCGCAGAACCCCACAGATCTCTTCATACTTATGTTAGTCATAGTAATATTCAATGCTGCTGATACATAACACAAGCAGTAAGACAAAATGATGTTGATATTTCTCCACATCACCGCTTTGCTGCATCCTACACCATTTTGTGTGGGGCACTGTCCCCCCAGCGTGGGTAGGGAAACCTCAGCCTCATGTGCCATCCTTGCAGACTGGCACCAAGCCCATTGCATCAAGGTCACCATCCCCGCAGAGCAGATGCTTGTTTATGGACGTTTGTGCTCCGTGCTGTGCAGTCATGCCAGGCCCATTGGGTGTCCCCTGTGACACTTCCCACCACTGCAGCACCCTAAGCAGCCCTGAGCCCAAAAATGCCCTCGGCACATGTCAGTCACATCCCCGTCGTGTTCGGCCCATTACAGGTTTCACATTTTCCAGTGTGGGCAATGTACAGCCTAGCTGAGGCCAATCAATACGCTCCAGGACCATTATCCTATAAAATGCCCACTTATTTTAAAAGGGGGTGGGGGGTACAGACCTTCAGATCTGTTCCAGCTCTGTTAAAGTCAATGGCCAAACTTCCATTGATTTTCAGAGGCAAAGAGTTGGCATGTGCTTTAAAACATTCACAACCTAGAAATAATAGCAACAAGCAGAAAAATATAAAAGCAGCATCTTCAATCCATAAATTGGTCTGCATGATACTTCTGTCATTAACAATAAACAATCAGCTGTTGGGGAGAAAGTAAGGGTGCATAAGCAATTGTGCACTGCAGAATCCCTCAAAGCATAGGCAGTGATTATAAGGGCAAGTCACATAAAACCTGGTAGGTGTTTTATTTGCATGTTCTCACACTGGTTTCTGAACCACTTTTTCCTTCCCCCTAGCTAGTACCCTGCTCATCCTCGCTGTTGTGCTCATTAGTCTGGTTAAGCTGCACTGCAGGATTCAGCTTGTTATTTTAAGTAAAATAATTTAATTATTCTGGGATTCCATAATTATTCCTTTTTTGGAGATAAACATATTTAATCTGAGTGCAGTAGTGTTTGTTCCTTAATCTGGGAGCCCGGGATTTTAAGCGGGCCCAACAGATGATTTTCAGAGAGGTATTAGCACAGCACTTCTGTCTGCAGTAGTGTCTGTGTCATGCCCCTAATCCTGCACCACTACTGTGCAGAAACAACAGGGAGTGCCAAACTTGTAAAGACCTTTAGGAATTAGGTAACTTCCTCCAGGGTAAGAAGCTCTTCTGTCAAAGGTTCTTGGCATCTGTGGGGTTAGTGCTGATTTGTGAGGACTGCATTAACTGATTTTCACTGTCACGGTGACACTGGTGAAAAGGGAGATGATAAAAGACCTTCCCAATGAAAAAGTGCTCACTGAGTATCTCTAAGTCTGTGTTTTGACTCCATTCAGGAGCACGTCTGCTCCTTTTTGCTATTTCCCCTGTAAATGCAGAGGTGCTACAGCTTCATGGGGCTCCACTACAGAGGAAATGTTTTTATCTTAACAGCCAGTGACCCAGGAGGTTTATTTATATGGGAGGACACTAACCTTTGGTCTAAATATTTCATCCTTGTTCTCAGCTCAGAGAGGGATTTTTATTTTCCTCTAAACATCTGTGAAATACTTCTTGGTCATTTTAGAGTCGTTCACATATGGGACTTGAAAGGACACTTCTTTCTCTGTCAGTAGTATTTCAGATGCTTTTATACAAGAAGGAACATCAGATGACTGTGTGCTTGTGTCTTTTTTAATTACATCAGTCCTTGGATGAAGTGCATGGCCAGCGGGGCCCATCCTGCCTCCTAGGTGAGTGTCTTACTCTCTCAACAAGATAGTTGGGCTCATGGCTGCTGTTGCTGCCTCCAGGGACCCTTCCAAATTGCATTTCTCAACAGGAGGGTTGAAGAGCAATTTCTCTTCTGGCTACTCATCATGAGCTTTTCCCCTAGAAGAGCAGAGTACAATAGCCACAACATCCCCATACACAAGCCTCTCAGGCAGAACAGGAGAAACCCAAGTATCCCTCTGCCTTAACCACAGGGTTTTTCAGGAAAAGAGAGGCAGCACCTCTTCCCCCAGCTGTGTGAAAAGAAAGGAGAGACCAGACAACACAGACAAGGCTACAGGTATGAAAGAAAGTAGAGCAGAGGGAAGAGCATCCCCTTCTTGTACTTCAAGAGGTGCTGACCCACTGAGCTTGGTCATGCTAGACGAGCTTCTGGCAGTGCAGAACTGTGGCCACTCCCAACTTTAATTTTGAAAATGAGGTTTTAGCACCTCATAAATCAAAATACAGTCAGGTGATAATTCTAAGAATGGTATTTCTGAAATCAGGAACCTGAATTTCACCTAGACCTCTTTTTGGATCAAACCTTTGACAACTCCTACAAAATGTTATATAAAAAATAACTTTGTTGGCCTTGAGTTTCTACATTATTTGAGAGTGCTGTTGTGTAAGAATAGACATAAGCATGTTCTTAAAACTGAAGCAAATCCATAGATCCTCCTTTGAACTTAAGGGCCCAAGAATATGTCTTGAAACTTCTCCTGGCTTGACCCGTGCCGGCAGGAGCAGAAGGAGAGTCATGTCTTACTATGACTCTAACTATTCCTTTTGCTGTTGTTTTCCTTCTTTATAGTTGTATCAAAACAGCTCCATTAGAAAATTTCCAAACCATTATTGCACTCCAAACAGGAAAGCTGTATCTACCCATTGCCAAAGGACAGGAGGACAGGGCACAGCAGCAGCATGTTGGGGTCCCAGCCAGTGGCCTTTCCCCTTGGCCACCACCATGTTCTCACGAAGCGTGTTGGGCACCCATTCAGGCTGAGGGATTCCTCCTGTGCCACGTCCCAGGGTGCCAGGGCTGCTGGCTGCCTGCACTGCTGCCAGGTAGAATACTAATTTCATGAGGGATTTATTTGAAACAAGATTTGAGATTGAATTATGGTGTAATTATGAACTGTTTTTGTGTGTGCTACAAGACTGGGCAACTTGCCACTGGGCACAATCCACTGTGCATCAAGTAACCGTGGGAGAACCTGCCAGTGCTGCCAGCCCTCCCCTCTCCTTCAATTAAACACTCCTTCTGACTGCCAGTTATGCGAATTAAACTGTTTTAGCCTCATTTACAATATCATAAGTGAAGAACGACAGGCTGAAGCCATCAACCACCCTCAGCTTTCAGCAGCCTTATTCCTGCAATGACCATATGCTTGCACACAGTTGTCTTTCTCAGCTGATCTGATACAGAATTAATTGACACTCAGATTTTAGCTTTAACATACCAGCTGTTAGCTGTAAAACAACAACCAGGGCCACTCTTTAATCAGAAAATGTACTAGCTACCTTAAGGGTCTAATTTTTTTGACAGCTATGAGTGATTGCTTATGCTTGCATGATCCAGGCATAATTTTAGACAAAGTTGAAATGCTGCTAGATGTGCTGCTTGAAAATATGCATCCCCCTCTTTCTCTTTACGGCCATATGATGTTTGGCAGTTGGCAGAGAGGCAGACGTGGAGCTGAGAGATAAAGGCTGAGTCTCCGTGACAGTGCTGCAAGGCAAAGGACCTGATTTCCAGCCAGGGGATCCCTGCCGTGGCCCACACTGGTCCTGGCTTCTGCCAGCAAGCACCCTGAGTCTGATGTTTCTGTGAATATCTGGGAAACCTCCTTGGGCAGCTTCTCAGCTGGTATAATAGAGCATGAGTGATTTACCCCAGCTGGAAGAATGGGTTTGAATTTGGTAAATACATTTAACAGGGAATGGCTGCTCTCAAAAAGCAATTGTATCACAGGATAAACTAAACTGCAAGGGCATAAACTGGTGAGGGAAGCCAGCTTTCACGGCACTTGGACATCTCATATGGACAGCCAGTTTCTAAATTTGGGTGCCTACGCCTCAACACATTTAAAAATATGATATTTCTCCTGTTCTTTTGTTTTTGCTAATCTTTCAACCTACTTAGAATTGTATTTTTTCCTTGACTTCTAATAAAATGAGTTAAATAATTAATACCACAATCCAATAAATGATTATAGAATTTTTTCCAAAATTGCATGTAGCACTGTTCCTATACTAAATCTTTTTGATTAATGATTTTTAAAGAAGGCTTGTTACATCCATAATGTAAAAAGTAAAGATGTAAGCTACTGAAGTAAAATTCTAAATACCTTTTATGAACAGTAATTTATTTTATAAGCTTGATACTTGATGTATATGTAGGACATACTAACCAGGAAGAAATATTCTAAAGAAATTGCAGATAGAAGCCTCCTCTTGCATACCCCCCCTGAAATCTAGTTTATGTCCATAGGTGAATTGCTGCTGTGAAGCCACTGCAATTTGACTTTGTACAAAAAGGGTCATTGAACAGAAGGTCAGGCAGCTGGCCATTTCCATTTCAAAGATGCTATCAAAAGGGCAAGAGGCAGTTCATCCAGCAGCCCTTTAGCAAACAAGATTTTCTCCTTTCTCATTTATGATATTTTTTATGCTAAAATAGTTTATAGGCTACTGAGAGAAGGGCCTTGATTCATTTTCTTCACAAGGGAAGTGGACTAAGTGGAGCTCGGAAAGGACTTTGGTTCAAGAAATCAGAGGAGCTTTTG
Source organism: Chaetura pelagica (assembly GCF_000747805.2). Taxonomy (NCBI): domain Eukaryota; kingdom Metazoa; phylum Chordata; class Aves; order Apodiformes; family Apodidae; genus Chaetura; species Chaetura pelagica. Next base: position 6,369,954 of record NW_009952711.1, read on the forward strand.
AGTAATGAGGAGCCATTTGGTGTCCACTTATCAAGAGCCTGGCAGTAAGGCAATAAATCATTACGGGGACTCTCTGCTTCAGCTAAAGACAATTGGAAAAGGTAGCTCTTTTATTACAAATTATGGCTTATCACCTCCTTAATGGCAGGCCTCAGCTTCACGAATACTTGACTTTATTAGTCAAGATAAACCAAACAAGTTCAGAAAAGTTTGGGGACCCTGCATGCCAAGGTGCTGTCACGGAGGGAAGTCCAGCGTGAGGTCTGTGCTGCTGCCTGACAGCCAGAGGCACAATCCATCTCGTCTGCCAGTTGGTGACAGCTCCAATGATACTGGTTCTTCTGGGATTAGAGAATTGCCTCTCGCCAATGAGCAGCTAAAATTCACCCATTACAGCTATTTAAAAATAGGCTGTTCCTCCTCTAGCATTTAGTGCACTTGTGTAGCAGGACAGACAGAGCCAGAGGTTCTCACCAGCACCTTGCGCAGGTGGTGGCTCTTGTGAAGGTGCCCCTCCTGCTCAGCCAGGGGCTTGGTAGCTTCGTTGGTCATTTTAAGGAAAAGAAATGTATCTTGCTCTCGGGGGAGGTGGGGGGAACTTTAAAAAATTTAGGTCCCATATTTTACTCTATGTACCATTCTACTTGTCGTCTCAGAGTGCTTTTACACTGCAAGTTAATGGATTTTATTCACAAATACCAAGGGGGAGCAGGTTATCTTGGCAACATTCTTTGGAACTGAAATATCAGGCTGCTCGTGGGCAGGGGGCCTGGGTCCCAGCCCTGCCACACAGCCCACGGGAGGAGCAAAACACAAGTATTGAAATTTCTGAAAAGTGAATAAGCAACCTTTCTGTACAAATAGGTGTGAGAAATTTAGGCTTCGGTAAGTCATTATTTATAAATTGATATAATGAAGGATGATTTATGGGGCAAATTCTGACAGTGGGTCCCCACTGCAAACAGACTCCTGACCTACGCTCGGGCTTGTACATGCAAAACAACTGATAACAGCCCGAAACTCTGGTGAATCTTTGGTCATCCTCCCAGCCCTTGCCATGACAGAGATAACTGAGTGAGCTCACAGCTTCCTTGCCAGCACAAATATTTTCAGAGTCATGTCAGTGTAAGTTCAAAATATGTCATTGTAAAATGTTTATACAACGTTGAGCTGCAAATCTATTGATAGATCTGTGTTATACCAATACATTGTGATAATAGGAATGCTTCATCACAGCAGGTCAATATTTATTGGAGTAAATCAAGCCCTTGCCAATGTGGAAATGAAGGTGTTCATTACCTGAAATTTGGTTGTATATTCAGAGTTGTATATTCAGTTATATAAACTAACGAGTGAGAGCTTTAGTTAGAATACAACAACAGCACTTCAGCACTCCACTGACCTGATGGAGCTGCTCCAGTTTACATCAGATAAGTCTGGTCCTAAAAGCCTTACTAGAATACTTGGGAAGAACTAGCATGGCCTTTAGGCAGTGCAGTTACACTGGGTGGCACAGCCTGATACACAGTGGGCAGAGCAGTCCCCTGGCACGTGGCAGAGGAGGTGGCACTAAGCATCAGCCCAGTGAGCAGCACACCTCCATGGGCAGCCCCTGCCCTCCACCACCTGCAGCACCCAGAGGAACAGGAAGATCAGTGATACTTTTCAGAAAGCCCTCCTGTAAAGTGTAAGGGAACATGGGAGGGGAAGATCCTGGTCCTTTGGGAACACCTCTCCCAGCTGCTTTGGGAGAGCTGCTGCCAGCACCTCCTGCTCCTTCTGTCCTCGTGCTGCCAGAGGCAGTTCTGACCTGCTGCCCACGGCCCGCAAGGAGATGCATCCCTTGGAGGAGGGTGAGTGAGATCAGGGATGTGGTGATGGAGGGCTGGGGAGGACTGCACAGAAAGAAACGAGTAAATATTTTCTATTATCCCTCCATAGCTTTATCCCTGTTAACAATATTGATTGTGGAAAGTGAAGGTGAAGTATACGATTTTAAATACAGCTGTTGCAAGTCATAATTCAAATAAGGACATTTCAAACATGTCTGAAGCATGGCAGCAGCAATCAGCAGCACGGGGCTGCTTGGAAATATGGCCACTAACAGTCTCCTGAAAAGCATAAGGCAAATTGCCAGCTAAATAAAAGAGAAGCAGCATGGCCTGCTGCGTTTTCCAGAGTGGCCAGTGATGAGTTTGTTCATGGTGTCCTTTGGAGCAAGAAAAGCTTTTCCCACCGGCTGGTTTCTCCCAGGCCTCTGCCCCACAAGCTCGGCTGCCCCTGCCTCCCAAGGCTGCAGAGCCGGGATGAGGTGCCGGAGGCATCGCTGCCCCCCCTGCCCTGCGCCGCTAATGATGCTGCTCCGCTCCTGGGCAGCAGCAGCAGCTGATGCCGCTTTTGTTTCTTTGACAATAATACAGATTTTAGACTTACTAGTCACGGAGACATTTTTCTTCCTTTCTTCCTAGCGCAGCATAAGCTACTTTGACACCCCAGGGACGGGCTTAGGCACAGCTCTGCAGCAGGCCTGGTGCCGCGGCAGTGAACCCCTGACCCCGCGCGCTGCTGTGGACATGCAAGTGAATTCAGAGGGACCAAAGGTAACTCTGAGGCTCCGCATTTTCTGCTCATTGGCTCTGCTTCGGCATCACAGCTACACCTTGTGCCTTTAGATTTACCTTGGTTTCCATGTGCCAGGAGGAGAATGAAGAAAAATGTTGAGATCTGCTGATTTATCTAGCACCTTAGGGTGCTGCTTCCCCCACCGGGGGAAGAGCAGGGCTTCTCCAGCTTTGTTCACAGCAATTATAAAGTGAAACATGGAAAAAAAAAAAACAACAAACAAATCTCTAGAGTAACTCAGCAACTCTTCGTTTGCTTTGTAAGCATTGGAAATTGCCCTCAGGTGTTTCAGAGGGGCCTCCAGGCAGCCCCAAGTTGTGGCTTTTTACCACAAGGACTGTGTGTTTGGTATTTAGGTAAAGCACCAGCTCTGCCAGATCTGAAGGCACTGGGAATATCAGACTCTCATCTCTAAGGGGTAACAATGTTCTCCTTAAAGTTCAACAATGGGTTTTGTACCCATCAAACTCAACAGGAGTTTTGTAGATGGGACAGACCATGCTTATGTAAAAATACTACTGAAGAGGCAATAATTTTGCAGTTTTGTATTTTAAAAGTGTGAAACAAAATGACCTTCCTTTCTACAAAGCTATAACATGTCAGAGAACCATAGACTTATAACCAAGGATCTATACCAAAACCTGCAAAGGGAAAAGCTAACAAGAGGTTGTACGATAAGGTCGATGAAGCTGTACAAGAGGGTAAATATTCTGATGGTTTGCTCTCAAATGCATTGATATTAGGTTCAGAAAGAATTCTCTGGGTATGTCTGGTGCACAGTTTTCTATGTAAATACTGCTTATCTCTGCTTTTAATCCCATGCAAGACCACTGGCTGAAGGTCTGGGCTGTTTGTGAAATTTCACCTAAAATTTTCTATCTTTTTCAGTGTGAATTCATCCAGGCTGCAGAGCTGCAACAATTGCTATTTCTTTATATAAAATGAGAACATTAAACTTGACAGCAATTCCAGGGCATAAAATTTCAACAGAGCTGTGGAAGTGGTAGAGCAGCTATCTTTGACCTTTGGTCCATCATAAATGGGGAAAGAGATGTTTGTCTGAAAGGGAGAAAGCATCATGCTTCTGGAGGTTGTTGCTGTTTTGATTAATGCAGCAGCCTCATGGTTAGCTGCTCTCCTCCAACACTGGCTAGTGGGACACACACACCCAACAATGAGGTACACCGTGTCATACAAAGATGGAGGGGAAAATTTGGGGCAGAAACACCAACATACGTCTGCACCAAACCCTCCTGAGGGAGATATGTGGGAAGAGCACCCTGATTAGCTATATTAAGTATAAAGGCTATACTGAGTAATCAGCATGATATGCCAAAAAGCAGCCACCAAACAGGGCTGATGAGTGATGTGTGCTGAGTGAGCATCAGTACCAAGCCAAAGGTCTGAGTAAGTACTACCTCTGAGTCCTGCTTCAAAGAGATTTTTTTAAGAGCCTATAGGAGCTGGGCACAGAAAGTGTTAAGGAAATGCAAAGTACCAGGGACTTCTGGCTTAGCTTAGGGTTCAGGTAGGTCCAAGTTTCATGGTGTAAATAACAAAGAAAGATCTCAATCTGTAATATCCTCTGCAATCCTCTTTTCTCCCTGTAGCTGAAGAAGATACTGATGTTTTACTTGTGCTGATCAAAACCTCCTCATACTCCAACCTGTTCCTCTCCTGTTTTGCTCTCCTAGAGGCCCTCATTTTCCTGCTGCCTGCCAAGCATCTAAGCAGTTTGTCCCACTGACTGTACTCAGGAGAGTGATGAAGCTGTAGTTTCATTCACAGCTTTAGAGCACCCTCCTGGTAGGAATGCAACTGTCTTGGGTGCTGCCTGAGCATCCGCTCAGTATTCCCACTGTGATCTCCTGTTGCTGTCAGAGCAGTGGTACTCCTAGCACTGATCCATGAGTTTCCTATGACTTGAGGGGTTTTTTAAGCCCCATAGCTTGAGCCAGGCAGATTAAATGGAAAGAACAATTCCAATAGTTTTGCTGCCTTTGCAAGGAGAGAGTGAGGAGAGACATGGGTCACCCTGTGGAAATGAAGCCAAGCCTCAAAAAATTGACAGAGTTTAGTATAGGTAACACTTGCCAAGTGTTCCAAGCTCCAAGTAAGCAACCTGACCTGCAGCCCATGATTGTGTGAGGTGTGCACTGGTGAGGAGGACGCTGCAGAGCAGCCCATCACCTTCATGGTCTTTGGAAAAGTCTTCAGCCACAGCAAAGCCTGCTGCCCCATTCCCTGCCCACACAGAGTCATGGCACTAAAACTGACAGCTCATGAACCGGGGAGGAGGTCCATGACCTTGCCAGACTCAGAACACACCAAAACACAGAAGCAGCACCCAGGGAAACAGCTGCACTGCTGGGAAGGCCACAATGCACCCTGGCTTGGCTGGCTCCTCAGCCAGCCCCATTGCTTCTGTGGGTGCTGATAGCACCTTCCTCCTGCACCTCCCAGCCCTTCTCCTGGCTTGCTGCTAGCAGGACACAGGGATGATTCCCACTCCCCATCTGCTAAGCCTGCAAAGCAAAGATAATCCCCTTTCCACTTACACGGTGTTTGACCTACCCAGTGCCCCGAGAGAATAAAGCCAAGGATGTGGGGCAGTGCAGGGCCAGGGGGGCTTTGTCACCTGAAGGGAGAAAGCAAGGCAAACTACTTAGAATGGATTTAAGGCTGATTTTGGCACCAGACCCGCTTCAGAGGAGCCATAACTTGGTACCTTGTGTTCCTGCAAATTCTGTGAGTGTTTTAAACCAGTGAATTTGCAAATTTCCTAATAACACATCAAATATTTCACATGGTGCTAATGACAGATGTAATATCACAGTTAAAATAAATAATTGGCACTTTTAAAAGCACTATGTTATTTCAACTCTGTTCTTATGGTTCAAATATTTCTATGGAATAGTCATATTTTCTTCTGACACCTTTACAAGTTGGGTTCAAAATGTATCATTACGAAATATGGTCAGATGCATTAAAATTATAATTAAAAAATTGCTTTTCACCTTGACATGAAAAATTTAAACCTGGTACCAAAGAACAAAGTACTTTAACCTATTGGATAAGAGGAAAGCAATGTATTATTTTTAAAGTGAATTATTTTTCAAGAGTTTAGTTTATAACGGTATAATGACATTTGTGGACCCTAAAATAGAAATATTAGTCCTCACAGTTAATTAGCTCTTAGAAGGAATTTTTGCACACCCACATTATGAGTTACAATTACCTGTTTCTGGGTTCACAGTGAGGACATCAGGGGGAAGCATCACTCCTCAAAACCCCTGTGAAGGGCCGTGACTGCCTTAGCAGCAGCCCTGAGGCTGGTGGGAACCTTCCCTGATCTGCTGCTCCCCAAGGCCACCGTGTCCCTCAAGCTGTCTGCTCCTTGGGCAGGATCCCTCCCTCTGATTTCATGGGTTTGCAGTAACCCTCTCCGTGTCAGTGCAGCCAGATCCATATAAAATGTGCAAAGTCAGGCTTTTTTTCCACGATGACCAATAAAAAAAAAATAAGAAAAGGGATTTTGGTCTAAAAAGGTTGCACAAGAAGGTTAATTGTGAAGGGACTCAGTGTGGGAAATACGAGTTTAAGGAGCTGTTCCAGAAAGCCACAGGGGAAAGCAGGAGAGGATCGGGATTGTTGCTGCTCTGAAACAGTAACCAGCAAACCCCAGGGAGCTGAATCGTCTCGAAGGGGAAAGACACTCACAACCCAGGGCATGCAGAGAGCCAGAAGAGGGTGCTACAATATCTAATTATCTAGAGAACTCATTTAAATAACTTTGTTTAAATACTTCTCTGTCAGGGCTGTGAAGCCCTCCATCTGTCATGCAGGCAACCGAACTGCTCCCCACTGGGCACTGGTCTAAATTCTGTTACCTCAGGGGTCAGTGGGACCCCAGCAGTGTGACACGTGTTCCTGGGCTAATGCGGTTTGGGTGGGAGACTGCAGCCAAGGAGGAGAAAATGCAGGATAAAGTTACCACACTGGGAGCTGTAAGCTATGTGAAAAACACCTCCCTGGGCCCCATCACCTCCTTGGTCACCACCACCTGCTTTACACAAGTTGTGCCCTTTGCTGCACTGATGGTTTCAGCATTTGGAGGTGAGGTTTAAGGGGAGGCAAGGGACTGTTGCACAGTTGCTTTATTTTTGCTTGTCATGTAGCGTTATCTCCAGGTCATTATTCCTCACAGGAGCAGTGCACTTGCAGAGATGCTGTGGTGTACTGGCCATAGTCCAGATAATACTAGAGATGTCTGCTTTCCATCTCATGATCCATTTTAACTTGTCTAATTTCAACCTTCACCTGACCAAGAGTGCCATAAAATGTGTTCATAAGGCCTATATTGTTCATTACTTCAGAAAGTGCCAAATACAGGAGAGTGGGGACAAGCCTCTTTGCAGATGGAGAATTATCTTTGCCAACCAGAAGGGTGCAAGAAAGGACAAACAGCCCCACTCCCAGTGATGACATGACACAAAAGCTGAAGTCGGGTGCGTTTATAAATAGTGTCTGTAGCTGCAGGCTTCATGTTTCTTCTCCTTGGGACACTGCAGAAGAACCTGCAGTCCATCAAGCACCTTGCACTGGGCTACTTGACTCTGCAGTCTATTAAGAAGAATTCTGGAAATTGAAATAAGCATTGGATTAGCCCAATTGTCGCTGTTGTTAGTTACTGCAAATTGCTGAGAGAGCAACTAGTGTTTCAAAAAGCAGGAGGAGAAGCTCTAGTTTGCTGTCCTCAGGAGCTTTGCCACACAGATGGATAAAACTAGTCAGGCACAAGATGTACCCTAATATTGTTTGCATGCCAGAAGCCTCTGCACAGTAATTACAGAGACGTCTAGAAGCGTCATAATTATTAAGAGCTGTCAGTGTTTCCATTACAATCCCCTTTGTGCCCAGAGGGAGCCCGCGATGCCTGCAGGGGCGCGGGGCTGGGGCTGCTGCAGGTTGCGGGTGCGTCTCTCAGCGGCATCGATTCAGGGGCACGGGGCTGTTCCTGGCCACCCGGGGCTGTCCCTGGCCACCCGGGATTGTCCCTGGCCACCCAGCTCTTCCTAACACACCCACTGCAGGAGCCACTCAGCACAGGACAGGAGAGAATTGTAGAATGGTTCTTCCAAATGGTGTCATGATTATACACCCAGTTCCTGCAGACCTTGATGCGCATTGTAACAAGGAGAGATGTTTTGAGACGACAAGACTGTGACATCTAGGGAGTCAAATTAAATCAGAGGTGCTGGGGCTGAGAGCTCAAACTGCTCCCTTCACACTGGCAGAGGGGCACTGTGCAGCAGTCTCCAGACCGGGTGGCTCAAAAAGCAGCAACTGAAGTGCAAGGAAATATTTGTAAAGCTTTTTCTTTTTTTCAGATTGGTTTTTTTTTCCGAAGTTTTCCAATTTAGAATTTTTAAGAGCAGATGTAAAAAAAAAAAAAAAAAAAAAAAAAAAAAAGACGACAAGACTGTGACATCTAGGGAGTCAAATTAAATCAGAGGTGCTGGGGCTGAGAGCTCAAACTGCTCCCTTCACACTGGCAGAGGGGCACTGTGCAGCAGTCTCCAGACCGGGTGGCTCAAAAAGCAGCAACTGAAGTGCAAGGAAATATTTGTAAAGCTTTTTCTTTTTTTCAGATTGGTTTATTTTCCGAAGTTTTCCAATTTAGAATTTTTAAGAGCAGATGTAAAAAAAAAAAAAAAAAAAAAAAAAAGCAGCAAACTTTTTGCCCCTGCTTTTTGACAGAAAGTTTTAATATTGACACACCTTAATACTTTATAGGAAAAAGATGTTGCCTGTTTCAGTCTGAGCAGCTCTCCCTCACCATCTGACCTGACAAAATATTCACAGTTTTTCTCCAAAGGTGGAGATCTTCTATTGTAATTTTTCAGATAACATTCTAATGGTTCAAAGAACATGGGATGCTCTGCCACCTTTTCATGCCAGTGTTGTGTAAGCAGAAAATTTGGGATTTGGGTGAAAATGGAGTGACTTTTCTTGTAGGACATCACGTTTCTATTCCTATTCTGTTATAGCTCACACCTGAATAACTACAATCTGATGCATACAGCCTTATGAGAGTAGTATTTTAAAACATATGTTAAAGTAGACTTATAGGACCTAAACCCATCAAAGAAAAAAAGGCTGATTTATGGTTCTTGCTCTGTTTGTTCTTCCTGTGTGTCTAAATGCAGCTTTCACTCCATAACAATTTGTACTGATAGCAAAGCTAGTCAGTGGAAGAAACAAGACTCAAGATATTAAATATTCTGGGGCGTTATATAACAAATAAGATGCTATTGAAACTAGCAAGCATATTAAATACTATGGAGACATAAACAGAAACTTCAGGCCTTTTTTCTTTCTGTTCTGCAGGGGAGACACAAGCGTGGTGCACATTTGTGGAGCATCTCTTCAGCATCGCTCAGAGCTTCACATCAACTCCAGTGCTCACACACACCCCAGCAGGGATTTGCTGTCATCCAAGGGGATCTGCTTTCATTACTTCAGTAAGTCCAAAATTAACAGGAATATTAGGAACTGATATCCAAAAGGCATCAATCTGAAACTGCAATAACACTAAGTGGTTTAGAGGAAAAAAAGCAAGTATTAGCAATCCCTTTTGGATTACCCAGGGAGACAAGGCAGGGGGAGTTGTTTGGTTTGAAATGCCATGTTATTATGAGGAGAGATCACATGTTTGTCACTGGTGAGCAGCTACCTCAGCAGAGTGGCTCCCATTTGTGAGCACTGTTTGCTGCATCAGGACCCTAACCCTGGCTGTTGGATGGGCTGCTCCCCACCAGGGCTGCAAGGCCAGGGTGCAGCCACCCTGCTGTGTTTCCCGGGCTGGAACACCAGCCCCTGGGGTTGAAAGCGGCTGGGTGCGTGCGAGCGGGTGCGAGGGTTGTCTGTGCTTGTGCAGCGCCTGCTCCCTGCAGGCACCGCGCGGGGAATTGAGAGGAAAAGACATCCTGCAAGTGTCCGTTTCAGCTCAGCCTAATTGGCTGTGGCCTTTCAATCAGGCACTTCATGAAGACACTTAGGAGTGTGCCTGCTGCTCTTCTGCATGGGCAAACTGGAGATGATTTGAGCCACAGGTTAAGAAGGGATGGGCCACCCCACTGCCATAATCAGCCCTCATCAATCACCATGTTCAGCGTGGACACAGAAAGGCTGAAGTGCAGCTAACAAGACTTCGTCAGTTAAAAGCTAGAGCTGAGGGTATCACAAGTGTTAAAACACTCTATTTGCCATACGTGGAGGTAAAGCAATCTATACCCCCATCGCTGCAGTCATTTGAGGCGCGCAGGTGCTGACAAATGGGGATGGACAGATATGTAAAGATGATGCGTCATGAGCTCTGCTGATGAGTTTACAGCAGAAGCCTCTGAATTCACATCAAATGTGTCAAAGGGTGACAGAACTACATTACACAAACTCTGGCAGTTTAATTTGGTGTCAGCTATTAGTGTTGACTTTCAGCACTATTGCTGCTGAGTGTTTCTGCCAGCAAGGTGACATAGCCTCACAGATTGCTAAATTTCTTTGTTGTAAGAAATAGGGTTTGCTCACTGCACAGTAGTCCTCTAATAGAGGAAATCCAGAAGGTCAGAAAACTATTTTTTCAGTCTGCAGGGCTCCATTTTGTGACCTAGACTTTTCATTCTGTTATTTTTGGTTAAGTATTTGTTTGTCACTTCATGCAGAAAATGTCTGTGTCTTGGGTGTTTTAATTATTCTCAGTTGTTTGGAAAAGTCTTATGCGTGTTATGGGCTCTGCTCAGCATTGGTGGAATTTACCAGATGCACCGAAGGGCTGTGGTAAAGCAGAAGGCTTTGAGGACTGAATTTTCTATTCAGAATATTTTTCAAGGCACAGGGGTGTTTTCAGTATGTGTTGCTCATCAAACACTTCCTTTGGAGATGGTTTGGGAGACTGGCAACATACCCAAAATGGAACATTATAGCTTCCCCTTCTTAAATCCCTTCTTAGCTGTTGTCACTGCACCTCACAAAGGATTGAAAAGAAGAGGAATAAAGTAGAGAAAAAGGGGGAAAAGTGGGAAAACAGAAGTTACACAACTTGAGAACAGAAAAGGTTTTAAGGGAAATACATTCAAAACCAAAACATTTCAAAATGTCTTATGGAAAACAGTTTCCTTCATCAACGCAATAGAGTGGGCAGAAAGAACAACCATGTCTTCTAGAAAAACTTGAAGTGGCTGATATGTAATTGCATCTCTTTAAAATGTCCAGTGTGAAGACACAAGCACGAACACAGATGCACCCAAACACCCTGCTCAGGGGTCCCTGCCAGCCCCACAGTGGGGGGGTTTCCTGTGGCCCTCCCAAAGCTGGAGATGAGAAAATACAGCTCCCGTTGCAATGAGATTGTTTAATACATACTCTCTATCACTCACCAGCGTAAGTTTAAGCAGCACATAAGCCACTTTGACACAGCAATACATCATTCAAAAACAAAACCTGTGCACTCTGCACCGGGCATGGGCGGATGGTTAGCTCATCAGAGGGAGAGAGAGTCTTTCATCAGCTGCCTTTCACCAGGTGATGACAATAATCATTTCAACACAGAGTACACAACCTAGAGTGATGAAGGCAGCAGAACACATCTGGCCTGATCTCTTTAATACTGAATATTTTAAAAACCTGAGAACATTTTTCGCGGTGGTTCAACACAATGCCTGAGCCATAGGAGAAAAGGTTACATTTATTAAAAGAAGAGCCAAGGAAAAAGGAAGACAAACTGCCTGTGACAGAAAAGCATGGCTTGTGCCACATCCAGCTCTGACTGTGCTAGTAACTCCATGCTGGGGATGTCAAAAGGCCAAAACGATTTTACAGCTTTTGGCATCTGATACAAAACCGACCAAAGTCAATGCAAAGCTCCCATGAATTTCAATAAGCTTTGGCTCGGTGTGCCATAGTTACACCAACTACACAGAAATATTCAGTCTTTACATGATACTTGTCCTCAGGGCACAGCAAAATGCTGTATAAAGGTGGTCAGTGTTGTTACGGCCGGTTACAGAGTGAGAAAATAGAGGCAGAGCAAGGAACTTGCTTCACCAAGATCACCCAGAGGATCCAAAGCAGATCCACATCTGGGAATAGAAAAACTCTGAGCCCATAGATAGTGTTCAAGCGCACTTGGGTTGGTTCCAGCCACAAAGCAAGCTGCCAGGTCTGGAGTTGCTTTGCCAAGTGTCATGTTTCTTGCTGGCAGCTCACAGATCCCATCCATACACGATTTCATGTGAGAATGGCACACAAGTACCTCCCAGCCACAGCCTGGATGGACAGTTTTGGTTTAGAGCTCACAATCAGCTTTCTGCTTGTCCCCTACAGTCAAACAGCACACATGAGAAGGAGACAAAGACATTGTCCACCTTCTGTGCTAGCCAGTAAAGGACTAGGAATATGGGACAAAAATCTGCATGACAGGATCACAGGGACATGAGCTTTCTCTGCCATTCAGGGCCAGTGATGTGTAGGAGAAAACAGCCTGTCAAGAGCTGAAAACCTGTTCTTAGCATCTGAAGGAAACTGAGTGGATGTGCACACATACGGCTCCTGGTGCTTTTTTATTCTTTCATGTGAGGTACAAATAATGTCCCAAAGAAACATCTTTGCATGCAAGTTAAATGGCAATGGGTATAATTTAGGTTCTTGATGACCTTCTGGCAAATAGGAGAACCTCAGCAAGTCTAGAGATAAAGCCCTAAAATCATGCAAAATTATGTCTATGAGTTTCTCCAAAGATTTCTTTACAGTGTCATCCATATACAAACCTGCTCTCTGCTCAGCAGCAGTTTTTCATTTTCTGAATTCAACATAGAACTTTTACTAAAAGCCCTCTGTTAGAAAGTCTTCTAAGAGCACAGTTAAAAATGGATTATAAATGAATTAATGTATTCACAGGCTGGGCAGGAAAAAAAAAAAAAGTTGGAGAAGGGCATAATAAACAAGATAATGTTAAGAAACAAAGCTAATTGCCAGCTTGGGAGAGCCATGTGGCACATTCCTAGTAAGCTGTCTGTCTTAAACCCTCTGGATCAAAAAGTGATTAATCCTGCAGACAAATGTAGCCTTGATGGTAGAGATACGCAAAATCCCCTCAACAGAGCGATGTGGTGTTATACTTACTGTTCTGAAGGCCTCAATTAAAGGGTCTTTAACTCCAGCCTTTCCCATTATGTTCCCTGACGTACCAGGAAGCTGCCTCCTCGTGACAGCCCAGTCTGAGTCTCAAAAAACAAATGCTCTTGACAGTGCTTGATGCTGCTCAGCCAAGCTTTAGCCCTCCCTCGGCAGTCCCCATCCCTTCCCCAGGGCTGAATGTACCATCCCAGCTGGCACAGAGAGGAGCAACCAGCACCCCACACCTCCTGCAGCCCCCGAGCTGAGGAGCTCCACAGGCAGCCTCCAGCACCACTGGTGGCAAACCCAGGGGTGTGTGGGAAGGGGCTGGACACAGGCAGGGGCAGCAGGGCCACGGCAGCCCTTGCTGGGCTGGGGGGTCACAGGGCACAGTGGCTGCCTGCAATACCGGGTGTCCTGAGCGTGAGCACAGCCAGGGGCAGCTTCTTTTCAGCCTCCAAGAAAACCCAACACAAGAGCAACAAGGAGAAGGGAAGCAAAACTGAGGAAGTTTCTGTGGCCTTGTTTCTACCTAGAATGACAGAGTTTTTTGACTGTCCCTGCTGGATTTTTTTACGTAGTGCATCTCCTTTCTGGTTCATTACACATTATGTTAAGTGGGTCCTTTCAGACTCATCAGTACATGACTGGTACAATGCACTAAAAGGCTTTAGAAAACACATTGCACTAAAAGTATGGGTGCTTAGAAATGCTCTGGGCACTATATGGCCAAATACGGGGCTGCAAGTCTTTACTGAAACCAGACATCAGTTAAACAGGCTCCTGCTGTGCCAAACCCCAGCCTGCTGGCTCTGGCCCTGCTGTTGGGCGAACACCGCTGGGGCTGCGGGGCAGGGCAGGAGGGAGTGGGCACGGCTGGTGCAGGCAGAGCAGACCCTGGGCAAAGCACAGGGGGAACCAACTGCAGCCATGCAGTGGGCCTAGGAAGGTCGACCTGACTGTTCCCATCTGTGGACAGCCCCACGGCCTCGCTCCCCCACCAGCAGCAGATGTTTCTGTGGTCCTGCAGCGGTGGCTGCCGAGGCACGTGTTTGCGGGTGGCTCCCTTGGCTGCCTCTCACAGTTATTCTCAGTGTTAAAGAAATGCACAGCACAGGCTTGCTAATACAGTGGGTGAAAACACAGAAATGCGAGGGAGGTCTAAGTTAGCATCTTCATTGATCAAAAAATGGGGGTGTGAGTTACACGGCTGTGTTAGGGCTGCTCAGAAATATCAGGCTTGTATGTCTGAGTCCAGGGGGCTTAAGAAAACAGCCACAAAAACTGGGAGAAGCAGCCCCATGTATTTGATGCCAACATGGGAGGTAACTGGTGTGAAACAAATGCACCGTTTGAATGTTTCACTCTAGCCAAAATCAGAATTCCTCTGCTTATAAATAAGATCCTTGCCCTATACAGTGTGAGACCCTGAACTTTGCTGCAGCACTGTGCTATTTCACATCCCAAACACTGCTCATCTACTGAACCAACTGGAAAAGACAGTGGTTCCCAGGGGAGGAGGGCAGGGAGTGAATACCTTCCTGACCCCTACAGTTGCTCATTTTATGCCGTGAAACATGAAATTTGATTACTCTTATCATTAGCTTAGCTCACATAGCTACAAATGTTATTAGTAGCCATAAAATTATCGAGGCCCTTTTAAAATCCATTTTTAAAGAGTGTGTGACATGTATTAGCAGATCTGAAATCCTGATTTCAGATACCCTCACTCGAACATCAGAAACAAAATGTCGAGCTAAGCAGCAGTGACAGGGCTGGAGAAGCGCTAATGAAGAGTGGTGCCATTGCCTAAGAGAAACATTACACATTATTAACACATTAGCCCACTAAGGCACTGTGCCAGCTGTAATAAGCAACCAATTTGGCATGCTAACTTAGATACACAGGACCATTCAGAAAATCTTCCTCTATTTTTTTCCCTCGCCGGTGGACAAACACATGGTGCAACCTGTTCCCCTCTCTAATGCCCAGAAAATCACTGCTTAGCTGGGCCCTAATTCCTGCGCACGGTTGGTCACTACACTATTAATACTTTGACACCAATCTTTCTGATGCAGGGTCCAGTTCACAAATTGGCTACATATATTATCCGTGCATGGGAGTGTGGGAGGGATAAATCATATTCATTATTCACATTCATGAAATTCCAAACACATGGGAAGTACTGATGGTGTCCTTGGGGAACTAGAAACAGCTTGTCAGAGATATCCAAGTAAAAGGGGTGCAAAATCAATTATGAAAGGAGGTGTTTCCTGCTCTAACAAGCTAATTACTGTACATCAAGTCACAAAGGGAAAACTGATGCTTTTTATTTTTTTAATGGAGGTGCTGTCAGATTAAATCAACTTGGAAGGATGACTGAGTTTAATGTATTCCCTCAGCTGATGCTCTCTTTAACACATTTACATATGCAAACATGTTAATACTCTGTCAGAATCCATGAAATAGGACTGACAGGGCAGAACCTAACAAAACGGTTATGTGACCCCACTCCTGCAGCTTGTTTACATCATTTACATATGCTGGCAACTCCAGTTCAAACTGAGAGTGATTGCTTGGGAGCCACCACCGTGAAAGCAAGAGGATCTCAACTGGGAAATGGCACATCCCTGCTGCTGGAAGGAGACAAACCAAATGTATAAATTGCTAATGAACTATCCCTTCCTGTCCAGCACAGCTAGCAAAACTGTAGATGGTTGATTCCCCCCAGGATAAGAAATAGGTGAAGCCAGGGTATTTGTTAGATGGCTTCCAGGTTATCTGCCAGAAGCACATGGCTGTGTCAGGCTGCCTTTTCCTCAGC
>NW_009952711.1:6385884-6393715 GCF_000747805.2 Chaetura pelagica
CTGCAAGAAGCACGTGGTTGTGCCGTGCTGCCTTTTCCTCAGCAGAAATCAGAGGGAGGGCTATTCACTGCCTGCCTCTGCCAACCCCTGGGCCAGCCTGCACCCAGCAGGGCTCCCTGGCTTTCCTCGGGGCTCCCTCAGTGCTTGGCTGGGACAAATGTGATGCTTCTCTCCATTTCTCCAGCCTTTTCTGCCTTTCCTGACAGACCCAGTCAGGGTGAGCAAAAGCTCCCTGTTCACACATGCCTTTGCACTGGCAGGTGACACTCACCTGTATTAGAGGTTGAGGCACTAAAGTTTCTATATGCTGTTCTCTGAAAGTTTGTTTTTATGCAACTATCTGCACTGGAGGCCAGGGATTACATCCTGTACAAGCAAATACCCTGAGAGCAGTGCACAGATGAAGGTTTGCACCTCTCAGGCATCCAGCTGCTGCCCCAGCACAAAGTTTTCCTCAGCATCAGTTTTCCTAGGTGGCAGGGAAGGACTGCATTGCCTGACAGGCCCAAGAACCCTTACCCGCAGGTCCCAGCCCATTCCCTGCCTCTGCCAGCAAGCACTGACCTCAGCACAGTGCCAGGGGCTGCAGAGGCTGCTGGAACAAGAAAAGGTCATGCCACCCTATGTGGCTACAGGACAGAGAACCAAACCCTGTCTCAGCTGTCAGAAACTTGGCAGAGCAGGCTCAGCAGAAAGCAACTTCAGTGCTTTGCCCAATGCTTTGGCCATATCTCCAAAGCTGGTGGCCAAGCCCCCTGCAGACAAACAGCTTCCAAGGGAAAGGCACAGGCTGTGCCCTGTGCCTGCTGCAGCTCTGCTGACCGACGTTTGCAGGCTCTGGCATGATGGCTGCAGCCAGCTGTGTCAATCTGTTTCCACCTCTGAGCTTACTAAAGCTGAAAGACAGATGACCTGTTATATATTTTCTTACCTTTAACTATTCCCACATGATTGGAGTTTCTGGGATATAGATAATAAGTTAACTCCTGAAGTCTTTATCAGGGCCAGGTTGTCACTGGTCCCTACAATACCAGCTGTACAGGGGAAGATTAGAAGTAGCAATCAGATTTCCATTTGTTCAGAGAAAAGGCAACAGAAATTTCTATGCTTAGAGGTGGAAACAATCTGTTTTCCACTGTATTCAATGGGCAAAGCCTTGCTCTAAAAGAGCTGGAGCATCTCACAGTACACACCACCTACTTGCAGAACAAGCCAGGAGAGAAGGCTGCGTTTTCCAGGAGGTGTTTCAACTTGGCCACTATCACATTGCTCCTTTGAATGAGAAATGTAATCAAGCTCCTTCTTCAAGCAAAACTCCTAGCACATCTCCACCTAAGGGCAAAGGGAGTAAGGATTCAAAACCTGATCCAAGATGAGCCAAACATCTGTTTATTTGCCTGTTGTATGCTCTCCTACTGAGTAACCATGGGCAAAGCTGGGAAAACCATGTCATTCACAACGTGGATTGGTGTCCTTGAAGCTGTTCAGCTCCTTCTTGAGGAAAATTGACAACCTGTGTCTTACACTCAGATGGATTCACTCACTTGTGGAATTTATCCCTTGATACCATTGTCTGACACAGGCTTTCCTTCACACACATCTGCAGACAGCAATTTCCTATTACAGATGCTGCCCATCACCTCCATGTTCCTTTCTTCCACTCACGAGGAACTCAGATGTAAGCACTTCAGAGCAAACTGGGGCAGACAAAGGAGTCTGGCCCCAGTTTGCCTGTGGTTTAGCACAGACCCAGAGGAAGGGCCTCATGGAGAGGACAGAGTCCAGCCTGCCTGCTGCCATCCAGACCACAGGCAGGTTGCAGCACAGAGTCCTTTCTCCAGGCTCCATTTTCCTGCTGCCCCCTGACAGTGCTCTGCAAGGACACAAAGGGGAGCACTGTGAATAATGAGGGGCAGTCCCTGCAAGGAGGTAGGGTGGCTGAAACCTTCACGAATTCAGCCCAGAGCAGCATGCCTGCTTCCAGGCAGATGGGAGCTTATGTTGTGAGCCGCACTGTGCAGGGGCAAGCAGGAGAGTGGAAAATGAAGAGAGTGTAACCTGCTAAGGGTTTCAAACCCTGCCTTGCCAAGCAATGTCTGCTTGCTCCTCCACAGCTGGAGCAGATGAGTTGGGCCTCTGGGAACTCTGAAGAGCCCGTGTTGGCCCCACACGTTAAGATGCACTCTCCAGTGAAGTCTGTCTCCTCAATAAAGGAAAAAGTGGAGAAGATGGAGACATCTGCTGGGAAGCTGTCAGGTTTATTAGATACATGCGGGTTTGGGGACGGAGGAGCAAGAGGATCTCAAGGAATCCGAGCTCAAAGAAATAAAGGCAACTTCAAAAGGCACAAGCAGACCAGCAGAATCACTTAACAACAATATTTTTTTTGCTGGCAATACAATTGAAAACACCTGAAAATCAAATTGGGATTCAGCCTATCCCCCTGCCTGGAATTGCAGCTGCTATTGATTCCAAGCGCTAGATCTTAGGAAATCTCCTCTGTAAACTCTGACACTGGCCATTACAAGTGATCCCAGATGTGGAAGGATTTATGGGATCCCTACACTTTAAGATATGCACAGGCTAAAGACCGAGCTGATTCTAAAGCTAGAGGGAGATAGAGCTCAGCACCCCTCATCTTCCCCCAGTGCCAGGGTGTCAGAGCAGTGCTGCTGGCTGGCAGGGCAGATTGGGCTCAGCTGGGGACCGTGGGGCTGTGGCAGCCCATGGAGCACCCCAAAGTGTTCACCAATGGGGACTGGGAAAGCCATGTTTTTAAATGCTTTATCATAATCCATGTGAAATGGCTTAGCATCCCTATTAGGAGATCTGGTGCAAATCACAAATCTCCTGCAGTTAATAGTCATTACCCAGGAGAGCACTTTCTTGTGACTTGCACTACCTTGCCATGGCACAGAGGAAGGGATGGGCACCCCTTTGTCACCCATTGGAGGAACCTGGGTGCTGGGACAGTACTGTAAGCTGCTAGAGCTCAAACACGCCCTGCATCTGCATTGCAACTTTTCCTTTTATATTTATCCCACTGCTCCCATCCAGGGATCCTATGGCAGAAATGAGGTGACTGAGGGAAAGAAACAGTAATTGTGGAGAGGCAAAAAATGTAGCAGTTGTAGCCTCCACAAAACAAAAAAGAAACCTGGTCCACTTTCCTCTCAGCCCAGTGTCCCTCATACGAGGGAAACAATTTACATTGACTCCAGTAAGGATGAGATCAGCCCCTTTGTGCTTCCAGAATAAATGAGGCTGTTCACAGTGGTAAATACCAGGTCAGCTGTAGCCAGAGAAGGCAGCTCTTCTTCTGTGGCAACAGACAGGAGTGTATCTCCTCTCTGTGTATACCTGGGAGTATCACTGCAAACAGCAGCATCACTGAATGCAGGTTGATGACATATAATTTCCTTGTTATGTGTCTTCAACAAAACAGAAGTCTTTAAAGAAATTTAAATCTACCTGCTTGGAAAGGTGGGTGTGCAGCCATTTGGAGGGGTTTGATTTTGGACAGTGAATACAGCAAAGGTAGATGCCAGCTTGAGTTCACAAACATCTCCACATTATCTGTGAGGTCTCAAAACTAATGATCAATATGTTGTCTGTCCTGGTAAACAGACATTTTTTTAAATTCCTGCTTCATAGTCCACAGAAGAATTTTATTTCCATGCCTATTAAATAATGATAGATTTTATGACAGGAAATGTAAGATCTATCATGTGACTTGGACTGACTTTTGCTGATAATCCAACATCTGACCCTATAGCAAAGTATCTAGTGCTTCACATGTCTGGTGCAGCATCCATCCCCCTTTGGCAGCCTGAGCTCAGGGCAGTCTCCCAGGCTGGATCCTCCCTTTCCCTGGGACCTTACCAGGCTGCTGGCAGCTTATCCTGGGAAAAGGAAAGCAGGCATGAACAAAACACACCAACTTCCCTTGGGTTTCTAAATAACTGGGGGGTGAGGGTGGGAAAGAAGCCCCCCAGATTTGCAGGATCATTCCAGAATACCAGTTCCTGTTCCTTTGTGCGTTTTAACATAGGGATTGATGTCAAGTCCCTGTGCATATTCAGGTATTGAAAACCCACAGCTATTCCCATACTTTCTTGACACACTTAGAACAAGATGAGCCTTCATCTTGTACACTCAGCTCTTGGGCAGGGGGTTGTCAGTGGGGCTGTGAGCCCTGGCTGTGAAGTGGCACAGGGTGACTGCCCAAGCTGGGTACCAAAATGCCAGGGCACTCCTCCTTAGAGAACTTCATTTTTTCTAGCAGGTGAGAGACAGAGTCAGAATAAGTAATAGATACCATAAGCTTTTAATTAGTGAATTATTAGGGCTCATAAGCAGAAAGGCAGGTTCCCAAGGCCTGCTGCTTTGGGTGAGTGGCACAGCTGCCACACAAAGGCTTTAAAACTGCCAGACCAAGCCCTAGCTGAGCTGACTGAAGTCCCGCAAACTCTGCACTGCTCTGAGTGTTTTCTTTTGCTTCCACAGCCTCTAAGGTGAATACCTTGTGAAACTTGCAGCTGAGGGTATCAAGTAGCTGCTCAAGCCCTTCAGAAAATGTGCTACCATGTTGAAAGAGAAAACTGCTCCCCTTCAGCATCAAATGGCAAGTATATCAAACAAGAAAATCTACTAAATGTATCAAATGCTGATGTCATGAGGGGAATATAATCTGTCCTCAAAATTAAGGTCATGGGGTTCCCTTGGCTAGGGACCATCCCAGTGGAATGATAAATGTTGTGGGTTTGCATGTGTCAGAGGAGTCAGTTGCCATCGAAAGAGTGGAAACTCATTTTTAATTGCCTTAATCCCATGTCAGAAATCTCCCCTTCCCTGAATATATGTGAGATCTGCATCAGGCAGAGCAGAGTTGGGTCATGTGGTCAGAGCTCCTCTCTGAGCTGGGGCACAGCGTTAGCATTCTCCTAGCCAGAGTAGTGCAGTGTCTGCCCCAGCTTAACTTCTTAGCACACCCAAATCAAGGAGGCCATTAGGGAGGCTCTTGGAACTGAGTAAAACATGACAAGACTCCCCTTTTGGACTCACTGGGCTTCCCTGAGGGAGAAAGGGCAGGGAATGGGATGTTCAGATTGCCCCAGCCACTTCTGGGGCAAACATTTACTTTAGATTAAGTGGCATGTAAAGGAAAGAGGAGCCCTCTCTGGCTGGCTGCTAGGGTTGATAGTTAAATATTTATAATGTCCAAATTAGCATAGTGAAAGCTCAATTCATCAATTTGTTCTGGTCTGTTTGTAAGAAGGGGAGGGGGTATGAGGCACCCTGCAGGAGATGCAGCTGTGGGTGGGCAGGGCGAGCGCGTTGCCTCCCTCAGGGATCCACAGCAGCTCTCTGCTGGCATTGGGAGTTTTGCCCTGGCTTTCTCTTTTGGCATGGCTAGGGAAGAGACCAGCTTCCAGGCAAGGCTGTGGGGATCCCTCCTCTGCCCCAAAACCACCTGCCCCGTGGGCAGCCTGAGGTCACTGGGGAAGCTGCAGAGAGCAGCCTGGCCAGGCAGGGCCAGCCTGGGGCTGCCTGTACAGGGGCTGGGGAGGGTGTGGGCTGCCCTGGAAGGGTTAAGGCTTTTCAGGCTGAAATCCCCCAACAGAAGGCAGGGTCACCCTCGGAGCTGAAATCTAAGTGCTAATGGCTGATGCCCTTCACCCCTCCGCTGCCTCCAAAGGCGAGTGGCCTGGATGAGCTGAGGCCGGAGAGCATTTAACATTTGAACTTCTACTTGTCTGCGAGGCAGCAGGCCGTTGTGCGCGGGGTCGCTGACCCCCAGCCCCGCTCCCCCCAGCCCCTCAGCTGCCTCCCAGCCCTAATTGAATGACAGATGGTCAGCGGCAAGGAGAGGGCAGGAGCAGGGCCCCACACCCCCAGCGCTCCTGCCCATGCACCCCCCACCCTGGCTGCCCCCACGGCTGCCTGGCACCTCAGCCCCGTAGCTACACGCCTGGGGGAGATGGGGCAGTGGGCAGGGATGGGCGTGGGGTGCTGCACTGGGGGGACCTGTGGCCAGGGACAGCCCTTGCCAGCCCGATCCCCACACCTCAGCAGTGCTTCCCGTCCCTCTGCCTTACAACAAAGCATCACTACATTCACAGAGACCTGACTGGCACAGACCAGCTGAGGCCTCCCACAGTCCTGGTGGTGGAGAGCTGGGGAAGGCAAGGAGCTGTGCTGAGCTGCCAGGCCTGGGTGGGGACGTGGGCAGCTGCAGAGAGCCTGGGCAGGGGAGGCAGCACTGTGGCCAACCCCTTCCCCTGCCTGCCTGTGTCCCCAGGGGCTGTGCTCACCCCACCGCCGTGCCTCAAGCCAGGCTGCTGCACATGCCCTGCCTGGGTGGAGGATGCCACAGGTGACAGGAGGTGCCTTTCTGCATCCAAAAAGGGGTCTGTAGAAACAGCTCCTGGTGCTGCGGGTGCCCGCAGCCCTGCCAGCTTCTTTCCAGACCAAGCTAGGCAGGCCAGGCCGGGCCCTGGAGGGCAGGGCAGCGCCGCCGAGCTCATCCCCCTCTGCAGCCCACTGTCCCTTTAACGGAGAGCCGTGATTCCCACAATTACTAGGATTACAAGGAAAGGGTTATCGATTTGCAGCCTGCACTGTGTGATCAGCGCCCAGGCGGCCCCCCCGGCCCACCTCTCCTACAGTAAGCACGAAACCATTTATAAATGTTTTATTTCACTGATCGCGTCACCCTTGCTGCATAATAACAACCCCGGCAGCGCGGCGATATATTCTCCCCGCTCCCCCTCTCCCCGCGCCCGCAGCCTGCAAAAGGCACCAACGTGATATGCAGTAGCCCCTGATTTGTGTGTATGTTTTAATTACCGCCAGAGAAACCTGTACACAAGCATAAAAAAGGGCGAGGGGAAGGGAGAGCAGGCCCAGACGGCGGAGGCAATGGCAGCCTAATGCACCGCGGGCTGACAGCGACTTCCGCTCAGGCACCTTCTCCAGATCGAACCCTTCGATTGTAACTGAAACAATTTGCATACTGATTCCTCTCATAGCCTCCCGATCCATAACCAGCCAGGCAGCTATTCAAATGCAAGTAGCATCCCTAAATGCAAGGCTAGACTGACCAAAATGCGCTGTCCAACAAGCGGGAGAAGAAAAAAACCCTTGATTATTATTTCTATTTTTGTTCCTTTTAACCTTTAAAAGATTTAGCTGGAAGCTGTTTGTTTGTGGCTGGGGATGGAAGGGAGAGAATTGATCCTGGACTGGACTTAAAGATGGAGCAAAATGGGGCGCTGGAGAGATTTTATTTTTTTTTTTGGTTGTGGTTTTGGTTTTTGGTGGTTTTTTTTCTTTTTACTATTTTTGTTTTTAACTAAGCCACAAACTGAGGCTCACAGGGGGGAAAGAGGGTCTGTCCTCTCTCCCATCCCCTTCCTCCACCAAAACCGTCTCAGCTCCTGCAGACCCAGGGAATACACAAATTGGCTGCCTGTGCCTCTGCCTCTGGTGCATGTTGGGCTGATGAAGAACGTGTAATTCTGCCTGTAAATTCTTGCGTTTAAGTTGGTCCAATAAAAGATCTCTCCTACACCTGGTGAGGGTTTGGTGCTTTATTTTTGAAAGGGACTGGCGTGGCAGCCGCGGCCGTTGCCTTGTATTGGTGGTTGGTTTTTTTTTCCCCTTCTTTTTCTTCTTCCCGTTCTCACGTGCAACGGTGCAGGTAGCTTTTTGTTATTTTTATTTTTCTCCTCCTAGGGGGGCAAACCCAGGAGGCGGCCCCGCATCGGATGCCCGTCCCGGCGGCGGACGGCGGGGTAAGCGTGCCCGGCGGGGCACGGAGCGCGCGGGG
>NW_009952711.1:6413239-6413582 GCF_000747805.2 Chaetura pelagica
GGGAGCTTCGGGGGCCGGGCCGAGCCCGGGGTGACACGCGTTCATTTTTATTTCAGTTGAAGACATTTGATGGTTGTAGGTCTTTCTCTGGTTTGTTGCATCACCACAGCTCACCCCTTAAAACAGTAATTCAAGATGTAAGTAAAAGTGTTTTCATTTTTATTGATCCTGCTAACATCTTTCATTACCCAACACGTAACCACAACAAATGATTGCTCATTTGATACGGAGAATTTTATCGACGCTCTCTCCGGTCGGGGCGCGCATCCTAAATCCCGGCGGCGTTAGGGCGCGGAGAGAGGCGCGGTGCAGCGCGGCTGCGGAGCGGGGCAAACGCTGCCCG
>NW_009952711.1:6413688-6415083 GCF_000747805.2 Chaetura pelagica
CCCGACGGGGCGCGCCGGGCCGGGCTCGGGGCCGCGGCAGGAGGGGCGGGGCGCGACCCCTGCCCCCGCCCGCAGATTTCGTTCCCTCACAACGAAACCCAACAAGTAGCGGGAGGCGAAACGGCCGCGTTTTTCCGGCCCCGCCTCGGGAAAGGCCGGCTGTCTTCTCCCTCTGGTTTTTCCTTCCCCCACCCCCTTTATTGCAATATGCTAAATGAATACAATTTAAAGGGAAAAAATATCGCTTTTTGTTAAAAAAAAAAAAATAAATTAGTCAAACCTTTGGGGTTCATAGAGGATTCCAAACGATTTGAAACAGCAGACCCTGTTCTATTTACATGATCCCTTTCAGTTTACAGTGCGAAAGGTTTTTTCAACTATCAAACAAATGCTACTGATTTAAGGCTCTTTGAGAATATTGCTTTTGTCCTTAATGCTAGAGTAGAAGGCAAGTTTATGAGGGAGAGGCTCGAATAATTGGTTTCGATGCAAGAGACCTACAGTAAAATTAAACTAGGTGGATTCTTTATTAAATGATTTTCGGTCTTCTGTGTTTTTATGAAAATAAAAGGGAGCACTTTGTCATTTTTAACCATGTAAGTAGCCAATAAATCTAATTTTCACATTGATTTCTGTAGGAATTAAGTGGTATCTACACTGTCTGCTGTGAATTGTTTTTGGAAACAAGTGCGACTTTCTCCTGGCAGAAGCTGGTTTTAAAAATTATAATTAAAAAATAATAATAATCATTCAAACAGCCCTGCTTAGAGACAGCAGCTTTTTTAAGCACCAAATAATTTTATCTATGAGCTTGACCGTGCGTATGTGAGAAGGCATCTAGACAAAGGGGTTTATAAAATTTGTTAATAGGAGCATTGCACGGAAATATGGCTGATAGGAATTAATTACAGAAGGGAAGAGCTCCTGGAGCCCTCGGTCTGGCGTTCGGGGAAGAGGAGGGAAAAGAAGGAGGGGGGGTGGGAAAGAAAAGAAAATAAGAAAAGAAAAGAAAAAGGAGGGGTGGGGGACACAGAGCGGTTATATTCGCTCATACATACAACTAATAAAGACCTCAGCTCAGAAACGCAGGGCGCCGCGAGCAGCCCTGCCTGATTAAAATGCGTCCCTGCCCTAATTGATAACTGCGGGCCACGTGCTGCCTGCGCGGGCAGGTGCCCTTCCCGGGGCGCTGGCACAGCCTCCCCTCGCAGCAACCGGCGGGGACTTTTAGTAGCACCTTTCCCTAAATAATAAACCAGATTAATAGCGTTCGCTAAAGTGCTATTGATCTCCATTGTGTTACCGAACGCGTACGTACGTGTATTTGAATGCACATCCCCAGCCGCCCCCGAGCCCCGAGCGGGGCGAGCGGGCACGTTTGTTTCAGGGGGGCCA
>NW_009952711.1:6415404-6416453 GCF_000747805.2 Chaetura pelagica
CCCTTCTCACCCGCGGGGTGTTTTCCTGCCGGTTTCCCAGGGCATTCTGGCGGGATCTGGAGCCCAGGGATGCACACGGCCGCGGCCGTCACCGCATGGGTCACGCGTGGATCCCACACGCACCCCGGGCCGGGGGCAGCGCCGGGCGGTCCCAGCCTCCCTCCGAAGAGGCGGCAGTGTAGAGTTCAAACGCATCAAACTATCAGAAGTCATTTATCCGGTTTCATAAATAATGTCCTTATTATCTCCAGCCCTCTTAATTCATGCTCCTGTCCGCTTGATTGCGGGATTTCAGCAGATAAAAAGTTTATAAGTTGGTCGGGTTCTTGTTTTCCTTTTTCCATCATTAACATCATTAATATAAGCTATCAATAACCCTGTCGTTTGGAGCATAGCTGCACAGTATTGATCTGCGCGGCTATTCATCTCTGCCATAGAAGACACGGAATAATTTTCGCATTACAGTAGCTTGGATTTGCTTTTAATTCATATTTAAAGCTGCAACTGGCTCTGCGGAGCT
This sequence comes from Chaetura pelagica, assembly GCF_000747805.2. Taxonomy (NCBI): domain Eukaryota; kingdom Metazoa; phylum Chordata; class Aves; order Apodiformes; family Apodidae; genus Chaetura; species Chaetura pelagica. The sequence goes on from NW_009952711.1 coordinate 6,415,925, forward strand.
CTCTGCGAAAGACTAGAGGCGCCTAATTAATAATAAGTTAGAAACGAAGGAAGGCACCAGCGGATAAATAATTAATACAGACATCTCTGTCTCTTTGAATATTGCTACTTTAAAAATTTAGACTTACCAGGGCCATACTGTAAGTCTGCAAGTTATATTGAGGAGATGATTTAAGAAAGCTATTTTTTTCCTGAAATACAATGCTAAATTATTTACGGTGTTTTGCAATCTTCCATAAGTTCCTTCATTAACAAGCGCTGCGGTTTGCTCCGAGGGGGTGCGGGAGAGCGCGGCTGCAAAAGCGGAATCGGTCTCGGGCGGGGCAGCGGCTGCAGCCTGCGGGGCTCGCTCCGTGCCCCGCGCCCGGCCCCGCGTCCCCCATCCCTGGCAGAGCCACTCCTGGGGGTGTCCAGGGGAGGGAGAAAGGGGAGCCCCGCGCCTTTGGGCGGACAGGGGGGCTGGCTGGCGGGCTGGAAGCAAGCCCAGCCACCGCCCGGGCTGCCTGCGGCTCCCCTCGGGCAGGAGCCCG
>NW_009952711.1:6416664-6418559 GCF_000747805.2 Chaetura pelagica
GCAGCTTCCCCTGAAAGCCAGGCCCTCCCCCGCCTGCCCCGGCCGGTGCAGCCCTCTTTTCTCTGCCTGCCCCCGACAGATGTATATGTTTTTGTCACTAAGCAAGTTTCCAAGAAGCTCGACAGGGGAAAGTCTGGAAAAGTTAATCCCCTCGGCAGCTGTTGGCTTTGGGAGCCTTCGAGCGTCACCTTTGACACGCTCCCCCGTGCGAGGGGACCCGGGTGCCACAAGCTGTCACCGCGCGGGAGGCGCGGGAGAGCCGCGCGGGGACGGGAGGGCGCGGAAGGAGGTAGAACACGCACACGCCATTGAAAAGAAATCATTTTAATTCTTGTTTTATTTAATTTTTTTTTAAAGGAAAATAATAATAAACATTTTAAACCCCCTCTGTACGTTCCGCTGCAGCGTGTTGCGGTCGCTGCCCCGGGCCGGGCCGCCCCGTCCGGGCTGGCCCCTCTGCCCGCGCGGTGTTTGTTGGCGACAGGAGGGAGATCACGGCCGTTTCATGGTGTCATTATCTCGGATTTCAAAAGCACACACACGCAACGCAATTCAAACAAGCAAAGTTGCGTTTTAAGTCCGCTCCGAGTATCTGCTGATCAAATAAAGACTTAAGGGCGGTAACGATTATTCTGTTAAATATATGGTACTTGACTGCTCAAGCAGTAATTGATTAGCGCACCGAAATGATCTCTCTCCGGAGCTTCCCCTGTGAGATGGGTGTAGGACTGGAGGGAGCTGTGTGCCATTCTACGGCCACTCTTTTCGTAAGGTTAGAAATGGACCCCGGCGGCAGCCGGTGCGTCTCGGGGCTCTCCCAGTTGTTCGGGATTGGCTTTATGCTCCTTTCTTGAAGGAAAAAATTGATGCTGTAATTTCCTACAAACTCGGGGGAGTAACTAAAATTCGCTGTGACGTTTACTTTGGTAACTAATCGCTAAATGCGTGGGGATGAAATATTTTTCATTAAGTTGTAAATTGTATACAGATATTGATAAGGAAGAAGCCGACAGCGTTTCGATTGGATCTGTGACATCACCTCGCGATGGCCTGGGAAACAATCACAGCCGTTCACTTCGGCCTCGAAATACTCTCTATGATTTTGTTTATTTTATCCTAAACATTTTCTGAAATAATGAATTAGGTTTCAGGTATATATTTTCTTCCTTTGCAAATACAACTTTCCTCATCCATCCCTCGCTGTATGAAATGGAAACACTATTAACGTTAACGTTACAAAAATTCAGAGAGATGTAGAAGCTTTTAGGGAAGGGGGAGTTACTGGAGATGTAAGAGCTATGAGGGATCTGTGTGTAATTTTTAGCGCAAAATAAAACATGGAACAGCTTCGTGCAGCCGGGGAAACGAAGGGAGGTGAGTAACGGAGGTTCTTCGGAGCCGTGGTTCCATGGCGCTGAATTCTCACAAATATTTCTGTGTGTACGTGTGTGTGTTCATTGCAGGAAATAAATAAACCCGCTGTGGAAACTCTGAATTTACAAGAGAAAAAAAAGAAAAAGCCTATGATGTTCGCTCCCAGGGCTGTACATGCAACACGCTTAGCCGACGGTTGTGATTTTTAAAGTTTCCTGCGAGCCTGCCCGGCGTCTGGGACTGTTTTTAGCTCACGCACGGGCTGTGCACACGCAGCCGGTCACAGGCACACGGGTCCCGGCCCGCAGCCCTCGCCCCGGGTTCCCAGGGCACGGTGGCCCGTGCCGCGGTGCCCGGGCAGGCAGCGGGGGCGGTGGGTGTGGACCGCCCACCCCCGGGGCTCTGCGGGCTCTTGCGGGGCGGCGGGCACGGCCCCCAGGCCCACACCGTGCAGATGGGGGACACCTCGTCCCCACAGACGTTGTGTCGGGGGGGGGCAGGGCGAACGGGGGGGCCAGCCC
>NW_009952711.1:6420817-6421845 GCF_000747805.2 Chaetura pelagica
GGCATGGCGTCCATCCTCGACGGCGGCGACTACCACCACCACCACCGGCCGCCCGACCACGCGCTGACGGGCCCCCTGCACCCCACCATGACCATGGCCTGCGAGACACCCCCCGGCATGAGCATGAGCAGTACCTACACCACCTTAACCCCTCTGCAGCCTCTACCTCCCATCTCGACCGTCTCGGACAAGTTCCCTCACCACCACCACCACCATCACCACCACCACCACCCCCACCAGCGGATACCGGGCAATGTGAGCGGTAGCTTCACGCTCATGCGGGACGAGAGGGGTCTGGCGTCTATGAACAATCTCTACACCCCCTATCATAAGGATGTTACCGGCATGGGGCAAAGCCTCTCTCCGTTGTCTGGATCGGGCCTGGGGAGCATCCACAACTCCCAGCAAGGGCTGCCCCACTACGCTCACCCCAGTGCCACCATGCCCGCCGAGAAAATGCTCACCCCTAACGGATTTGAAGCCCACCACCCTGCCATGTTAGCCAGGCATGGCGACCAACACCTTACCCCCACCTCCGCTGGCATGGTGCCTATCAACGGGATCCCACACCACCCCCATGCCCACTTGAATGCCCAGAGCCACGGGCAGATCCTGGGCTCTGCCAGGGAGCAAAACCCTTCTGTAACTGGTTCGCAGGTCAACAGTGGAAGTAATTCAGGGCAAATGGAAGAAATCAATACCAAAGAAGTAGCTCAGAGGATCACCACCGAGCTCAAGCGGTACAGCATCCCCCAGGCTATCTTCGCCCAGAGGGTGCTGTGCCGCTCTCAAGGGACCCTCTCAGACCTGCTGAGGAACCCCAAGCCCTGGAGCAAGCTCAAATCGGGCCGGGAGACCTTCCGCAGGATGTGGAAGTGGCTCCAGGAGCCGGAGTTTCAGCGGATGTCTGCTCTGCGGCTGGCAGGTGAGCCCGCTGCGGGGCGGTCGGAGCACAGCGGCAGCGGGGCCGGGGACCCGGGCCTGGGCAGGCCGCCCCGGTCTCTGCCTGTCTCTGAAGATCAGCCCCC
>NW_009952711.1:6422287-6423700 GCF_000747805.2 Chaetura pelagica
TTTGGGCTGGTAGCGGCGGCCCCGGAGGCGGGGGCTCCGATCGCAGCTCCCGACGGGGCTCGGGCCGGTGTCAGCCCCGCGTCCCGCCCGCGTTGGGTTGGGTGTGCGGGGGCAGGAGTTCCCCGCAAACGGTACGAGCCGGGCGTGAGTGGTGGCTGAGAAATGCTGTTGGCTGAAATCGTTAGGTTTTATTTCTTTTCACTGGTTGTAATGATTGTTAGGCCGTGGAGTTCGAATTTCGCGTGGATGCCTCTGCATGAGAGAGGCAGTCGGTGTGGCGGTTCCTCATTGTCTGCTCATGGGTTGACGACCCGTTCGGTACCTGTTCTTCGCCGCCGCCCCCCCAGCCTGCGTTCCCAGAGCACAGCCCGGGTTTAATATGCCGTGAGTGAGGGTTTGTTAATTAAGTGATAGGTCTCCATTAATTTGTCCCTGGAGAACGCGAGACAGTCAATCCGAGTTGGAGCCGGGGTCACTGATCCGTTTCACAGACTAAAATAAGGGAAGGGCCAAACCTTTCTCCTTTCAAACGCGAGAATTGCCCTGAGCTTCCGACTACTACGACGGTAGGAATTGGGAAGTGCTTCCCGACCGTGCGGGGACCCGGCTGGGCCACCATCGTGCTCTTTGCCTGGTTTCAGCCAATCTCCTCGTTTGTGAAGCCTAAAGCAGAGCTAGGAAGGGCCGGGAGCAGGATCTCCCTCCTGCTGCCGCTGGCCCTGCTCTGCACGCCGCTGGGAGGACGTTGCTCTCTTTGGCTTCCACTCCTGCAGAGGCAGTTTCAAAGGTCTGAGCTCTCAGAAAATGCCCTTTCCGCCTTCCCTTCCTCACCAACCACCCCACCAGGAGAAAACTCTTGTCTCGCTGGTGCTGCGCAGCAGAGGAGGATGGAGTTTGTTTCCCTCACCCCCGTAACGTAAGGCGAACTTTCTTCGATTTGGAGCGTAATTTTTACGACAATTCAGTCGACCTGAATCTCCGCTCATTTGCATAGATCGATACTGGAAACAACCCCTCGCTTCGCAGTCTGTTGGCATCCTCTCCCTGGCGCTGCCGGCCGGGAATCTCTGCCAGCCCGGGCTGCAGGGCCGGGCAGGAGGGAGGCAGCGGTTCCCCGCGGCGCGGCCGCGCTCTGCCCAGCTGCCGGGGCCGGAGAGACCCATTGTTCGCCTCTGCCCCTACACCGCCCCTTCCTTCCAGCCACCTCAGCGCTGCCTTCGCATAAACGGATCCCGGTAATCCCGTTAGAGAGACAAAGCCTGATTATTCCGCCTTCCCTTTCCGATGAAACCCGAAAGCCGGCACCTTACAGAAACGGCTTCCCCGGGGCGAAACGAGGCTCGCAGCTCGGGGAGACTGCGGAGGGGGGTCGGAGAAGGCCACCTGTACCCGAGCGTGCCCACGACCCCCCCC
>NW_009952711.1:6423799-6425519 GCF_000747805.2 Chaetura pelagica
GCCCCGCCCCCCCCCGCCGAGCGTGGTCATTTGCATATCGCTGCGTCTCAGCCAATGGGAGAGGCCCGTGGAGCGCCCCGCCCCGCGCAGGCAGCGCCGCGCTGCGCGCCCCTCCGCGCCCCTCCGCGCTGCCCGGCCCGCGGGAAATGCGGGAACTGTCGGGTTTATTTGGGGCAGGTTTTAAACGTGTGATGATCTTAGGAAGTGGTAAAAGTCCGCCCCGATTGGTAGTGATGTGTGAACATCCATTCAGAACATCATAAATGACGCCAGAAGACGCAAATTAAATCTCACGTCCAAATTATAACTCACTCTCGGGTGTTTAGAGAATTACCCGTTAGATAAATACACAGAGCGGAGCCCCGGCCCCCTTAAATTCTTCCCTTCCTCATTTCCCGCAGGCAGCGGCCGGGAGGCGAGAGGGGGATGGAACCTGCTTATTTTAGGCCTCAGGGGCTTGTCCAGCACTTTATCTTGAGTATTTGCCCCTTGCAGCCATCCCTGGAGGATTCCTACCTCCCAGATTACTGAAGCTCCGACAAATAGAGGAAAAATTGGTAGTTACATGGAGGCAGGATTGAGGTCTTGACACTTCCTGAGCTGTCTCTTGACATGTAAGCAGAACTGCTAATTGCAAAGCTGACCTCTTCCAGCCTCCATCTTACTCATCCCATCTTCCTTCTCCCCTCTGTTCTCCTTTCCTTTGTCTGTTCCCCTCTCTCTCCCCCTCTATCACTGCATATTTATCTATCTGGCTGTTTCTCTGTTCGTTACCCTTCCCTCCCCCCGCCCTCCCTGACATTTGGGCGGGGAAGGGACACAAAAAAAAATTTAAAAATCAAAGAAAATATTCAGCCCTTCTACAACCCGCTGGGATTTAAGAGTGAAACTGTTTCAGGTTATTTTCGTATGTGTAGGGCAAATACGAGCGGATAAAGAAGGCAAAAAAATTGATTCTTGTTGTTCAGGAAAGAATAATCTGTTTCGAACCGTTTGTGATTAGAAGCGCGGCAGCCGCGGGGGGGGCGGCCGCGGGAGAGACGCGCCAAAGAAACGTTTCAGGGAACGGGCAAGCGGGATGTACGGGAGCCAGGAAGCCCCTCTGGAGCTGCTGCTCTCACCCCCCTGAGACCCCCCTGTGGCTGCTTCCCCAGCGGGTTTCCCGAACTCCTCCCGTGGCGACGGGAGCCGGGCGCGGGCAGCGGGGCCGTGGCGGAGCCGGGCTCAGCCGGGGGTGGCCCGTCCCTTCAGAGCGGCTGGATATTTGTCTGACACCTGCCTGGTATTTTTCGTAGCTGCACCTCTTTCCGACCCCCTCCTCTTTTTCTTTCTCCCTCCCGACGTGAATCCCGGCTCAGATGAAGCCTCGGGAAGCCGGCGAGAAATGCTCGCCAAATTAACTGTAAAGAAATCGATACAGTAATCAGAGCGTTTTTCACATTAAATATGAAATCTGATGAAGGCCGTTTGCACCTCTCGCCCCGCCGGCCGCCCCAGCGCGCGCCTGGGAGGGTCGATGCCGCCCCGGCCCCTATTGCCTCATTAGGGCCTGTTTAATGTTTACCCGGCGGGGACTTTGCATAAACGCATTTGCATCGGGGGGGCGGAGGGCATCGACCGGGGCTTTCACCGCCGGCACCCCGAGGGGCCCGGCCCCTCCCCGCCCTGCGGGCCGCCCAAACGCCGCGGGGACGGGCGCGGACCCGGTTCCGTGAGCCGC
>NW_009952711.1:6426588-6428147 GCF_000747805.2 Chaetura pelagica
TGTGAGCGTGCGTGCCCCTGCCCCGCCAGCGGAGGGGCCGGCTGCCCCAGGGGGGGCTGCGCTCGCCGCGGGTGGGAGCGCGGGGGCTGCAGCGGGACTGTGAGAGCTGCCCTGTCCAGCTGGAAAGGAACGTGGCGGTCAGACTGAGACAATCTGGAATCGCACAGACCGGGAACGCATCGGTGCCTGTGTCCGCGTGTGCCGGCCGTGAACCAAAGGCTTTGCTTCAGGCAGCCTTTGCCTGTCTCTGCGCGGGAGAAGGATCCCCAGAACCTCCTCACAAGGGACAAGTTCGTTTCGAGGGAAACCTAAGGTGACCCTTCAGCTCAACGTGGCGGTCAGACTGAGACAATCTGGAATCGCACAGACCGGGAACGCATCGGTGCCTGTGTCCGCGTGTGCCGGCCGTGAACCAAAGGCTTTGCTTCAGGCAGCCTTTGCCTGTCTCTGCGCGGGAGAAGGATCCCCAGAACCTCCTCACAAGGGACAAGTTCGTTTCGAGGGAAACCTAAGGTGACCCTTCAGCTCAGGGGATTTTGCTCGAGTGCTGGTGACTTTAACCTGAAGACTTCAGACATCGAGGGGAGTTTCTCCTGGGGACCGAGCAGGGACCTCGCGTGGCGTCATGTCGGGTGCTTCCGTGACCAAATCGATAGATGTTGATTCGCGTTTTAAACATAAATCTATCCGGATAAATCATATGCTGACAGAGAAGCGGCCGATGCTTACTCACTTTCTTCGGAAATGCAGCTTACTTGAGCCGTTTTGCTTAAGAGGAAGTCAGGTTTATGATGCTGAAAGAGCAATTTATAGGAGCAATTTATTAGCTCAAGAGTAGTTTTGATTTCTTCCCATTTTAGGGCGATAGGAAGTCTCAGTGGTAACATTTTATGTACAACCCAGACAGCAATTAAAAGGCGATGGATTGCTGTTCCGCAGGCGGGCAAGCAGCATCGCGGGCTGCTGCGGGCACCGAAACGCCGGCGTTGCTGTGTGCAAGCGATTTCTGGTGGCCAGCTGGAAATGCTGCCGCTTCAAATAGCTAAGTGTTAAATCGGATGGCACGGGGGCCTCTCCCTTAGCGACTTCGGTGCGGGAGGTGCCGCAGTGAACCTGCTCTAAGGCTGTGGATATTTTTAAGGCACGGCAATACCGCGCACATTGCTGCGCGCATCCCAGGCCTGGCGGCAGGAAATTGGCCACAGGCGGTGCAATTAGTGCCGGCAGCCAGCGGGCAGGCCCGCAGCCCTCCCGCAGCCCTCCCCGCGGGGCCAGGCTGCCTCACTGCTGCTGTAACGCCCCCCAAAACGGAGAGGCTGCTTCATGTCATCGCTGCGGGGTTTTTCCCTCCCGTGAGACACATCTCGTGTTCGCATGTGTTGTCGGAATTGAGTGGGGGCTTCAAGGTTGGAGCGAGGGAAGCGGGAGCGGGCAGGTAGGTCGCGAAGCTCACCGGGGTTTTAAGTAAATCTGACAACCCTTAATGTCCCAGCGAAGGCGATGCAATGGTTTGCGTCACTTCCACCGCCCAGAAACTCCATTTTCGGCGGCTGCAGCAG
>NW_009952711.1:6428568-6445485 GCF_000747805.2 Chaetura pelagica
CGGGCGCCCCCCAGGGGCCGGGGGCTGCCTGTGCGGGGGGGGGCGGGAAGGGTTAACGCGATGAAAATATTGATGTAGTCGCAAAAATCGTTCATGAAGGCAATTTAATCTTTGCTATTAAATGTCCTTTCAATTCATTTGGGGTAATTAAGATGCAGTTAAAGTGATTAAATTCTAATTACTTATGCTAGGCAAAGAAATATTTGTCACAGTAATATGGTTAACTAGAGACCCAGCTAAAGAAATTTAACATTTACTTTAAATGATATCGCAGGAAAATCGGGTGTTTTCTCCTGATTGATCCACTTAGCAACGTATTCTGTCCTGGGGATGTCAGATCACTCCAGTGGTTACAGATCCATCAACACTGGAAGTTGGTGTAAACCCAGAACCCCAAACTGTGGAGTCAGCACTCCTGAGTCAGGTTAACTTCAGTATTCCAGGGGCAGCAAATTAAGGTCACTCATTTTAATACAGTGCACAGGAGTGAGGTGTTTGCCATTCAGTCTCAGCTGGGATCTATATGTTGGCAGGGTGATGTCTTTCTGTGAGCTTCCCACATAGGAACATCATTTTATCTCTTCCTGTTATCACACAACAGAGGAGGACTGTTGCCTGGGCTTGATGACAGAGAAATAAGATACAGTGACCTCGGAGTAGATGGTTACACCTGCACTCTAAATAGGCACAAATACAAATCCCTAGAGAAGCACAAGCACAATGCCAGGAGTTATAAGAAACAATTCAGTGCGAGTTCAGACGTTTCAGAACAGCCTGTGCTCCCTTCAGCTGTAAGGGGAAGGTTTGGGAGAGCGACAAATGTCACTCACGTGGGCTTTCATCACTGATATGCAAATGTCCTCATCCTGTGGTGGGTCGAATCTTTTGGGAATTGATGCTGTTCACTATCTCCTTCGGCAGGAGCATGTGGCCACGAGCTGCCCTGGTGTGCAGAGGTGCTGCCTCCCACAGCACCTTTCCTGGGGGACCCCTTGGAAGGCCCCAGGGCAGGGACAAGCAGGATGGGGCAGTGAGGGGGCCTCCAAATGGTCACATATGGGAGTGAGTGGCACACGGCAGTTGTGGCTGCTCAGCCAAGCTGTGCAGGTTTTGCTTGCTTTTAGTTCATGTGATGAAGTGTGCCCTCAGGTGGCAGGTGTTTTATCAGCCCCTTATCTTGTTCTCATATTCTCCCAAGTATGAAATGTTTGATGATTAGGAACGATTTGTCACCTGTATGTCTCTGCACACTCCAGAGGTGTTATTCACATTATAAGGTAAATTCGCATGAATTTACCATAAACTTAGGGTTACTTGCTTCCACTGAGGCCAGGATGATTAGAACTGTCTCTGACAGCTAAAGTCCTGAAGCAGTTTTAACCTCCTATAGAAATCCTGCTGCCTTTTCCACCCAAAGGTAGAGCCTCCTTCAGAAGAATATCCTCCAGGATATTCTCTAGCTTGTAGCAGTCAAGAGTTTTCGCTCTCTAAAAATGTTACTGGACATTCTGTGATGCTTTCAAACCAGAAGCAGATCCTTTAAAAAGAGATTTCCAGGATCTTAGTGGGCACAGTTCAGCATGTAGCTGAGGCAGGTCCCAACCCTTAAGACCTGACACAGCAGAGATTAGAAAACACATGTAAGGAGAAAATTTACCCTCTGATGTGAAGCAACCATAAAGTGCCTCCACAGGCAAGGCAGGGCCGAGCCTAGAGTAACGTGATATCTCCAGTTCTCTTTGTTGCCCCAAATGAACACCTGAGCTACAAAATGAGTTCCTACAGACTCCTCTCCACAGCATCTGGCTTAACCTTCCAGCTGCTAATTGGTGTCAAATACTGTGTCAGATGCGATGGGAATCAGTGTGGTACGAACACGCTCATGGGAGGCTGAACAAAGACCACCACCTCATCTTGTACAGGACGCTTGATGGCCATCAAGGAATAATGGTTTGTGGTAACCAGTGACCCAGGTCAAAGCTGGAAATGTGACCTGTCACCTCAGGGTGAAGGGCCCATCACTGGTGGCCAGCACACGGTGTCCTATCCATGTCAACCAGGCTCTGGATTCAGCATGGCTGGAGATATTATTGTGTGTGTGTGTCTCCTTTCTGCTGGTCTGGACCCACTCTGGGTAGAAACAGAGGGAGAAGGGCTCCATGTAAGTGAACATCCACTGTGCACCTCAGCTTCCACTTCCTTGGGGCGAGGATGGTCATGCCAAGGCACTGGTGGGACTGTCCACCTCCTTTCTAGGAGGGGCCATAGTTTCATCCTGTTGTGGTGCTCTCAGGCAGGCATGCTTCCCTCCTGCTGCCCTATATCCCTTTTCCTGAGAGCAAATCCCCAGTGCTAGCAGTCTGGTGGGCCACCAGCTGAGCAATGCCTCTTGCAGTGACATTGGTCCTCAGCCTTCACAAGTAGCAACAGGGCTTGGGGCAGGCTTCACCCAAGCAGGATTTTCCATTGTCATTCCCTCTGCTCTGGTGTCAGTTTTCCAGAAAAGAAGCCAGCAGACCTTATGGTGGTGTATTGCTATGTGCCCAAAGCAAGAGAGCAGAAAGCAGGTTTCTTGAGAGTATTACTGGTTTCATGCTTTGGTTCGGGTTTTTTAATTGGAAAATTAGTGTTTACCACATAGATCTAGGCACACAGGTATGCACCAAGTGCTCCTGAAAATTGATTTATGGTAATCAGAGGGGTTTTTTCATAGATTTAAAAAAATAAATCTACCCTTGAGGGATGAAAGACTAGATCAAGTGTCAGAGTTAACACCTGAGCTTACTGTAATCTTCACTGTTTGACAGAACAGTGAAGTTTACATTACAGGTGGGCAAAATATCCTCTTCACTATTTCAACCTGAAGATGCAATTGGTACCTTTTCAGAGGGCACAGGATCCTGCTCACACCTCTGGCAGAGCAGGACTGCACAGCTGGGCCCTGCAAAGGAGCAGCCCCAGAGGATGGAGCTGCAGGGCTGGGACCCCTGTGCTGTGGCACACGCAGGCAGCCAGCCCCCCATGAGATGGACAGACTTTACCCTTGTAAGGTTTGGCAAGTTAACTCAGCCAAATCCCCTGGGCAACTTCGAAGGAACAAAGGGAGACAAAAATAGATGGATGGACTGTATCAGGAGAATTGCCACTGTCAAAAGTATCTGTTGCTCAGGGCAGAGGAAGATGGAAGTGACTGGAAAAGGCCAGAGTTCAGCAGTGGATTTATCAGGCTACTTCTGGCACTGATAATATTACATTGTCATATCTGCATGTGTGTTGCCAGAGTCAGAGTGACTCTTTCTTTAACCTCTGCTTTGCTTTTTTCTTAACTAGACTTTCTTAAGGCTTTTTCAAAAGGCATCACAAAGAGCATCAGCTGGGACAGCCCAGAGACAAAGAGCACATCTGGCTGCTTGGGGAGCCAGGGCAACCTGTGAGCACGTGTGCTCTGGGAAAGGTGCATGTCTCTGGGGAGCACAGCACCCCACAAACACCCCAAACTCAGCTTCTGTGTGGTGGGAGAGGGTCTGCTCACACTGCTCATGGGCAGAGGCACGGGAAGGACACGAGTGCGAATGTTCTGCTGTGTAAAAAAAATCCAGATGAAGGTGTGTCATGAGCCTTTTTGAAAACAGACTCTGATGCTTTCCCAAAAGAGGGTTTCAGTTGGTGTCTCAGGACCCTCTCACATCAGTGGACACCCTTGATGACTTTAGAGGAGAACCTGGCCCAAGTAGGCATAGCTGCTTTGTCTGAGCATGGCCTGGGCTGCGCACTGGCTGCTGTCACCAGGCTGGGTGGCCCCAGTTTGTCAGCCCTCGACAGGTGAGCTGGCTGGGCTCTGTGCCTGCTCTGAATAGATTCTCACATTGGAGCAGATTTTATCCCGTGGTGTACATTTGTTCTCTGGCAAGCTGGAAGCTACAATTTATTATTAAAATTTATTTGCTCCAGTGCAAGGAGAACGATCGTAAGGAAACCCTATTACGGTTTTTCATTATCATCATTATTTATTTTTAAGTGCTATTAATATTCTTGAGTCTGGACAAGGCAGAAGATGAAAGGTGGTATCCACCCTTGCTGCTCACAACCCAAGGCTTGGCAGTGCTGTCTGGAAGGGCTCTTTGAACAGTTCAGCATATTGGGAAGTTTTTGCCCTCTGTCTGCCTCTGGTAAATGCTAATGGGGGGAGAGCTGAAAAAGAAACATCTTTTGCATTGCCTGAAGAGGATCCAGTTATTGAAGGTGTTCCTAGTCTCTCCCAGGTGGAAAAAGGCTCTGTGAGCAGCCCTGGGCAGAGCCAGGGCAGGTGTGCTGCTCAGCAGGCACCAGGGGACGGGAGGATCCTGGGTCAGAGCTGGGTTGAGCTGTTCTGTTCTGCCAGGGGCAGTGGCTGCCTCCGGCTCCCCTGCTGGGGCTGTGCTGCCTCCAGCCAGCACTGAACCTGTTGCGTGTGGGTCTTTGTGTCACAGATAAGGTTCCAACTGCAGCTGAGTCAATATCTCACTCTCTGAATCAATACATCATTAGTTTCAAGTAGGACTCCAGCTTGGATGTGAGGACAAGACCTGTCTTACTTCACAGGCTAAGCTAGAGCCCTTCTTGATCTGTCCCTGCTGGGTGCAGACCAAGCCTTAGTAAACCAGCAATCCTGCATGAGAGTTTGGTAAAAAATAAAGTTCACAGTGGTCTGCAGGAGGAAGGGATGACTCCCACCTTCTCTAGGGAGCAGCAGTGGAACTTCAATGCTTGCCCTCTGGTGGGCTGAACTGGAAGGAAGATCTATTTGCAAAACAGTAAAACTGGCTGATTTTATCATAGATTTGTTATGATTTATTTTTTCTCCCTATCAATGAGTACTTTTTTCTCTAACCTGTGATGTCACTAGCAGTAATTATGAGGTCTCTGATACAACTGAAGTTGAGGAACAAGGTGTGTTGTAGCTGTTGGGACATTTTCTAAGGAAATAACTACTTGGGAATATTGCCTTTCAGGACATGAGCACAAGCTCAGGAAGACAACATGTTAAGAAAGTCAGTTTCACAGCAGATGGTTGCTTTTTTATTGTTCTCCATGATTTCAGAGAACTCAGGTACTAGCTGGTGATTGACAACCCAGAGGCATACATCACTAATTACACTAGTTTGTACCCACTGCTGTTGGCAATGTGACCATCCCTGCTGAAGCATCACACTGTGCTGACTCGGGTCACGCCCAGTTAGGGGTTTGTGACAAGTGATGATCTGGACAGGAAATCTAGGTGGAAGCTGGAATTTGTGTAGTCTTTGAAAAAGGAAGGTGTAAAGCAGTGTGAGCAGAAATGAAGTGTTGGGCATGACAAACATCACCTGGGTTGGGTTTATCTCTCCTCTGCGTGAGTCCATTAGCAGGGGCAGAGTCAGAGCTGGAGGCTGAGGCTGTTACAGAGCTGAGCTTCTGTGGCTGCAACTGCAGGAGCTTCTGGTCATCAAATGGTCAGACATGTATAAAAGACTGAGGTGCTGTCCATGCCTTCTTTGCTCCTCGTTCCTAATATTTGTCAGTAAATAATGGACTGCTCTTGCAAAAGTATTTTTAACCCTTGAGGCATCAATGTTTGCTTTCAATGGCAGTTCAGAGTAGGAACTGATCCCCACAATGAATTCTCCATCTTCACTTCAGTGGGGCCTCGCTTGCCTAAGGAAACCTGGTTGTCAGCCCAGAAGCTCCACAGTGTTTTAGAGGTCAAGATGTAACTTCAAAGCAAAGGTTTTCAGATGAAAATAACTGTAGAAGATAGGAGTTTGGCATCCCAGTCCCTTTGATCGATGTGTCATTGCTTATGAAAGAATGTGTAGCTGGAATATATATTGCTAGGGAGCTCTTCAAAAGTTTCTCCTGGAGAGGGCTGAGGTGCCTGCCTGGGCTGGCAGAAAGTGCTTTTGCATCTCCCCAGATTTTGCTGTGTGATTTGTGCAGTTGCCATTTCTCTAAGTACAGAAGGTGGATGACTATTTCTATACCTCCTTTGAGAAATTAAATACTCATGCCAAGTCTGGCTTTCAGCAGCAATAAACGATGTAGGAAGGACCTTTGTAAAGTAATTTACTGTGTTCATTCCAATAACTGTGGAACAGGTGGAGACACTGCACAAAATTCTTCATATAATCAGCACTGATCTCCACAGAAATCAGGATTAGAGAGGCACAGAGACAGAACCCCCATACTGCCTTCATAATATGTCTCTAAATCAGCATTAAAGGACATTGTTAAAGAAAAAAAGGGAGAACAGACAACTTCAGACTTTTTTGAAAGTGAGACAGAGCAATCTGTCCTCCCAGGAAACATTTTATCTTAGCAGGCTGCCTGGGGAGACAGGGGTTGCTCTCCCAGCCCTGTCGGATCCTGCCTGGCAGGTGATCTGCAAGGCAGATGGCAAATTGTAAGTACCTTGTAATGATGTAGGGTTCAACAACATTCTGAAACAGAAAAAGAGATAATAGATTAAATAAGGTGAAATTCTTCCCTAGTTTGCCCGCACACTCTGCCAGCCTCTCTCTAACCCTCCTCCCTTTTCTTGCAGCGTGCAAGAGGAAAGAACAGGAGCACGGGAAGGACAGAGGGAACACACCCAAAAAGCCTCGGCTGGTCTTCACGGATGTCCAGCGTCGAACTCTACATGCAATATTCAAGGAAAATAAGCGTCCGTCCAAAGAATTACAAATCACCATTTCCCAGCAGCTGGGCTTGGAGCTGAGCACCGTCAGCAACTTTTTCATGAATGCACGGAGGAGGAGTCTGGATAAGTGGCAAGACGAGGGCAGCTCCAATTCAGGCAACTCATCTTCTTCATCAAGCACTTGTACCAAAGCATGAAGGAATAACCACGAACTGAACCTCGGTGGAAAAGCTTTAAAAATAAATAAATAAATAAATAATAAAAGACAGACCAGGACCTCAAGATAGCAGGTTTATACTTAGTACTATTTGAAAAAAATGTTATTTATAAGTCCAAAGAAACCAAAGACTTATTTCACCTGCATTATGACTTTGTTCTAAGACACACACTTTAGTAGGATGACGACTTGCAAAAACCAGAGGGGAAGAAGAAAGCAAAGTGGAGGGAATTAAAGAGAACATGGAGAGAAGAGAAGCAGACCACTGGTCTTACACCTTCACCCATGATCATCTTCACCGTGCTTGGCTGTTTAGTGGTTTGGAGCATAGTGATTTCTTGTCATTGAATGGACATCTCTTCAGATATGGCTCTTCATTTCCACAGTAATTGCCATGAAGGTGCATAGTGTGTCTGTACTGCATACACGCCAGTGGTTAGGGACTTAGTCAGGGCTGGTCTTCAGAGAGGGTTGTGCCGTGGCACGGCCAGCGCAGCGTGGAGTCGTCTGAATCCATTGGAACGGTAGTGTGAGTTTTGCTGTTTCATGGTTTGAACTTAACCAGTGCAACACCTGGAAACGAGTTCAAACTAGGCAAAGAAATTTTGAATGGTACCTAAACCAGTGCATTCTCTTTGTTTGTTAAGGAATGTTCAGATTTAAAAAAAGGAAAACTATTCCATCCATTAAAAAAAAAAAAAATCGACTAGCTACCAAAGAACACATTTAATAATTATATTGCAGGTATTTTATTGCAATGATTTTAATATTCCAAAGCTATTTTTACACAAAATACTATGTAGAGTTATAGGTATAAACTAATCTAACTGTATAACACATCAAACTTGTAATCAAGACTGTTATTTGCAATTAGTAAAACTACATTATTGTTTCTTTCCATGGCTGGCAAGAAAGAATGTCATCTGAGGGGATGGCAGCCCCTGTCACAGCACAGGTGCTGCTAGTGGGATGCTGCTCCTGTTGAAGCCAGAGAGCTTTTTTGCTGCTGATTTCAAAGGGAGCAAATGAGCTGTTACATCCACGTGTAAGGTGGTGGTAGCTGTGGTGCTGCATCCTGCTCTCCCAGGCTGGTGCTGCTGGCAGAGCTGGGTGCAGGGCCTGCCCGTGGTGCAGCCCAGTGCTGCCATCCAGCCTGCAGAGGGGCACCCAGGCCTGCAGGATGCAAAGCCCAGCTGGCTTGGGAGGTATAAAACTACAGGGCTCAGAGGCTGATTGATGCTCATTGACATTAGTGGGCTGCTTTTTTTTTTTTTACCTATTGACTTCACCAGGCAAAGGAATAGCAGCTTTGGAGGTTCATGGTCTTTTCCTACAGAAAATAGTGGTACAACATCAGTTAGTGCTGGTGGGAAGAGCTCCAGCAGGAGCTGCAGTGGGGCTTTGGGAAGGCCAAATCGTGGTGCCTCTGAAGTCAATAGCAAAATTCCTGTGACACCAAGATACAGCCTGAAGTTTTGTGGCTTCCTATCTGTGTGTAGCAGGCTAGGCTTTTGGCCTATGCATTCTTTCTTGTCATCTATGAATCAGGATAATGCATGAAATAGGTTAAAGTTTTTAGATGAAAAGCTTTAAATGCTCTGTTGCTAACAGACCCATAGGAGAGAGATCATCCCATTCCTACTCTGATAAAATGAAAAAGAAAAGTGTGCAACATCTGCATATTAAATTTCAGTGCAAGGGGAAAATAGACTTTATAAACCAAATATGTGCCTGTTAGATTTCTAACCGGTGTTTCAAATTACTGCAGTGATTCTACTAGGTATATTAAATTCCAATATAACCAGATCTGCAGGTATAGGCCCAATGCAAGGATTAGAAATAGGTAATCTTAATTACAACTTTAAGAAAAAAAAAAAAAAGAAAAGAAAATTCAAGGTAAACCAGAAGCAAATGACCATCAACATTAGCAGGTACTGATTTTTGGGATGTAGCCCACTCAAAATACTAGTGACACCAAACTTAAGAAACTTTGTAGCACCAGTTATTTCCCAAGAGGACAGGGTCTAGTCAAGGTTCAGGGTATACAGTTAAATTCCAGTAAGTGTTTAGAATACAGCTGAAATATCTCTTTATTAAAATAAAGTCAAATGAAACCAAGGTTTTTGGCACATTTTCCTACATTAACCTCACTTTAAGACTGACAAAGCAATTGTCAATGAAAATGTAATCCAATCCATGAGTTTCTTGAGTCTCTAGCTTAAATTTTAGCAAGCTTTCTTTCCATCCCCACAGAGCCATAACTGACATGGAAACATTAATAAGCTCACATATAAAGTATCTTATCAATGCAGTCTCATTAGTGTAAGGTTAATAAAGGACAGGTGATAACTAACATTTTGGGTTTTTTTTTTCCAGCAAAACACTGCTTTGTAACGTACCTATAGTTTAGAAAAGAAAGCCTTATTTATTTAAAACTTGAGAATTTAAAAATGCAGGGAAATTCAAAGTACATTGCCGCGTTTTTTAGTATTTCCATTGTATTGTCTTGAGAGACTACTTGCTGAAACCAAAGAGAACTTTCATACCAGCATTAAATTTGCACCCAATATGCAATTTCAGGATCTCAGATACACACACACACACACACACACTCAAGCCCCTAAATAGTCCGTGTGTACACACACACATTTTTGTGAAGGTATCTGTGTGTGTACATGTGCACATATACATACACACACACTAAAACTGATGCACAAGTTATAGATTTTAAGTGGTTTGGGTTTTTCTTTTACATGGCTGTTTAAGTATATACAAAGATTTTGGTTCCTTATAAGCCATTAGGAACAAAACCACTCTCCCCATGAGCAATACACGCCTCACACTCAGAACAGGCAAAGAACACACTTTTCTTTAGTTCCTTTCAACACATGAAGCAAATAACTATGGAACTGCTTATTCTACCTGTAAAGCTGTTTTACCTCTGAGCAGACTGCCCGACCACACGGACTGAAGCCTGAACAGTTTCCCTGGTGCTCCCTGGCTTGGAGCCTTGCTGTTCCTTGGCAGGGTGTCCTTAAAGGGGAGCTGTTGTCCACAGCTGCGCTTTGCGTTACCCAGGACAGCCTGTCTCTGTCCTGGTAGTGTTACTCTATCGATTCACTTCATTCCTGACAAAATGGAAATTAGTTTCAAATTAAAAAAAAAATAGGACTTCAAAATCTGCCAGGAAGGATTAGGAGAAGGAGCAGAACCTGAAACAGTTTGGGAGATGGGGCTTCAGTCACAGGTGGCTCCATGGGCGAGTGGGCTTTAGGAAGGCGCGTTCAGCTCACAGGCTGCATCCAAACCTGACCACAGGGACCCACGAGGGGAGGCTGGCCAAGAGGTGAACTGTCCCCATCCACCCCCATTGTAAATGGCATTATTAGCTTTCCAGGGAAAAAAAAAAAGAAAAAAAAAGTTTTTTAAAAAAAGTTTTAAAAAACTAGAGCTGAGACAGATGTTCAGACCCCCCGTCCGGCTGCGCTGGCCCCGCACGGCTTTCCAGGCACCTCTGCCTCCTCTCCTTACTCAGGTAAAGCAAACCCAACAGAGCGAGTGAGCCCACCACGGGGCTTTCACTTGAGAATTTGCTGCAGTTCCAGCCAATGCCAGAAGCAAATTCCCAAGTGGATGAAGTGGCTGGAAGGTGCCCCGTCGCCCCAGCCCACCCAGGGCTGCCCACGAGCAGCGCTCTTCTCCCGAGAGGGATTTCAGGATAAGGCTGGGTTGGTGGAGGGCACTGCCCGTGGGGGCTGCTGCTGCCTGGAGGTCTTGGAAACACCACTGAGCTTATACCAAAGAGTCTTAGGACACCTCTCCTCACCTGAGTTGTAAACAAGACATATATACCCCCCAAAACAGTCCTTCTTTCTACTACTCTTCCTCTTATCCTCCTCCTCTTCCTCCTCCTTTGTACATAAGGATGAAAACTATGCATTTAGCAAACAAAGAGAAAGCACTTACCCTTTTCTATCTTGCTGCGTTTGGGTGCATTCAAAGGCCCAGGGGCTAATTTTGAGATTTTGCTTAGCCTCCTGGTTTATTATTGTGGTGTGGTTAGCTTTACAATACATTTGGTAACTATTTGCTAAAGACAAAGAAGCAAAAGGTAAGGAATAGCTACTTCCACGTGTTAAAAAAAAAAAAAATAAAAAAAAAGAAAAAAAAGAAAAAAGTTAAAAAAAAGTGTGTAAAGATCTACTATTTATAGTGTGAACCAAAGACGCTACCTCACTCGATTTCCATTGGTGATTTTAATCACATTGATGATACCAAAGAATACCAAAGATTTTTCATGCACGGCCTTGGTCTGGAAAGGGAACTCATCCTCCTTCCTCCCCCTGTCCTCCCTGACCCCCTTCCTCACCTTCACTCAGTGTGTAACCTTGTCTTCATTCTTAGTGGTAATGCGAATAACCTTACAAATACTTCTCTTGCTACAACCGCTACTACTGACGATGATAAGGATAATAATAATAAAGCTCTAGGCAAACATGTTGCAAACTTTGTAAACTCATAGGACGAGTGCCTTGCTTGAACCAAAGTGTTAAACCGCTGTTGACCTCTTTATCTCTCACCTTATACTCTTTGAATACCTCAGCCTCTTAGAAAGGCCACTAATGAAAAAAGGAATAATTCTTCACCGTGGTGCTTTTTGCCGTGCAACCATGCAATGAAACTTTCTTTGATACCAAAGGAAAATGTTTTTTTCCACTTTCTTGCTGACAAACCAAAGGTTCTCTCTTCTTTACCCCAAAGCAGCTTGAGTCCCTCAGCCCAGACAGGCCGTGCATCGCTTTTACCAATTCCTCCAAATACCTCATAGTAATAAATCTTTAGGGTTATGTTGTATAGAGAGTCTATGTGATAAGGCAGAACTTACTAGTTTGATAATTGTTAAGGTTACTTAAAAAAAGCTTTATAATTCTTATTTATTTTGTAGGGGTTGTTTTGTTTGTATATTCCTTTTATATCGTTTGGTTTGGGTTCGGGTTTCTTCCCTTTTCCTTTTTTTTTATTTTTGGCAGAACTTCTCTGTTATACTCAAGGAAGATCTTATTCCTGGGAATGTTTCAAAGTGGGTAAAGATCGCTGTTTGCAATGAATGCAAAAAAGGGAAACATGGTTTTGATTACTTTTTTTTTTTTCCAACTAGGATGCTTTGTGTTTGCTAGTGGATGTTCTTTTCACAGGGTAAAAAAAAAATATTCTCTGCTGTGATAAATGGTTCCTATTTTTTCTCTATAATGTGCTGTGATTTTTAATTTAATTACATTTTGTATACGCTTATTTAATCACTGCTTTAATTTATGACTATGTAGTTTAAAAAAGAAAAAAAAAAAGTTTGTATATAGTAGATTTAAAAATGGCCAAAGCTTTATGTTACAATCTTTTCATTCTTGATGCTGAGATGAACTGAAGGAGAGTGCTTCTCTTGACTGCAGGGTGTATCTTCAGCCTTGTCTTGGCATGCACTTCCACCCGTGTTACAAACACTGCCAGGTTATCCCCCCGGGCCTCCCTTCCCTACAACTTGTACATGCCAAAATGAGTGTTTCAAGGTAGTACTTTCGTCACTTAGAAAGCAGAAAGGCATTAATAGTGTGTTTTTCCTTTAATTTATTTGTCTTTTTTCTAGAAAGGTTGCTTTGTGGGTGAGACCCACACCTCCAAAGAACTTAAGAGTCGTTTAATGTTTAAAAGCACTGGCATTTGTGAGAGACTTTGCTGAGTTTTTGTTTTCCTTCGCCATTCACACGGGTAGCGCAAGTAGCGGGCGCGAGCCTTGGGAGAAAAGCTAGCTTGAACTTGGAAGCCTTGCTCATGGAAAGGCCTTCACCAGCCCCACAGGTACCCGTGGGGCTTCTCCTCCCTGGGCCCAGCTGAGGGTGGCCAAGGGGCAGCAGGTGTTGGGATGGTGTGGGCCAACCCGGCTGGGGGAGTGCTCAAGGGCTTGGGCCACCACGTGTCACCTGCTCCCAGCCAGGGCCACAGATGGGAATGGGGTGGGATCCACCAGGTACAGCCAAGTGTCCCAGGAGCTGTGGCCACATCCAGGCTCAGGGATGGTGTCAGAGCACCTGCCCCGGCCCCCCAGCTCTAGGGAGGAAAAAGCAGTTTTGAGTTGAAAAGCAAAAGAGTAATGACAATGACAATTCTGCAAAGCTGATGATGGCATCAGGGCACAGAAAATAGGATGCCACTCACCTGTGTTTTATTTTGCATAAATAATAGATTCTGTTTCAACTAAATGTTGTGTACTGACATGGTTTGTGGTGGCTGTAAATATTTCCTTGCCCCGCACAGTAGCTGAGCTCCAGGTGTACCTTGTTTTCCTTTGGGGGGATACAGAGGGGTTGAGGGAGGGAAGGACAAGGGCAGGGTTTGAGCTTTTGGTCAGAAGTTACACTTTCTAGGTACATTTTTATACTTCAAGTATTGAAACGCGGCAATAAAAGATGCTCTGAAACGCAGGATCATCAAATGGTCTGTGGGAGGCATTGGCTGAACGTCTGCTTTTCTTACCTAACGCCGTGCAATGAGTTACGTTTTACATGAGGGGGGGAGACAAAGTATTAGTCTACCAATCCAGCATGAGCCATCGTGCCCTGGACAGAGCTGTACTTAGGAAGGACATGGTTTCTTTTCCTGTTCCGGTACTTTTGATTTTTCATGGTCTGTTCTGCATTTATCGCATCATCACTGTGGAACCGCGTTAGTTTTGCAGCCTGAACCGAACAACAGTGTTAAATGAAAATAAACTTTAAAGCATTGTCTTTTACTTGCTTTGGTAGTTGTCTTCATAACCCCCTGCCTACAGTCTAGTCCCAGCTGGGCTGGTACTGGGGCCTCCCCGGCCCCCCCAGCCCCGCTCTGCGCCGCCCCCCCCGCCTGCCCCTTCGCTCCATCCTGCGCCGAGCAAAGAGGGCTCCAGAGACAATCACAGGTCCCAGATCCGTAGAGGTAGGAAATCTTCCAAGAGCAAGAGGGAGTTCTTCCAGAGCAATGAAACAAAAGCAAAAAAAAGAAAAAAAAGAAAAAAAAAAAAAGAAAAAAAAAAGGAAAAAAAAGCAAAGATTTTGATAAAAGACAACTTTGCTGTCATTTTTAGTTTGCCCATTAGGAAGCAGTAGTAGTTTATGCATTGCATCTGCATTTCAGACTAAGTGATTATTGTACCTAATTACAGTTGATTGCTAATATTTCCTCAATCTCTCTCTTAGTCAAGCGCTTCTTCTTCTGTATTTTTGTGTGTAGCGACGACAAGTGTGATGCACTAGGCATTCTTCTGGTTTGGTTATGAGTATCTCCTGTACTGCGTTAAGATTTCCTTCAGTTACTTTTTTTAAGCTTGCTACTGTTCTCACTTTATGCCGTGCAATATCATCTGCTGTGTTTGCTAAGCAAAAAAAAAAAAAAAAAGGAAAAAAAAAAGAAAATAAAAAGGAAAAAAAAAAGAAAAAAAAAAGGAAAAAAAAAAAGAAAATAAAAAGGAAAAAAAAAAGAAAAAAAAAAGGAAAAAAAAAAAGAAAATAAAAAGGAAAAAAAAAAGAAAAAAAAAAGGAAAAAAAAAAAGAAAATAAAAAGGAAAAAAAAAAGAAAAAAAAAAGGAAAAAAAAAAAGAAAATAAAAAGGAAAAAAAAAAGAAAAAAAAAAGGAAAAAAAAAAAGAAAATAAAAAGGAAAAAAAAAAGAAAAAAAAAAGGAAAAAAAAAAAGAAAATAAAAAGGAAAAAAAAAAGAAAAAAAAAAGGAAAAAAAAAAAGAAAATAAAAAGGAAAAAAAAAAGAAAAAAAAAAGGAAAAAAAAAAAGAAAATAAAAAGGAAAAAAAAAAGAAAAAAAAAAGGAAAAAAAAAAAGAAAATAAAAAGGAAAAAAAAAAGAAAAAAAAAAGGAAAAAAAAAAAGAAAATAAAAAGGAAAAAAAAAAGAAAAAAAAAAGGAAAAAAAAAAAGAAAATAAAAAGGAAAAAAAAAAGAAAAAAAAAAGGAAAAAAAAAAAGAAAATAAAAAGGAAAAAAAAAAGAAAAAAAAAAGGAAAAAAAAAAAGAAAATAAAAAGGAAAAAAAAAAGAAAAAAAAAAGGAAAAAAAAAAAGAAAATAAAAAGGAAAAAAAAAAGAAAAAAAAAAGGAAAAAAAAAAAGAAAATAAAAAGGAAAAAAAAAAGAAAAAAAAAAGGAAAAAAAAAAAGAAAATAAAAAGGAAAAAAAAAAGAAAAAAAAAAGGAAAAAAA
The DNA here is from genome assembly GCF_000747805.2 of Chaetura pelagica. NCBI lineage: Eukaryota > Metazoa > Chordata > Aves > Apodiformes > Apodidae > Chaetura > Chaetura pelagica. The sequence goes on from NW_009952711.1 coordinate 6,443,673, forward strand.
AAAAGAAAATAAAAAGGAAAAAAAAAAGAAAAAAAAAAGGAAAAAAAAAAAGAAAATAAAAAGGAAAAAAAAAAGAAAAAAAAAAGGAAAAAAAAAAAGAAAATAAAAAGGAAAAAAAAAAGAAAAAAGCAAGTGATGATGTCATCATGCTTTTCAGTGTTATAATGTTTCAGCGTTTATGTAGTCACAAAAATGTAGTAAATAAAAGGTTGGATTTTCCAGCACTTTAAATTTAGACATTTCTTGCCTTCTTTGTTTCCTTGTTGGCACCGGAGGGGAGTGGGGGAGCCCCCTGGGGCAGCCCCAGCTCTCTCGTGGGATGGGAACGGGCAGCGTTCGGCTGCAGCGTGGGAGGGATGTCCGTGGAGGGGGCACAAAATGGCACCTCAGGCTTCGTGGCACTGGGCCTTCATGCCTGGATCAGTGCTGAGGTCTGCATCCCCCCGCCCCCAGCACACAGCCCCGTGCCCACCCAGGCTCCCCATCCCCATCCCAGCTCCCAGCACAGTGCCCGTCGGGCTGGGTGGGCTCCTGGGGAGGCAAGTGGTGAGTGTCTGACAGGCACGTGTGGCTCCCAGCAGATGCACTTCTCTAATTGAGGGAAAAAACATTAAGAAAATAAGTGAAGCAAATAATCTCGGTTTCCTTTATATCGTCTAAGGGTATGGATGTCACCAAAGTAATTCAGAGAGGTGTTTCCTTTTGTGTGATGGAGTCCACCTCAGGCCCACAGGATCAATATTTAATTGTTTAAAGGGATATTGTATTCCTTTCCTGTCACTGTTGTTAATGCCTCTGCGCTCTGTAATCCCACGGGGTCTTTTCCCGGGGATCTGATCAGAGAGATTACCCATCACTCGGGAGCGGTGGGAGGAGAGTCCCCGGCCATAACAGATTCAGCAATGCATTGAGCCATTTTCTCTCCATCTTCTAATGAAGTGATGAAGCGTGTGCCACAAAACTTAACAGGGTTTTGTAGCAAATCGGGTTGCGCTGCTGAGAGGAGGATTAAACCTTCATCTTTGTCCCATAAATCACCACATCAGCTACATTTATTCTGATGGATGGTCTGGACTCTACTGACAATATTTTATCTCTGGAAGTTCCTGCAGCCTGTGTCCTCATGTGCAATTTCTTTTCACTGCTGAGCTCAGAGAGGCACTGAGCACATCCTTTGGGAGAGCTCCCCTCGGGCGTGGTATCCTGAGCCCGTGCCAGGAACCAAAGCAGCACCAGCACCCCACATCCAGGGCAAGCACAAAGGGGAGAGAGGAAGCCAGGGATGTCCCCCGGAGCCCACGGAATTTGTTCTCTCCGTTGTCATACGGGCCAGGCCTGCTGTGGGTGCAGCAGCTCTGCAGAAGGGGGCCCGGTACAGTGAGGGCTGCAGGACACCTTGTTGTGCAGGGCACCCTTAGCAGAAGAGAAATGCACCTGCAGGGACAAAATGCCTTTTTTAAAAAAAAAAAACAAAAACAAAAACAAAACCAAACAACCTGGAAATGCAGCAGGGGTTGATCCTGAGAGCCTGCCCAGCTCCCCAGGCATCCCGCCGCACTGGGGCTTTGCTTAAACCTGCCATGTGCACCCTCACCCCAGCGCGCCCGGGGGACCCCGAGGGTCTCACCGCGGGGCTGCGAAACCCGGGCAACAGAATGAGCTACCCGGGCTTCCCTTGCTGAGCGCTGGGGCAGCGAGCAGAGCGGTGCGGAGCAGCCCCCGGCCCGGGGGCAGCAGCCTCAGCCCCCGGACAGGGGCAGGGAGGGCAGCGCGGCACCCGCAGGCCCATTGCGGGGGGTTTAACCCCCCCAAA
>NW_009952711.1:6445867-6459145 GCF_000747805.2 Chaetura pelagica
GGTTTGGAGGGATGTGCTGCCCGCAGCAGGGCCCACCCCGCAGGAACGGGGCGGTGGCTGCGCAGTTTGCCCCCCGTTAGGGCTCTCGGCACCGCTGGCGGGAGGGAGGGGAGGCTGCCCAAGTGCCCCGGGGCTCGGGCGCTGGGCTGTGGCCGTCCCGGGGGATGCCAGCCCTGAGCGGGGGCCAGGGCAGGTACCTGTGTACGGGGAGGAGCCCTTTGTGAAAAACCGTCTATTCATCGAGCAAAACTATTTCCTGCCCAAGGGAGGCGGCCAGAATTTGATTCTTGGTTATGCTTTTTGTAGTAGTTATCACTTAAAGATGAGTGGGAGAGAAAACTAATCCTGTTATCAGCTTCATTAGGAAGAACTGCTGCAATGAGAAACATAAACATCCCACGTGAGTGAAATCAAGAGTGGCTGCTAAACACATAAACCACGTGCAGCCCAGGGTATCAGCTGGTAACATTTGGCAGCAGGAGGAGTGACAGAGCCCTGTCACTGTGTACCCACCCAACCTGTGTGCTCTGCCCTGGGCACCCACAGTTGTCCCTCCTGGTCACCCAGACAGACCTTTGGTCTGACCGAGGGTGGCCACTGTTTTGTTCTGGTATCCTTGTGAACAAAATATAACCCAAAACGTAGCAGCTGCATCCCCAGGGCAACACTGCTTAGCCAAGGCCTGTTTGCCACTTCATCAGGTGTGGGTTGACCTTACATGGTTAGGCAGGGCTGCTTGAGAGAGCTGCATTGATATAAATTAGAGGGTTAACAAGACCTTCCCAAGGTAAGGGTGAAAAGGCTTTTGGATGTTCAAAGCTGGGTGAGAGCCCTGCAAGGGGCTGCTGGCAGGCAGGGAGTAACGGCCTCTCCCCTGGCACTGTGTGCCACCTGGGCAGACTGGCTGCAGAAACAACTGTGTCCATTGCAAGTACCCCTGGTGGTGCAGGGGCAAGGCTAGTGAATTACTGAAATTACTTGAATCTCCCCAGTGGTGTACAGAGATTCAATCTGGGCATGGCATTAAATCAAGTCAGTGACATAGATCAAAGGATACTGCTTTAATCACCTCATTAGGTTACAGACATCATTAGTTACTCATTATGATGTGTTGATACCAGCATTCTCTGTAACAGTTATGTACACTTGCTATCTGACATTTTTCTCATCAAACGGGATGTCAATACTTTAACATCTTAATGAGTTACAGTCAATATCCATTGCAATAAAGCTCGTGTTTTCTCATGATTTCATCTACCCTTAGGGTTTTGATTAGAATGACCACTTTTTCCAGGTAATTGATTGAGGAATTATGGAAATTCCACACTGGAACAAGCATATGCTGCTACACAGGTTCCAAAAACATTAGATTGTCTCAAAGTGCTTTAGAGGCTACAAGTGAGTTTGCTATTTTAATATAAATTTTTGGATACTATTGCTTAATTCTTCTTTCCCAATCACTTGTCAAACAGTTTTAGTATCAAATGAAGTAATTAAAAAATCCAAGAGTGTACTGGGAAAATGTTACAAGCAAATCATTGGTTTGCAAAGGTCCAAGAATGAGAACAAGTGCTGCTGTCAGGTGAGCCCTAGTTCAGGTGAACATGCACAACAGTAAAGTTTTCTGATTTATTGCATTAAAAAAAAAAAATCATTTGCAGGAGCATTCCAGCAGCCAGAGCAAGCTGCAATGTTATTTCAGGCTCAGGTTTAGCAAGTATAAGTCTGCAGCATTTCCCATTTTTCCAAGCTAGGGGTAAGGCAGCATCTATCTAACCAAAGCAGGCTTCTTTGCCAAGTGAACTGTAAAGGACCTTGGCAGTGTAGTGGGTAGAAGTCTTGAAGGTTCCCCAGCTCACTGGTCACCTTTTACTTTTCCTCTGAGAAAAATGTTTGCATGTCACCAACAGAAATAGATGAAACATTAAAAGGAAGATGGAGCAGCAGCCAGGCAGCAGAACCGACTTGTTGCCCCTTGGCTGTCTCCCACCCAGATGGGCAAGACCAGAGACCACACAGGGCTGTGCACAAAAGGGGCCTTCGCTTCATGCAGCCTCTAAGGTTGGTCCTCCCTGCCCGGACCGCGCTGTGCCCGTGCCCTGTGTTAGTCCACGTTACACTTCCCAGCAGCTCCTGGTGAAGCTGCAAGGCCGGCATCTTGTTGCCTGTGCCCCGTTCCCAGGCTGCTGCAACCACACTTATCACCTGGTGTGTTTTCAGTCTTTCCCTCACCAAGGGTGGGAGAAAACCAACTCTGCCCCTTCTGCGAGCACAGCCGCGCCGCGAGGGGAGCACACGCTGCGGGGGGAGCACACACTGTGCTCCCTGGGCAGCCGCTCCGCTCCACTGCCTGCTGATCCCAAGCTTTTATTTTGTCCAAATGTGGAGCTCTGACCTCGTACATGTTCCTAGGTGCAATTTCTTAACCTTTTCCCCCTGAATGGCCTTAATCTCTGGCTACTCATGGGAAGTACAGATATGAAGCCCATAATTACAGCATCCTTATGCATAAGCATCTTACCCTGTCCATACCTTCTGTTCCCGTGCCTGCACTGCTCCTGCCTCTGGGATTTTAACACTTGCTGGTAACAGCTGCACCTTTGCTGCTGCATTCTGTAGGTAAATGCACAGGGCTTGCCCCAAGCGTGTTTTATTCCCACTAACTCTGATGTGTTCAGGGCTATTTCTGCTGTGTGGTCTCTTCATGTTCTTCCATTTCCTCTGCAGCCAGGATGCCCTTGATGCTGCTTTGTCTCCTTTTAGCCTGCAGCCACCATGTAAGATGTGAGTTTAACCCCAGGAGCAGTCCTGCCCCTAAAGGGCAGGAGGGAGGTGTCTTCAATGGTTATCAAGGACCTTTGGCTTGTTGCAAGTTGCCTACTCAGTCCTCCTTTCCTTCAGCCAACATTGTCCATGTGGGTTCTGGGGGCTTCTCAGAGTGCTGGACTCACAGAGCACAGCCACCCCAGGAGCTCAGTGTGTTCCTAAGTGTGCCACTCAGGACATGGCACAGTACAACTGTGGAACAGCAATGTTATCCCAGCGAAAGGTGGAAAGAAAGACCAGAAGCCCAAGCCTTGAGATGCAGGGGTGGTACCAGCAGGCTTGAACCAGGCAAGAAAGGAGGAGCCTCAACGAGTGGCAAAACTTTCCACTTGACCCTGTCCTGCCTTGCTGGGACCCCTTCACTTCAACCCACTGGGGCAAACCCTGGCTCCACGTGGGTCTTCACTTGCCTGCACTTAGACCTCCAACTCCTTATAACATAGGTAAGTATGCCACTGAAGTACAATAGCTTCAGTAATTCCCTTTTAAACAACCCTCTGTGATATTTGACACTTTGCCTAATGGCTAACCTAAGGCTGCAGTTTGGGACTCTAAAGCCACATTTAAAATGCTTTTGATTTTAAAACCCCTCTTTTATACAGGAAAAGAAAGCAGAGGTTTCCTGGATCTAATTTAAATCCTGGTTAGACATTTCTTTACTCTTTATGGTAGTGAAAGGCTGTGTGGTGGTTAGATTCACAGGAATAAGAGGAAAATTGTCATATTCTTAGCAGTCACTGAAAATAGAAAATGAGCTGTTGTGATTCACATTGGAAAATACCAGCAGCTTCTGCTGCTGAGCTCAGCTGCCTGGAAAAGGCAGAGCCTGGCTGTGCCAGGAGAGGACAGGCACCCTGGGGTGCATGTGCCACCCCACTGGCTGGGGGTGCCTGGGGGACCCTTCACTGGCCCATCTGTGCTGCTCTGCCCAGCACACACTGAGCCATGGGGAGCAGGAGCTCTTGCTAAGGAGTGGATGTGTAAAGTAAAAGTACTTGGACTTCTGCAGAAGGGTGTGGCTGCCAAAAAAATTGCACATGGTGGTGAGTGTCATGCTTAAAAGTATATGGAGCTACCACCTTAAACCCATGGTTCATGCCTGGGCTATCACCACCTGGGGGGCTCCTCAGCCTCCCCCAAAGCCAGGCTCAGGCTGCCTGATGTACAAATGGTTTTTGTTGCTCTGTCCCCTTGTCCTGGGAGGATTACAGACTATGGTAGGGCAGTTACCAATAGCACTGATTTATCCAGTTACCCAACTTGTCTAGATCACCAGAGTCCTAAAGTGAGTAAACAAGATAAGAAATCTGCTTAGGAAATTTTCTGGATGAAAGCCTGAAGGAAACGTGGCAGAAAGTGCTCCTTTATACAAGGAGGAAAAGCCATCATCTTTCCTTGTTTGTGCAGATCTTGCCCCACATGCTTTGCAAAGGGACAAGGATGCTTTGCATATTTATTTTTAAATGGAACAGGCTGATGAGAAGGTGCAGATAAGGGACGGAGGTAGGAACAGCAGGGGCAAACCACAGATATTCAGAGTACTGAGGAGAAGTGAGACACTTTGAGGCCTGATTCATGCTGGAGTTAGGCAGAACACCTGCAGATGGAGTTTGGGTCTCTGCCCAAGGAAGCGCTCCCATGGGCTTTGCTGGATGTAGATCAGGCCCTTGGCATGTGGGGAAGGATGGGGTCCTGTCTGCCCCCCACCAGCCTGTGCAGCCAGACTGCAGATGACTAAGCTTAAAGCCATTTCTCAGGAAAGGAAATCAGCTGGGGGGTGCTGGGAGTGGGTGGGAGCTCGGAAGGCAACTACAGGGCTGCAGGCAGCAGGCTCCAAACAGGAAAGGCTTCTGTGCTTGGGATGCTAAGGGCCATGACAGCCCAGCAGCTGTCCTGGAGGCAGAAGCTGGCAGCCTATCCCAGGAGCAGGTCCATCCACCAACAGCTCAAGTGGGCAGTGATTCAGAAAGGGAAGATGCAAGGGGTGGGCCCCAACCACAGCCAACTCTGCCAGCAAGCCAGGGAAAGGGGTTGGACGTGGAGCAGATGTTTCAGCAGGCTTCTTTTTGTACAGCTGGTATGTTCCAAACCCCTCTGATTCAGATACAGAATCTTTTGCAATGAGTTTACATCTCTAATGATGCATGCACATTTTATGATTTAGAGGGTTTTTTAAGACTATATAATACAAGCCTGGCTGAAAAGTGATCCTATGAGGTGCTGGGCTGACCCCAGCCCTGGCCCTTTCCCAAACCTGTTCTGTTTCGTTAAATTTCTTTTCAGATGCTCATAGGAACAGTTTACCTTCAAATTTATGTGTCTGCTCCCAGTTTTATCAGAAGTCTAATGAAAACTCACCTTCCCCAGAGCCTCACTGGCTAGAAGCACACAAGTGAGAACTGTAACAGTCACTTGAGAGGATGCTTTGAGCTGTCCTGTGTATTGTGAAAATTAGGAAAAAAAAAATCATTATAGCAATCCCTAAAAACCTTAGAACCAGATGGCACATAAGACAAGTAATTTTTTTCATTTTAAATCAGTGCCGTGAGTTTTGAGGGTTCACTTCATTATATTCACATTTGGGATAAGTAGTAGTTTTCCCAAGCTGGTGGAGGTTTGCATGCACCTCTGGAGGGGGAAGTTAGAGGCCAGTGCAAGACTGACTGAGAGCATCCAGGCTTTCAACTAACTTTAATAGGCTTTGCATCAGCTGGGTGTTGGTGGCTTTTTCAGCTCCACTCACTTCTAAATTGCCTAGAGCAATTAACTCACAAGAAGTGTCATTCACAACTAACAGAAATTATATGTTCCTTATCTTTTTAATTAGGGTATATATAATGTTAGTAATGACATATTATCTATATATTAAATTCAAAGGGTTGTTTCTATGTCAGGTGTACTTATATAGGGTCAACAGTATGAGGATATGCATTCAAACAAGATTTAAAATCCCTGAAGAGTTATACAGCCTGGCTTTTTCAAAACACTTGACCTAAGTGCTTTAGATTGCTCCTTTCTTATGTTGCACTTATATTTTCTACATTGCTCCTCACTTGGCAAACATGAACTTGCAGGAAATCATGTGCAATAAGGGACAGGAACAAGTTCACTTGATTTGGTTCTTAGTACTGTTATTGCTGTGATAAGGAAGAGAGGGACAACATCTGAAATGCTGGAGAGGACCTTCAGCTTTTATCTAGGGATGGGCTCCCTCAGCTCAGGAACATGTGCTCCTGTGTCCCTCATTTTTGCATTCATTCCTTGCTGCCTGCACTGATGGGGCACCCCAGAGGGGTTTGCAGCCTGCTGGGCTCTGGGCACCTGTGCTCAGAATTGCAATAATATGATTAGTTCAAGGGTGCATCTGTAGGAGGGTCTGGTGATATCCAAGTGTCTAAGGAGAACATTGTGGGCACTAACTGGTAAACTGAGCTGCATCAGTGGTCACCGTGTCTCCCAACTTGTGGGATTCCCACTGATGTTCAAACTGGTCTAAACAGATCAGCAGCCACCTCCTCACACAAGGGTAGCTGGTCCTGAGTGTCTGCTGTTCATAGCCTGGTGCAGTAACAAAATTTCAGAGCAGATTCCAGCCCCTTTTAATACACAGCTATAAACAGCAGCATGTCCACAATCCCACTAGACTGACTGCAACCAGCCATTAGAGCCGTTGGGAAAAGAGAGAGCAAACAGAACATCCATAGTACCTGGATGCAGGTTTACTGCCAGTTTTGTAGGATTTCAGCCCAGAGCACTGTGTAGGTAGGTACAGAGCGGGTGCCTCGCTCCTGGGAGGGCTGCCAGCTGCTTGGAGCCCTCCAGCTGAGAACCAGCCCTAACTAACACCTCAGATCGTGTTTGAACCTTCAACAGCCCAACTGGAGATGGAATGTGTGATCAGAGGTAAGGCAGGCAGACCTGGGAAAAACAGGATGGAAGAGAGACACCAAAAGCAGGGCTGAGACACAACGGCTGCCTCTGAGCTGTGGTAGGAAGCCAGGGCAGGTCTGTGATTAGATCTAAACTGAGCTGAGCTCACAGCCCTGCTGCACGGGGTTTTAACTAGACACCTGCATCATCAGAAATGCTCACAGACTAGAAATACCACTGTAAACTGAAGTGTTGAAGAATTTTTTATGGATGTGCTTAACCACAAGAGTGCAGCCTGGCACTCAGGACCCAGCACTTCCCCACGGCAGCCGCCACAGCCGCAGAGGCTGGTGCTCAGCATAGCCCAGCTGACCAGCTTTCCTGCCAGGACATCACCTCCCAGGACTCATCCAGGCTCAAGTGGCAATGCGCCACGCAGGTGAGACTTGAAAGATGTCATCTTCTGTTTAGGGAAAAGAGCAGATTAAAAATTGGTGGTTCTTGTTAAGGAGTGAGTGATGGGGAACCCGTGGTGCTTTCCCAGCTGCAGAGTAAGTTGGCAGCAGGGAGGTAGCATCTTTCTTAGGCATTATTCCAGCAAAACACTTGAGTGTGTGCTTAATTAAATCATGTGAGAAGTTTAAAGGGCTTGAAAGCATGCAGCTAAATGCTTTGCTGGAGACTTAATATTAATGCCTCAGTTTCCCTTCTCCAACATTGAGAAAGAAATATTTACTTCCCATACAGAGTGCTGACAAGTTTAATTCAATCTTACTTGTAAAGAGCCTTGCGGGCCTTAGGGAAAAGGTGCTATAAAAATCAGAACAGTATTCTACACTCCCTGACAAGACAACACTTGGCTTTATGTATTATCCTGCTGGTGATGCATCTCCCTCTGGCTGACAGCAGAAGCAATTAATGTATATAAACCAAAAGAGGCTGTTTAGAACGTTTGTGCTCCATGTAATCTGCAAACACCTGGTGACAAATCCAAGTCTGAAAAGACAGAAAGGTCAGTGTTTTTAAGTGGTTTTAGTGTAAAAATGTGCATGCACGTGACTTCAATACAGCAACAGGAAAAGGGCTGTTTCTTCAGTAATGTACTTCTAATTCTTCTTCCTTTTTTATAGCCTTTGTTATTAATTTTTCAGTTTTTCTGGTCTTTTATAAATTAGCAAAGTCAACTATTTCAGATTTTCTTGATTGGATTGAAAAGAATCTGGAACCAACCTCAGAGGCAGCTGGATTAAGTGAAGTTGAGGAAACTGCTGCCAAGGAGGGGCCGGCGAGTGAAGCCAGAACGGGAGAGGTTAGGGTAGGGTTTATTTTTGGAAAATCCAGAATTACAATTTAGAACAACCCTCTAATTTTGATTCTGCATTTATACATGTTGCAAATACTGTTCAGGGCAGACTATCCCAACAACACACATTTTCCTTAAGGTTCACTGGCATCAGTGCAGCTAACGGGTATTTTAGACATTGTTAACACTCCGCCTTTTCATGCATTGAAACACAAGTACACTGTAAAGCCTCCTCCTTTGCCAAAAATGACTGCAAAAGTTGCTTCAAACTATTGGCCCAGATTAAAAAAAAAATAATTACTGAAACTATGAAGCTTTTCACTGGTAGCTGTTGTTTCTGACCACTATATTCTGACTGAACTTAATGTTTTTTCCCAATTTTTGCCTTCTTTCAATGATGAATGATACTCAAACCACCACATAACAAACATAAAAAATCATAGCTACTCCTTTGCCATTTGAATGTTTCCTGTGTATTTTATTTACAATATTTTAACAATGAAAAAGAGTTTTTAAAAAATTCTTGACTATCTGACAAAGCAATAAGAGCAAGTAATGAATGAGTGATTAAATATATATATATATATTTAAGTATGAATATTGGCAATTCCCTTTCCTGTGTTTCTGCCCCGCATTTCCAGGATGCCACGTCTTTATGGAAACAATATTTCCTCTTCCATGCCTGCTGCCTGTGGCACACAATGGAGCCTCATTACTCAACAGCAACTCTGCGTGCCATGAAAAAGAAATAATTAAACCCCAACTATTTCAGTAGGTAAATACTTCCTTTCTCACTTGTGTGTACAGAGCAGCCAGTGTTCCAGGTCTGGCAGCAATCTTCTCTGGGGGTTTGTTCTTCTCCAAGACCTCTGGCACAAAGCCTTAGTGTGCCAACAATACTGTCACCCCCCAGGACTGTCCTGAGGCAAAGGGGATGGTGTCAGTTGGGATATGAGCCCCTGCCACCTGCTCAGGCTGCTGGGTTGGAGTTAGGGTGAAGGAATTTTATACCCAAACTACATGTCCATCATCCTTATGGACCCTTCTAGAGCTATAGCTTCTAGTGTGCTAGGCAGGTGTTCATTTTCTGTTCCCTCTGTGCTTTTTCTCTAATTCAACTAAGCTCGGTTTTTGGATGTACCTGGTTCATGGCCTGGGAGTTTCACACAAATACTGTAGAAAGATGAAATACTGCTCAGCTTCCATGGAAAGACCTGCAGATCTGCCTCCCTGAGATTCTTCGTCTCCACAATTTTGAGGTCAGTGCTGGCAATGCTCCTAGCAACTGTGGGTAAGAACAAAGTCTGGGGGACACTGAGGACCACCACTGTCTGATCAGAGCTGATCAGCCTTGCTCTCCATCTGCATAGTCCATTTTTATCTGTAATTAAGTGATTTCCTCTTGTTCCCTTCACCTCTGGTTTGCCTGTTTTCCCCATTAACTATACTACTGAAAATGTATATTCCCTTACCCAGAAAAGTCCAGGGCAATCTCAGTTTCCTCTTCTCTGCATGTTGTGGCAGTTCAAGTGCTGTATTTTCAACAAATTCCAGGCTGCTGCTTTCTAGGCAATATGTATATAAGGAGCTGATCGACGCTTATGGTACTCTTGGTGTTTGAACAAGGATACAAAAAAGGCAACCACTTCAATTTGGATGTTATTTCTAAATTACGTCATTTGAAACTTCAGATTGAAGTTGTTTGAGGGGCAGGGTAAGTCAGTTAGATCTTGTGGCTCTGGCTTGTGTAATGAGCACAGGCTTAATCCCTGCTAATTCTGTACAAGTATTGTTGAGCCAGTGTTATACAACCACCTGGAACTGCTGCCAGGTAAAGCTTCTGGGCACCTCTTGTACAGCTGGAGGACACTTAGCAGAAGGGGAAGTCCCATGGTGCAAAAAAGAAAGTGTGTTCCTGGTCAGCACTTGAAGTCTGCAGAGGGAAAGGGAAATAAGAGCAGGCAGGGGGCAGTCAGTGGGTGCGTGGCATAATGTGAATGGTGGTGGTGGTGGCTGGGGTTCCAGTGCCTCAGTGCCACCTTCAGTGCCTGAGCTGCCAGGGCACCTGAGCGAGCCCAGCTCACCTCTGCCATGATGTGCTTTGGCTACAGATGGCTACTGTTGCCAGAGCAAGTTTCCATTGCAAACAGGACCTGACTTTCAGGTTTTTAAACTTAAGGGAGGTGAATCCAAAAGGCTGATAACAAGCAGCCATGAAGATTCAGAGCTACAGTGACGAGAAAGCCATGGAGGAAGGAGAAAAAAAGTAACTTCACACAGTTTTTATCTTTGTAAGTTGATGCTGTGCTTAGGCAGCAGGAAGTTAGAGCAGTCCTAAAGATGCTGCTGCCTGCAGCAGCCTCCTGAGACAGTTCAGAGCCCAGAAACCCTGTGAATGATCTTCTCACCTCCTGCACTCAGTCTCTTTCATGAGCAATAGATCTATTTATTTAAAGAGGAGGGCTGGGGGAGAAGATTGCAAGTCTTGATATGATGCTGCTTTCATTTTCCAAGTGAAAACCTAAAAGCATCAAATGTGCAGAGCAACTGACGCGATGAAGCAAAGCTGAGGAACAGCTCTAAATGGGACACACATTTGTTGTTGGCACTTTATGGCTGATAATGACACTTTGCTGCTGGCTCTGGACAGTGGAAAAAGTCGTCTCAATGACAGCAACCAAACAAGACAAAACCTCCCCCTTCCTTAAAATCAGATCAAGGAAATGGACTCATGGCATGATGGGTTGTGACTTGGGCCCTGTTTTTGAAACGTGATCCATGTGTGCAAATCCCACACTGCTCAGATGCCAAAACTGCAGCACTTCTTTGACATTTCAGTTGAGAAGGAGAACAAATGTGCTCTGTGCTCATCTCCCCCCCACTTTTTTTCTTTTTTTTTTTTTTTCTTTTTTTTTTTTTTTTTAAGCAAAAAACAATTAACTTTGAAACAAGGGCTTTGATTGCTATCTCTCGGATGTCAGCTTTATGTTGATGTAATTCTATAGACTGATGAAATCACTGCTGATTTGTGCTGGTGTAAGCAGGAGAACAATCAGGCTCTGTGTTTTCCAGGCAGCGAAGCCGCTTATGTTTTGTGCAAAGAAAGAAACTCAGTTAAACAACTTAAAGGGAAAATAAATTAACCAAGAAATCCAGAAGGAGCCAAAAGCAATATAAGCACAGATACAGCTACAATGTTCTAACTGTAGTGTTCATTTTTTGTGAAAAAAACCCAACAAACCCAAACCTTAGCCTAATTAAGTAAAAATAGACTTTGCTACAAATATGTACAGTGATCTTTTTAATTTTCAACTTTTAATTGACATCCAAAGGTGAGCAATTTAATAACTTACTGCAATTTTGTTTGTTTTTAGTGTGACACTGTACTTTATTGCCAGTGAGATCCTTGAATGAGTGTCAGCTTCCCTCCCCCTTCAAATAACATTATACAACATGAGAATAAATCAACCATGAGGCTTAAAATTATAATTGATCTAGTGTGAAAGTAGCAAAGAAAGCACTACTCAATGTAGCCTGAGTTGAAATTCTAGCTCCCTCTGTATGAAGGGGCGTTGACCTTTGTATATGGGCCAAGGATTTCACCATTGATGACATTTGTCAGTCATGGATCTATTTATTTATTTATTTATTAATTCTTATTACTTTTTATGAAGCAAAGTACAATTAGGTCTTTCAGTGTTCAGCTTTTAATGCTCTCTTTATTTTTTGCTATAGCTGCTGTTATGCTCTCACTTTCCAGAGGATGTCAGACTCCTGAAAAGAGAAATTGTTTTGCTTTAGGTACAGTAAAGCTTACAAACACTATGTTTGGGGTGAGAGATGTAGGCTTGGTCTTTATCTGGGGAATTTTGGTGTTTGAAGAGAATGGAGCTGGGCCCATGACTAACATAACTGACACTGTCAACAAGCAAGGTGAGCCACAGTGTTCTTCCCTGTGGAATATATAATTCCAGGGCAGGAGTTAATGAGTGGAACTTTAGGGAATACTTTTTATCTAAAAAGGAAAAACAAAAAAAGAAAACAGAAAAGAACAAAAAATGTCAACCAGAGAAACCTGAATTTGGGTAATTGAATTTATTCCTGTACTGAAAAATCAGTTATAATGACTATGTGGAGCCCTTTCTGTTCAGTGCAATTTCCATTCAGTCTTCACCATGAACATGTAGTATGTGCCACTAAATGGCCATGAATACATTAGAAAGGCTCTGGCTAGTAACTATGCAACTACATTTTTTTAGAATAAGGCCATGGCAGTTTTGCAATAGCTCTGGCATTTACCTAATAAGCCCCAACTCACTGACTACTTTAGTAAATGATATGCAACTTCACTTGTAAACCACGCGTGTGGCTACATTAAATATCACCCTGTATTTAACAACGTGCTACTTTCCTGCCCTACTCTCTCGTAAGTCTGGTAGGAGTTGTGGTGTTAATTTAGCCTGGGTGGAACTGTAGGCTGGACTCGTTGTTCCAGCAAGGTAATCACTTCTCTACATAAATGCATTATCCTTTTCATTTCTAGTGCCTGTGGAAAGTCGTCTGTCATTTCAATATACCCAGCAGCGTAGCTGTAGTAATTCTTTAATTTGTTGTGAACGTGGTCACTGTGTCAGTTTTCTCCTAGGTGCAAGAGCTGTGCTTGCAGGGTGAGATGTACAGCCCTTTGGAGGAGTGCTGGCTCTGCATCACCTGTGGCTGCTGGACTCTTCTATGGAACAGGGACTAATGTGGTGGAGGTCAAGCACTGCCTGGCACTGGCAAGTCCACAGGCCCACCTGACAGGGGCGGAACAGGATGGCAGGTCTGCAGAAAGCTGTGCCAAGACACTTGGCAAAAGGTGGTTGTGGTGCAAGCTCCAGGTGAGCAGCCAGAAGCAGAGGAAGCACGTGAGGGCAAAGGCTGTGAACATAAGTCCTGCTGTAGAGCCAGGACAAGCTGGCTGGGATGTGCCACCAGCTGGTTGGTACAGCGCTAAGCCATGACCCAGCTGCTGCAGCAGCAGAGGGAAAGTAAACAGGGCTGGCAGAGGCATCACCAGTTGAAATTAATTAACTCCTACCAGATGGACGTACACCAGCAATTAATTTGGTGCAACCACTGGTGCAGAACTGTGATGAGGATTATTGCAAGATAGATCAAGCCATCAGCAAAAGGAAAACAGGATTGCAAAACTCTCCACACCTCTTTTCAAGTGCTTTTCATGCACTGACTTTCCTCTGAAATTAATAGAAATACAAATGGGGTGTTTGGATTCCTGC
>NW_009952711.1:6459252-6464956 GCF_000747805.2 Chaetura pelagica
TGGATCCCTGCAACGGGTAACTGGGATATAGCTTCTGGATATACCTGCTCAAAAGTAAACTGAGAGTGCTGAGTGGTGAGAGATGACCTAGATTGGAAACAGATCTGCTGCTGCTGTTTTCCCAAACCTTCCAATTCTTGCTGTTTCTCTTGGCAAACATGTATCTCTAGCTTCTGTTCAGGGAATGTCAGGGCTTGCTGTTGCTACAAAAGCTTCAATTTTAATCTGGAAACCTATGTATTTTTCTGATTAATGTTTCCACCAAGCTTAGTCTTGGGTAAACATTGAGTAATGTTCATCAGTGAACTTGAACAATCCCCTTGAAAAAATATTGGAAAAAAACCCCAAACCTGTTTCCAGTCTAGAATGAGTATCACAGCCACATAAAAGACCTTCTATGTAAAAGAGAAGAGTTTCTTTCTTTCAGATTAATGATCTATTCACAAATACATCGTTTACTTTTCAGTGCATTACTGCTTGATTAGTCAAGTACTGATGCAATGAAATTTTCCTGTTGTGACCTTACCAAGCAGGTATTTTCTTAGGTGGACCTTTATACAGATGGGTGGTTAGTCTTCTTGTAAAGCAGAACCTTTACATGTCTTTATCTTCATTTTTCTGTATTTCCATTACCACTGGTCACCTGAGACAGCACTGTTCTCTTTCAGAGCTAGTATCTAATTATGCATCACATCTCAGTTACTAAAGAAGCACACAAGATTTATGAAATATCATTTTAGGAGTTGCTCCAGACACAGAAGATTATACAAGTTACTGTTTCCAAAGTGAACTTTGGAAATGCAGGAAGGGCTTAATTTTTGTTGGCAACAAGGCCTGACTGCTAGACCTCAGTCTGTGGAAGAGTGGCAGGAGAAGAGATTCCATCCTGAGCAGTGCTAAGCTCCTATTGCTGCTGCCAGAGAGTAAAAAAGGCACAGGGCATTCCATGTGATTGGGGGAACTTGAGGAGCAGCACAGGACACAGAGCAGGTCACTTCCAACTAAAGGAATCTCCTGTATGTAAACAAAGTTTAGTAGCAAAGTGTCACATCCAGGAAATTATTTCTGGCAAGGAGGACCAGCTTTCCATTTGAGAGGAGTGCAGTTACTGCTCTGGTGCTCTCATAGTTCCCTCTCAATTTAGTCCTGGCTGTGTCTCCAGTGAGAAAATACTATTTGGAAAATAAAGGAATTTGAGAGCATACAGGGAAAAAATAACCCAGATTTCATTCTACTAATTTCAAAAAGTGAATTTAGGAGGTAAAAACATGATAATAGCTATATACTATCACTTGAAAAGGGCTAATTAGTAGATAAATTAATCAACAGAGGTTTTAGGGGAAAAGATAAATTCCTGTAAGTAAACCACCAGTAGAGCACCTGTTGATTTACACTTGTTAAGTTTGTTTACTCTCTTCAAAATATTTAGCACCAGGGCCATGATTTGTGTATTTCTAAGAAAGAAAAGGAAATGTTGCTGTTCCTACTCTGTCTCAGATCCTGATTTTCCAGTCATGGGACAGTTTTCCTGTAGAAGTAACTCCACTGACTTAATTGACACACTTATACCTGGGAGAGCTGATGTAACAAGACAAGAATCAAGCCCATAGGCCAAAACTTTGAAAAAGAAGTATCTAAAATTAGATGCCTAATTCCATAATTAGGAACCTCAGTAGAGGTGGACTGGTTTTCAACAACACTGCAGGTTGACAAATTCTGCTGAAGTCGATGGGAGCTGGAGATGGTATTTTCTTTGAAAATCAGGCTGTTTTATTTAAATGCCCATATATTGTTATGAGCTAAAGTTGGACATCCTGGCTTGAGGGTTTTACTTTCCTATCCCTATATATAACTGCATGTCCCCAGTACACAAAGTTCTCATCATGTAGCACTCTGTACAACGTGAGTATAGCCCATCTTGCCAGATTTTCTAATAGGACAGTCTATGTTTGGGGACTCAAAATGAAAAGATGACATGAATTTACTTTCCTCTTTGATCTTGAGGCAAGCTCCAAACATAACTCAGAGAGGCCTAAGGGCTGTTCAAAATGATGCTGGTGAGAAGCTTTGTGGAGGAACGTCTGCACAGGCTGGAGATGAATGCAGAACAAAACTTCCTTTTGTGGCTCCCACCATCAAGGTCTTCCTGCCTCTTGGATTAGAGTGAAAAAAACAAGTGGAGGAACTCCGGAAGTCCTGTTTTAATGTCACTCACATATCTCTGCATGCCATAATGAGTCACATTACCTGGTTATTGTAAGAATGGGAAATGCAATTTGGGCATTTTTAATGTATCTTTGATCTGGTTGGACTGATACTACCAAAATACTTACTAGCTGTTAGATAAAGATGAGTGGGGCTAAAACATACACTCAGAAGTATTGGAGGCTGTAGTCAACAGCAGTAACACAAAGGTAGGCAGACATACAGAACACAAATTTCTGAAGCTACCCTTTTGTGGATAGCTATTGTGGTTATAGGTATCTTGAGAAAGAATTATGATTAATTACCTTCCACTCAGCTAGACCCACTCATCTGCATATACTGATGAATTGTAAACCTAGCCCAAAATTGTTATAACCCCTAAAATTAAACTTTTAGAACATACTGACATTTAATTATACTAGTTTATAATTCCCTCAGTTGCAGTAGCAGGTGGCTTTTCTGTTCTTGCAGACTGATAAATTCCTACTAGCACACAACTCATTTCTCATTTCATTAATGCTCTTTCTGAAGTGATTACTACTGGTGACAATTAAATTACAGTGGATTCTTCATAGATTTTTTTAGCACATTTCCAATTTTTCATTGCATACTGTATCTTCTAGTCTATTTCTGATTGTCTTCATCCTTTGGCTATCATATTCTCCCAAGTGTGATGACTATATCCCACTGCCATGGTGGTATGTCAGAAGCAGTTGCGCCACAGCACTTAACAGGCAGTAATTGTCTCCAGGAATCACAGGAATCTTCATCTGCTGCATCAGACATCACTTTGTGACAGCTGAAGCTGTAAAGACATTGGGGATGTAACCTAAAATACACTCTGTTCCAGGTTGCAGGGCCTGTGCCAAAAGTGTAAAGTGCTGAGGTTGTGAAAGAAAATGCAGCCATACGTTTATCTTGATTTATTTTTTTTATATATATGAACAAGGCTGATGTGACAACATCCTGTCTTGCTGCCTCAACTAGGGATTTTTTAACATCCTCAGCCAGTTTCAGCCAAGCCTCACATGTGGGTAGTGTCCTTAAGAGAAGCAAGCTCTGATGCACTTCAGGAGAAGGAGTAGAGTGGCCCTGTTGAGGTTTCCACTGTGGAAGAGGCCACTACTAAAACTTAGCTTTTCAACACCAGAGACCATATGTGCGAGAGCTGCTGTGACTGCACGGGTTCTGCAGCCTCAACTCTCACCTGTCTAGACACCAAAGTTAATCAACCATGAGACACAAACTGATAAGAAACCTGCTTTTGTCCCTGCTTGTGCTTTCAGAAGTACGCGTTGGTCTAGACTTGGCAGTGGAAAGGCAGTTAAAGTTCCCAGTGTTTCTAAGCTAATTCTGCTTTTGTGTGCTGTCTAATGCAGCCATATGCTTTTCAGATGTTTTAACTTGGTGTTCAGCTTCTGGAGTCAGAAATGTATTTCAGTACTGTCATTGTTCTCAAAAAATTTCCAAGTATGTGTAAGCGAGTTCCCACAGTTGAAGCCCCTGATGTCATATTTTCTCCGTGTATTCATGTAGTGCTCATCATTTGGTTGGTTACTGGGAGGAAAAGTTATGAGTTCAAGGCCATTTTTAGCTATTTTAGCCAAACTAGGTCCAAAAACTTGTTTGGGATGGTTATTCTTTTTTTGCCTTTAATATTTTACATGAAATATTGTATAATTAAATCTCCCTAATGATTCTCAATTTTCTGTTCTGCTTTTTCCAGATCTCTTACAGGTTTGTGCGGTTAAAAGGGAAATCATCCTTCTTTGTCTGAAGTGAAGCAGGACCTGAAGCATGTATCTCAGACACCCACATTTCCCATCAGCTTGAACTCCTAATAACAACCACAGATTAACTGGAAACTCTGCACTTACTATTTGGTTTATTAATTAAATCAACACTATGGAAAACTGTTGTGTAAAAAGATTTTCTTGGAAGTGGGGCCTATTTGTTTCTGGTGAGCTGTTTAAAAGAAAAAAAGGGCTGAAGTGAGTTTAAGATGTTGAAAACCATTAAAAAATACTACATGCAGCATAACAGTTAAATAGCTACAGTTGTATTTAAGCAGCAGAAAGGTAGTTTTGATTTTGACTGTAAAACCAATATTAGAACAAGCTACCAGCTAATTTGCAATGTCTTACAGCCATAATTAGTGGCCTGAAGGATGTGACTTTTCATTAGCATGACTATCACTCGTAGGAGGATCTGACAGGGGGCTGAATCACGCCCAGCACAGTCATGCTGAACTTCACATACACACACATTTATTGCTCAGTCAAATTCCTTCTTTTATAATTCTGGATTACCACATTTGCAATTATATTGCATCCAGCAGAGAGCTCTGGGATCTGTAATTACACAAACACATCTATAGCAGCCGCACAGCAACAGAAGTGACACTCATGTACTCATGTAAGTGCAATATCAAAGCACTGCAAGTGCTACCCTCCTACTTGCCTCTGTATTTCAGGGCATGGCTGAACTGAGAGATGTTTACTGGACAGTTTATTCTGTGAAACACCCTTTCACTGTAACGATCTATATCTGATAAATGAGAGAGGAAAATAGGCACAGTTCATGTGAGTCAAGCAGTGCAGAACTGAATTTTTCTAAAATTTTACGTACTTGGCAATATCTTCAGTGTCTGCTCAGCCAGCCGTGAGGGCAGGGTGGCTACACAGACCCCAGGCATTTATGCATCTGTAGAGACCCTGGCACACCAGGAAGAGTGGGGAGTTTACTGACCCACACACATTGTTTCTCTACAGAGAGAGCAGAAGGTGTGCGTATTTATAAATTACCTTCTTGTAGGGAGTCAGTGCCCCACACAGGGCTCAGTGTCTGTCTCGGAGGTGTGTGTAACCATCACACAGGCCATCACAACCATCACACCGCTGCACTGACCGGAGGGGCGCGCTGCCTGGGTCTGTCCAAGCTATGGGACCACATCAAAGCCAGAGAGGCCTGTATCACCCCAGCTGCCTTTTCCAACGGAGACCAACTCTCTGTGGGGCTTTCCTTGGCCCCCGAACAGTCTCCAGCTGAACAAGGGTCTTCCCCTGAGAGAGGACTCACTGCCTCTGCTGTCACGAGGCCACGACACCACAGCCGCTCCAGCCCACCCGTGCTGCTGGTGAAGGAGGGAGCCCTGTTCCCGCAGCAGCTCGTTCCCCCATTTTCTGCGGCAGTACTGGCAGGTGCCTGCATCCCGACCGACCGGGGCCGGGGCAGCAGGCAGGTTCGCCCTCAGCAGCCCGGGTTCGGAGCTGCTTTGCCAGGCAGGCCTTCCAAGGGGGATGGCGCAGGCCTGGCCTTTCGGGTAAACCTGAATTTCTGCCGGATTAAGGGCGTTGTGTAACCGCAGCCTGGCTGACTTCATTGTTTCTCGGCACAAAACAGTTATCAGTGCGAAGTGAGCGTCAAGCAGGGCCCGCCAGGCAGGGCAGAGCGGGAGGGCCGGGACCCCTCGGGGCGGCCTCCCCTCCGGCAGCTGCTC
>NW_009952711.1:6466068-6477220 GCF_000747805.2 Chaetura pelagica
AGGCGGGCGGCGAGGGGGGAGCCGCGGGGCGCTTCGGCTCCCGCCAGGCGTCTGCCAGGAGACGGAGAAAATGAAGCCGGAACGAGGTAAATGGTTTATCGAGATACTTATATGTTGTTTTTTTTTCCTTTTGTTTCGTTTTGAGGGTTAGCAGCAGCCTGGTGTCTTGTTTCGGTGCTGTCGCTCCGCTTTCCTTAGTTCCTCCCCTGTCATTTTGGGGGATGGGAGAGAATCCCCGTGCTCGGGTTCAGCTGGGGAGACGCTCAGGGTACCGGGAAGGTACCTCCGAGGGGGTAAACAGCCCCGTGTCCTGCCTGCCCTCCGGCTTCCCATTGTCTTGGTTGGCTGGAAGGGTGACAAACACCACAGCAAACTCCTTTTGCTCAGGGAGTGCTGCATTTTGTGTGTCAAGCACGGTCAGCTTGTTAGCACAGCCTTGCAGTGCTGAGGGCACTGAGAGTCGGGCAAGGCGAACCGGGCACCGACAGACAATGCCAGCGCATGCACAGAAATGGTACAATGTAGCTGAAAACCACTCTGAAAATAACCATAACTTGCATCTGGGTTGTTTTATAACCTGACAGGGTTTTTTTTGTTTCCCATATGAAGGAGATGTATCATAACAAGCGTGCTGAAATTCTAATTTTTTTCACCATTGTTTGGTTACAATCTTATCTGGATTTTACTGATACTGACATATGGTTTCACAGGAAAATAAGCTCGACTGTCTACGTACATATTTATAACACTTGAGCTCTTTTGCAGTATAGCAACAACTCCTGATGCCCCTAGAGTTGAAAATATGTCACTGCTGTTTTCATCCACATGAGCAGTGATTATCGATTCCTATTAAAGCGAGATTATTTCTTTCAACAAATCTGAGTGCACATCACATAATTCTGAGTGTTATTGAAAAAAACCAAAACCCTGCTTAGATATTTGGGTTTCTTAAAGTTTTGATTATTCTATTATTTACCTGGTTCCTTTTGGTTTTAAAAAACATGTATTTGTGTGTGTTGTATGTTACAGTCACCTTGATATTTTGATAAATGCTTTAATATAGCTTAGATATCCATGTATTGAAGGCTAACCCGTGACACAAACAACTAGGTTTGTTAATTACATGTTTGCTAATAGTGACACCACATAAATCCACTCAGGTGGATTTCTTGTATGTGTATGTTGTAAGGATTACATGGTGTGATGATAGTACAGAAATTATCATAAGCATATGCATCAAATAATGGGGTTTAAGTACTGGGGATTTGAAATGGGCTTTTCTTTTTGCTTTTCACCTTGTTTCTTAATTGCTTAAACCTTCACCTGATCAATTGCAGCAAGGCAGGTTGGTTTTACAATCTTTTTAGATTTCAATACCAGACCCTGAAGTTTGAAAACTATTAACTATCAAGGTGAAATAAAATTTTAAAATAGCCAGGTAAACCCCAAGTCAATATTTGCAGTTTTAAAATGTTCTGCTGTAGCACATCAAGGCCTCTATACGACCTTTATCTATTCTTTTCTTTAATTTTTAGGCAGAAGAAGTTAAAAAGCTGGAAAAAATTTTAGTTGCTGTATGATAAGTGACTAGATACTTTTTTTTAAACCAGTCTGATGTAGTGGAGAGCAAATTTATAAAGAAAGCAAGTTTTTAGATTGTTTGGCTTGGTTTTTTTTCGTTTTTTTTCCTTTCTCTAAGCTGACAGTTCATAAATTGAGATCCCTATCTGTTGTAAAAAGTCTTATCTCACATTGGGTGAAACCCTTGAGATCCTTTTAAGATGATTAACAAAAATCTTGAAATAAATAGTGGATCTTCGCAAATATGGGAGGGGATCTTCAGCCGTTTTAGTTTTAGTAAATACCTCTAGCTAAAGTGTGTGCTAATGTGACAGAGCAATCCCATGCACAAAGGGGGTTGTGAAAGTGCTGCCCAAATGCCACGTGCGGCCTGCAGAGACGCTTAGGAGTCGCAAATCATGCAAATGTTTACATGTGCTGCTCTCTGCGTAGCAGCTGCACCACAGGACACAGGCAGCCAAGTGTGGAGTCACCTGCTTCCAATCGTCGCAAATTAATAGCAAAGGACAGGGCAGGAGCAGAGCACTCAGCTTGCTACACTCTTCACTTCTCTACAGACCCTCAGAATCCTGAGAAAAATGCAAATCCACACACTAAGTGACAAAGAAGCAGACCTAAAAATAAATGTTTGGTTTTAGTTTGTTTTTTTCTTTTTTTACAAATAATTATATCTGAATCAATTTGGAGCAGAGGGATGTAGTTCTTGTAGTTAGAATTAAGCTTAAAACTATTTAGTAAGATTGTAATGTCCAGGCATGTTGGAAGAGGGTATGGATTAGCCTTTGTCATACTACCACTAAAATTCCTGTTACCACCAACAGTAATGGTGCAGGAGAAGAGAGGAGAGATCTAAATGTGCAACCACCCTTTTATCAGTGGCAACTGTTATAGAATATTTTAAGGAGGTGAGAGGGGTGAACAGAAATAAAAAAAGGGAAATTTGGCCCTAGGATACTTAGTTTCCTTCATAATAAGGAAAGTTTGAAAATTCTAGATATACACATTCAATATATGAGAGCAGTATGGAGGAGATGGGATGTGGAGTGCAGTGTAGCACATCCATGAAGCAGTTCTGCAATCGAGAAAGAAAGATTTGAAAGTGCAGGTGGAAATGTGGATGTATTCCTTTACCATGCAGAGGCACGAGGCATTCACAGGACATGTCTCATGATTACTGTTCAGGACATACCCATGAGGTGGGGTGTCAGTGTGGAAGGGCAGTGGCTGCTCTAAGGACATTCACATAACTAGCTCTGTACCATGTCTAGAGAATGCAGTAACATCCTGATGGCTGTGGCTTGGCTTTACCTTTCCCATTCTGCTGTTCTTAAAGTGAAGTGTTGGAGCATCTTAAAATACAGTGGTCATGTTGCTTCAGCTGAGGCTTTACCAGTGTGAAGAATGACTTTGCTCCCTTTTTTACACAGTGTATTTGGAGTAATGATTGGGTTCCTTTTTTTTTTTAACTCTTTCTGCAGTAACAACGTATCAGCTTGCCTAGCTTTGATCCATGGTATCATGATGGTTGAGGTTCTGCAGTACAGCTGCCTGGTCAGCTGCTTCATGTTGCATGTTTAGACTGCTCTTCCCTTTCTCAAGTGCAGAGCTTTGCTCTGACTTCTATTGAACTTCGTTCTAATGACTTGTGATCACGTTGCCAGTTTATTGAGGTTGGAAGACAGCACTAGGCTTCGTAGCAGACTGCTTGCAAGCCCTCCTGGTTCAGCTTTGTTCATAAACTGTATAAACACACTGTTTCACCATCGGAGTTAATGAAAACATTGCATAATGTCAGGGTGATAGTTTACTGCCAAACTTGGAAGGCTTGTCATGCACTCTTAGAGTACACTTGGTGCACAACTGGAAAAAATCTTGTGGTTTTGATGAAGCTACAGTATAGTTATGTTTTACTGTGGGAATGTTACAAGACATCAAAAGTCTTACTATAGTCTGAATAGCTCAGTTACTGCTCCTTCCTCCTCCCTCCCCCTCACTGCATGAACGATCAGTTGAAGGAGGAAGACAGGCTTGTTTGTCTCTCAGTGCATGCTGGCTGGTTTTTATCACCTTATTTTAGTCTTTTCTTACTTCTTTATTACGTTTCTGTGTTTATTCCTCTGCTGTGTGCTGTATATAGACCATTCTGTTTTCACTTAGAAACTAAGCAAAAGCAGTTGTCTCTTCCTTTCTGAAGCATTAATTCTCTCCTTGAGATTATCCTAATTTGAAGAAATGGCTTTCTGTCTAGGAGAGAGGAACAATCTGTCTGAAGATTGCTTTTTCTCTTCTCCTTTTGCCTTTGCAAGTCAAACTCTGTTATGTGCCTCTGGACCTGTTTGTAGCAACTGGGTTAAGAGACTTCCTTGTACTTTATTTGGCTGGTTAGCATGGAAAGAGCTAACTCTTTGGCTTCAACAAAAGGCTGTTTACTACCTCCTGTTGGAAATGTAGCTGAAGGATCTCTGGATGTATCTGTGAGGAAAGCTGGAGGAGAGATTAATGAAGATGAACAGTTGATGGAATGCTTCTAAATTTTTATGAAGGAAGAGGAGGCATGAGATTAAGGGAAGTGAGCTGAACTAGTGTGTTCAGGAGTTGTGGAGTTAGTTGATAAGTTAGATCATCTGGATAAGGTCCTTGTTTTTCAAAACAAGGCTTAGTTTTGTGCACTATATTAACTCCATTAAAGATTTAGTGGAAAACTTAGCAGAGATGAAGTGCCACAGAGTATGCAGATCAAGAATTGAGGTGTCTTTTGAAAAAGGCTGAGTGGTATTTTAGCATCCTATATTGCACTG
Source organism: Chaetura pelagica (assembly GCF_000747805.2). Classification (NCBI taxonomy): domain Eukaryota; kingdom Metazoa; phylum Chordata; class Aves; order Apodiformes; family Apodidae; genus Chaetura; species Chaetura pelagica. The sequence goes on from NW_009952711.1 coordinate 6,470,448, forward strand.
TGATACAGACACTTTAATTTTATAATATCTTCTCAGTGAAACGTCACGTTGTACTTAAACTTTTCCATGGCAGAACCATGTAGCCAGTAAACAAAGTAATAAACTGGAAATGAGGTGCTTCCTGCTTAGGGGAGCTGTCACTCCAAAAGTGTTTGGGCAATGCTTGGGGCTTGGTTGCCACAGGTAAGTGCAGGCTGGGTGATAATGAGCTGGAGGTGACGCTGCTGCCTGGCCCGGGAGGAAGCCGTGCTGGCAAACACGCTCTGCTGCGCCGGGGCACGTGCCAGGAGGTGCATGTGGCCAGGGAGGTGAGCTCTGGTGGCCACCCAAGGGTGGGACTGTGTCTCTTCTCCTGTTTGCTTTACTTTCAAATAAAACCTGCTTATTCTTTCAAAGAAATAAACCCTAAAATTCTTCAGGGTAAAAAACAAATACAAGCACACTGTCAGGTGGTCAGGATGTTGCTCTCAAATTCCATTTATAAGGCATGAAGTCATCTAGCTCTGATCTTGGGGGACACCAGATTTGTTCTGATAACACATAATAGATGCAGTGAACATGAATATAAGATTATTATTTTTTTTATTTATTTAGGGTAGGGTCTAGATCCTTTCAATACAACTCTGTCCTTGCATCCCAGAAATGGGAATAAATGCTATTCTATTACATTTCTACTAAAAAAAATGACTTAGAAGAGGTCTTGGGTTTGGGGGGCTTAACTTCCCTCCCCCTCCAGATCTAGGGATATTAATTTGTATAACTGGAAAATCTAAAGTTTTGGGTTGAAATATACCTGCTTATGTTAGGTTTCCTACCTGCTCTGCAACTTGTACCTTGTGTCGACAGCGAGGTAAGTGCTGCTGTTGTAGAAGCAGCTCTTGGGTTGGAAGAGTGCTTTATCCATGGTCAGCAGTGGGTTCTTCACTGAGAAGCAAATCACACTAGTAACAACTTTTTGCCTTATTGTTTGGTTGGAGTTGTCCCTACTAGTCGCCTTCAAAGGGGCTCTTGTTGCTGAAACTGATGCTGTTGGAGTGGCATTTAGGTAGATATTTTGAGGCTTACAGATATGCCAAGCCCATGTAAGTGGGCCATATAAATGACCCTTCTGACCTTATTCTTTACTTGCTGAAGTGAGAAACTTTGGGGTGCCGGATAAGATCCCTAGGCTGATGCATATTAGATTAGACTTAGTTGTTAAGGGCAGTGTTGAAACTATTATTGGATCTGAGGTCTGCCAGCTTCTAAATGGTTTTAAAAATAAACCAACATTTATAAATAAAGATTCTCATGAGAGATGTGAATTTGTTGCCAAATGAAATTCTGTTCATTAAAATTAGAAATCTTATGTGAGAACAGAGTAACTGATGGGAACAAACCAACTATATGACATTTGTTAGAAGAACTTGCTTTGTCTACTTCTCTGTTTACAAAATGCTTCTGTCTTGTTTTGACAAAGGTCTACTAATAGCAAGTGTTAAATGGTGGTGAAATAGCCATAGCCTTTATCCCATCAGCAACAAGTCTAGGATTACAGCCCAGCAATTACTAGCTGTTGTTTTAGTCAATAAGATCTTGCAGTTTAACTGTAGTTATAGCTATAATAACTGCTTTCTTCGTTTTCATGTGATACTTGGTGAGTTGTGGTTTTTAGGTTTTTGAAGGTGTCTCATATCATTGTCTTTCAAGGTGGTAGTAAATTGTTCAGTCTTTGTAGGTCATTTGTATTTAATGTTTAGATAGAGGCCAGTTTTTAAGTTTAAATTGTTTTAGAGGGCATATGGAGTTGGATGGTTACCTTTGTACTGCCGGAGTACAAAATCTTCATGTATAAATAGGCAATTAAGGATGTATATAAATCTGGGTGAATGCAAATACAGAAGAGTGCCTCTTGGACTTGGGTAGGTAGTTGGACTTTGGAAGACTTCACATTGATTACATATTCCTTTTTCTGCTTGTCCAGTACAGGGTGGGATGAATAGAGCTATAAGCACACAGCTGAAACCATGTGCAGTTATTCTTGATCTGCATGTGTAACTGTGCCAAGATTAAGAGATTTTTATAAAGCTATTCATGAACAGTGTAATTGGGTTGTAAGAGTCATGAGAATTTTCCAGCTATTCTTAACAATTCAGTGTTATTCTCACCAAATGTTTATACTTAAGTTGCTTGTATTCATATATTTTCTTCCTTGTTAAATGGGTCTCACCAGTTCTTTTTGCTAGTGATTGTTGCATTACCTTTTAATGTTAGGTTAGGGACCAAAACTATTTGAAGTTGCTATATGGGATGGTATGACTGCATTATGGGGTGGTATTACTGCATTATGGTGACTCAAAATGCAAAGATGTAATGTGTTAGGATGAGGATGTTCTCAGGGATAATTTGGAGAAGAGCTGTTTATGAATCAGAGGAGGCAGATGAACACACAGGGAAGGAAGCACTCCATGTGTGAAATGCTAATAACACTTCCAGGACAGTTCTGAATAGAAGAACCCTTATAGAGAATAAAGGCAAAAAAATAGTCTTACTGAGAAGTCTTCTGGACACCTTTGTTTCTTTAAGAGCAGTAAGAGGCATTCTTCAGCTCACTCCATACACATTTGTTTTGATTTGACTGTTCTCCATGTTGTGGGAAAGCATCCAGTCTCTGTCCAGGTATGTAGTACACACTAACCACCAGGCACTTAGACCTTTCTCTTGGCAGCCATCAATGCGTTTCCCAAACCTATTGCAAAGTTTGGCTTTTTTGTTTCTAGGGAAAAAACAAGTTGGGTTTTCTTCTGAGGTATAATAAAAAAAGAGAATGTATCTGAAATAAAGAATCTGTGGTTGCACATGTGCCATGTCATCTGTTTTACATTGTGTATCCTGTGAACTTACTGATTTTTTTTTCCATTAAGATCTCTGGGAACCAGGATGGTAAGCAAGTCCATTTAGACTGTAAACTTCTTCAGGAAGACTACAAGCAGGTGACTGCTTATGCTAGTTAAACTTTTTATGGTGCTGTGCCTGCAGGGATTCTTTTTGCCCACCGATGAGCCTTCAGGATTTCTAGGGCATGTTTCACATTTCTCTGTGCTGCAGTAAATTAAGGTTCTTTCTTAAGGTGTTGTGCAAGTATCATCTTGCTGGATATAATGCACAAGGGAAGGGCAGAGACAGAACTTTGGGGAAGAGCTGAGGATGGCGAGTATTAGCCTGGAGTTTCAGTACAGTCAGTACCACAGTGGGGTGGTGGTAGGAGGGTGGTGCTCTCTTCTGAGGGTCAGGAGAAGGAGAGGTACAGGAAGAGCTGCTACAGTCAGCACACTTTTTTGAGGGGGGGACGCCCTTCTCCCATGCCAGGTATTGTTCTCCTTGGTTCCCTGCCAGGGCACTAGACCAACAACATCAGTACATGAACCATGGCTTGCTCGCACTTTCAGGCAGGTCAGCAAGTTTGGTAGAAAGCTTTGTCTGCAAACCTGAGGGGGCAGAGAGGGTGAGAAAGTATTTTAGATCTGCTAGAGAGAAAAGGTTAAGTGATGCTACTTGACCTGTTTTGTATGTTCTTTCATCCCATGTTCATTTTCAGCATATATAATGGCCTTCAGGTTCATAAATGTTTCAGGGCACTTATTATAAGCTGGTTGTATTCATTCTCAATTAAGCTTCTCATATGAAACGTTAAGCAGCTTTATGATCTGGACTGATTCTGTTTTAAAATCACAGTGGAACTGTTAGCATCAGATGCTTTTTTCTAGGTGTGCCATGGACTACACAGTCTTTCTCACTCATGAAATTTGGCTTTAAACATCAGAAAAAGGAAAGCTATACATAAAGCCCTGAGGCTGTGGATGGTATATCTTGTATCTTTAACATGCGTTGCAAGCATCAAGAACTGACATCAGCTTTGTTCTGAGGAGTTGAGCATCTTAAGGGGGAAGAAGGGAAGGATAGGATTGTCTACATGAGTTCTTAATGTTTTAATGTTCTTAAAATTAATAACCCAATCAAAAAAATGATGGTTTTAAGCAAGGGATGTGTTGGTAGAAATGTGCTTTTTTTTTTTTTTTTTTTTTTGGAAAGCAACCATATTTTATAATTTGAAGAAGAAAGGGGTACAAAAATGGGTTAAATCACCTGAACATTAAGCAAAACATGTTTTCCTTTCTAGTCTGCCCAAACTGCATTTTTCCCCAATCATTTGGCTCAGCCACTGAACCAAAATATCCATTATTCATGTAGCTCTACTGAGTCCTCCTAGTGTGTATAGACACTCAAACCTGTAGAGATTCTGTAAATACATGCAGAGCATCACACGAAGGAAAGATAAAGTATGTTTGGAGTAGAAGTAGAGACGCAGACCAGTATTCAACTATGAACTAAAAATTACAACTCTGGGCCTTGTGCGGAGAATACATCTGGCTATGCTGGAAAGAGAAAACCTGAGAATTGCCCCTGAAGACCTTGGTGAGGAAAACCTTGGCTCCTTGCCTTTCCTCTGCAACTAGGCTGTGCTGTCATGAAGTCACTTTATGCTTTTTTAGGGGTCATGTGCACACCTTGCTTTTCCTGCACAGGCAGGACTGGAATCTGAACTAGAGTGTTTTTCAGAACTAGGTGGTTCCTAGACATCCTGTACTTTGGCATGGCTCTCTAAAGACTGAAGTTTTTTGTAACATAGGGATGATGCCAACTATTTCTACTGGCAAGAGCTACTGAACTGATGTGTAGTTAACTTGATAGATAAACCATACTTGGCTAGGGTTTCCTGCTTTGTGAAATGTGTAGGACTGCTTATTCCTGAAGTTCTTTTTGCATAAAATCCATTCTTATCACGACCTCATCTTTTTTTGTTTTAATGTTATCCTGTTGCGGCAAAATGTGGGTTAAAATACAGTCTGTTTATCTTGCTTATTATCAGTAATTTTGCACACTACTAAAGCTGCAAGTGTATTAGTATTTTAAGTGCAGTTATTTTATGATGATGGAATATGCAGCTTAGGATAAAGTCTTATGTACTTAAGAGTGAACATTCTCCTATGTTCACTCACACTAGCAATGTCCTGCTTTCGTATGTTTCTTGTGTCTCTGAAATTTGTGGAAGAATATAAGATCAGACTGATAAATGAGAAGCATGCTTCAAGGTGGGTTTTTGGAATTTCTAATATTGTAGTTTCTAAATTTAGCATTTTATTAGGCCAGATGCAGGCATTTCTGGGGTGTTCTTTCACAGATATGCACAGAGCTCAGCTGTGTGTATCTACAGCTGGCTTAGGACAGTAAGCTTTAAAGCTGGAGTGTCAACATGCTGTCCTACTTTTACTGAATTTGAAGAATATCTGATGTGAAAGGGATCTTTGTGGTTGTGCTCCAGTAGCCCAATGTGGGGAGATTGTTGAGGAGCATTATTGTGCTTAGGTATGTCTGTCATCTAGGGGCAGCTGCTCCTCTCTAAAACATTGTTAGCTGCCCTGTAAAAACAACTGGTGGCTCATGGATACTGGCTCTGCTGACCCTCATGGGAATTGACTTGGGATTCTTGTTTGTGCCTCTTGTTAACAAAACTTTTTAACATACTGTGTGATAAATACTGCTATTATCTCCCATTCCTCCAATAGATACTGAAAAACTGTTTCATAGAAAATAATCTGACTACTTTTTTCAAAGGCTGGATGATGCTTGGTTAAGAAAATTTAAAACTGCTTTTCCAGACAACTGTAAATAACTGGTTTTGTATAAGTAGATGTCCTAGGAAAGAAAAATACTTGGAAAGCAAACTGAGATAAAATATACAGGAAACCTGAATGACAGTGACTAATTAAATGTGCATAACTTTCTCTAAGGCACTATCTGTATCTACCATCTTTAAATGGGCCAACTGCTAAAAGGTATCCAACCTTCCTTGGATAAAATGTCTCTTTAATAGGCCATGTTTTCTTGCAACCACAGCTAAATTATGCTGTGATATAAACTGAGTGGGGAAAAGTCATTGTTCTGCACAGTAAGTAGAATGTTTTCCGTGATCTTGTATAGGTTGGTGACTGCTACTGGGTTTTTATGTGGTTGTGAAATCTAGTTTGAGCTGGACTTCTTATAGTTCCATGGCATCTAATTACAGAACCAGAGTTTAATTCTTGTTTTGTGATGTGCTTGGGCTGAGAGGGAGAATTTTTTTGTGCTGCTGATTTTGTTAAGTCTGGTCAATGTTATCTGACTAGTTCTTCTAAATAGGTAAGAACTGTATGAAATTGTTTAATGCAGACAACACGTTGTTTAGGCTGCACCTAGAATAGTACGTGCTGGTGGGAGACAACGCCATAAAATTAGACCCCAAAATTGAGGAGGGGGTCACCAAAATACAGAAATAGGGTTCTCATCAGGCAGGTTTAAGAGCTACAGGAGTGGCAGGAGAGCTAGTGAGGGGGTTTTCCTGCCTGCTCTGTGCTGCGGGGTCAGAGCGATCCGGGAGCGCTGGGAGCAGCGGGGCGTGCGGTTCGCTCGTGCTGTTGTTTCCCACTCCAGGTGTAAACAGTCGTCACCCCGCGCACCCAGCTGCGCGGGGCGGGCTCTCCAGAGGCGGTGCTGCGTGTCCACACCGCGTAGTGCCAACGCGCAGCGGTTTTGGGCAGCTGTGCCCAGCCCAGAGCTGTGCGGGGTGCGGGCTTTAAAAACCCCGTGCGAGCCCTGCTTTTTGTTCCCGCAGCGCTGGCGGTGCGGGCCGTGCGGATTCCGGTCACCTGGCGGGGCGGGCCGGGGGCCGGTTCGGGGGCCGGGCCGGTTCGGGC
>NW_009952711.1:6477379-6514760 GCF_000747805.2 Chaetura pelagica
CGCGGGGAGGCTGGAAGGCCGGTAGCACCGGGCCGGGCCGGCTGCCCTGGTTCGGAGCAAGTTGATGCTGTGTAACTGGGAGTCGTCTGCAGTTCGGGTTGGTGTTTTTCCTGGGAAAAGTGGTTTAAATCCGTCCGTAGGGAAGTTTGCCACTCCGGTGGAGCTGAAGAAGTCTGCTCTGCTTAGTCTGTAAATAGCTCCGTTAAAAAAAGCAAACAGTTTCACCATATGTTCTTGCTTTCGTTCCGTGTACTGAAAGGTGGGGGTTTTGCGAGGTCTTTTCACGCTCCCTCTAAAGGGAAGTAATGGGCAACCTAAAAATTAACTCTGTTAATTCGTTACATTGTTAGGGCAAGAGTATTCAACAGCCTGGAACAGGAAGGGGATCTTTTTAAGCCTTAAAAGTGAGACATGTAGTTAAGTGTCAAATTTGCCAACAGCTGTAGTTAGTGTAGCCATATGTAACTGCTTGACTCTTCATTGTTATGGAGGAAACAAACAACCTACCCCCTCCCAAAACCACCCTGGAGCCTAACCGAGTTTCTTCTGTGCCTTGTTATGTAGGTCAAGTTTCTCTCTTTTTTTTTTTTTTTTTTTTTTCTCACCAGCAGGAGGAAACTATTACAGTATTTTGATTTCTGCTAGAAACAATGCATGAAAGCATTATCAGGCCCTTGCCACTACTTGTTTGTCTTGGGGCAAATGAAGTTAATGCAAATATGTCAGCTTTGGGGGCAACTAAAAAGATAAAATTTTATTTAGGAGCTTCCTGGTTGCTCAACTATATGCTGTGTGTAAAGCTAATTACATAGGATGTTGAACTCAGTGCTGAATTTAGGATTATCCAATCCTTTTTATGAATATCTGCTCTCTAAAAATACAAATGTTGTTCTGACCAAGTACTTGCATATATTTTCACCCTGAGTCTAGAGCTTGTTGATAATCCCCTGAAAGGTAGTGGAGCCCTAGCTTAAGTGAGCCTGCTGACATTAGATGTTAACCTCCTGATACAGGAGGAGGAACAATTTCACTAGTGTGCTCCTGTGGTTTGTGTGGGAATATTGATTTTCAATCACTGAAGCATTGCTTTATGAAGTAGTAAGGAACTTATGAGAGGACAAAGTGAAATTTCATAATTGCATATATTAAATACGTTAATGTTTGCCATTTTGCTATGTAGAAAATTACCATAGAGAGGAAGGCAAACTAGATACTTGGCTGAAATCCTGTTAAGCCTTTGAATTTTGACTCTATGAACGTTTTATTCTTTTGAGTACCAGAAGACTATTAAAACTTAATAACATGACATACAATGCAGAAACTTGTGAATAGCTGAATTGTGCTGTATCACACAGTTCAATTCTAAAACTATAAAACATGTTGGGATTTAAAATGCATTCAAAATTCCATAGTAGGCTCTGGTGTCCATTTTAAAATCAGCAGTCTTTTACACAGCTCAAGAGTTGTAATGTCTTCATTTATCCTACCAAATAAAGTTTAAAAACAATTTTATGGGCCTGGCCGTTCTCCCGGAATTCTTTCAATTAGAAGCATATATTGTGTCTTTTGTAACTCTTTTACTTTTTCAGGTTACTGTTTAACTGCTTAAGGGCAGGCCTTGTAGGTGAAGGTTAATAGCATTGGAAAAATTATCCAAGGAGCTTCGTGCTGCTCCCCCGTCATCAATTTCATCTCAGTTCTATCAGAGCTCCTTGCATGTCTGATGAAGAAGTACAGTCTCTGCCTTTGGTCTGCTAGTCTTTTTCCTTTCTCTCCATCTACCCTCTAAATAATCAGGACTGCAGCTAGTGAAACAAACCTGCTGAAGCTGGAGGTAGCCTCACTAGCTAGGAGGAGCATTTTGGGTGGTCAAACATGTTCTGACAAAATTCCACAAGATAAATTACCCCACAGTGAACAGGTTGTAACATCAAAGTTTTGAGACCTGAAGTAGGAAAGCACAAAGAGAAGATGAATACAGAAAGAAACTGCAGTAGAAGAGGTCAAATGTCATTAAAATAGTTTGCTCTGGGCTTCTTGTTTTGTCTTTTCCTTTATTTCAAATAAAATAATGGGATTCTTCATCTACATTCCTCACCTGAGCACACTTCCTAACAAACACAATGCTTTTTTCCTGTGTGCTCTTTAAGTATCCTGATATCTAGTTCTGTTCTAGCAGGAGTGCTGCATAAGTTTCCATCTTGTAGGTGTGATTTCTAACTGACATGATGTTGTAATAAAGTTATAGGAGTACCAGCTCCTACTTAACCTGCATACTATATATCTGATGTTTAATGTGTTGTCCATGAAAATAAAATTCTTGAATTCTTGAGTGTTTCTATCTCTTCTCCTTGTGAATATTCTTTAAGAGCTTTATTATTAACAGTGCATTTGCACCATTTGGTTTGTTTCTCATTTTCTTGTTTTTCAGTCACTCTGGGGAAATAAAAAAATAAATTAAAAAAAATAGGCAGCTCAGTAGCATTAGTAGGTGCCTCACATGTAGGCAGAAAATGTGCTTAACAGTTCTTCCCCAGTGTGAGTGTTTATCTTGGGCTTAGGTCTGCCATCAGTGTTCCCATAGCTTCTTGGAGTTGAACCAGGTCTCTGAAGTTGACATGGCTTGATAGTCAGGAAGCTGGCCTGGGTATAATTCACCAAACCTTTGCATGGGAAGTTGCGTATCTGTAATGGAAACTTTTCCTAAACATGCTGAAAGAAAAAAACACAAAAACTTTCAGACACTTCTGGACTGTTTAGTTGCATTGCTCCTATTGGAACAAGAATTAATGAAAGTGGGTTCTTGTTTTGATAGTGTCACGTGGGTCTCCAGTGCATTTTATCATACCCTATGCCTGTGTGGTTGTATCTACCAAACCTCTGATCTTTGTAGAATCTCAGATGACATCCTAGCCAGTGCTGTCTCTCCACCAGGTCTTGTTGCACCAGGCTGCTAGTGTATATAAAGGCTGCTGGTCTGCTTGAATGAAAGGCTAGCCTGGAAATCACTGTCGTGTTATTTGGATGTGTGAATTAGTCTTCTCATGGTCTGCAACTCTCTTTCCATACTCCCACATCAATACTTCTCAAATTTTTCTTCCACTTCATAAGTTTGGGGGATCTGAACTTTACTGGCTGTGCCTATGAACAGAATGCTCTTAGCATATGTCATTCCTTGTGAAAGGAGTGAAACAAAAACTTCCTGGTGAAGGCCTCTTACTTGCCCCTAACAGTGCTGTATTTTTGTGTGTGCGAAGTAGTTTTAGAAACAGTAAAAGAAACAGTCGTGTTGTGGAAGCCTTCCACTTCTGAGAGCATGATGAGTGAGGAGCAACAAGACTGGCCTGCTCTCCTAGAATAAGATTCAGAGTCAGTATTTTGCTTTAGGTCACAGAGATTTGAATTGATAGTGAAGTCAAGATAAAGTAAAATATTTTTAATTTTTGTGTGTGCGAAGTAGTTTTAGAAACAGTAAAAGAAACAGTCGTGTTGTGGAAGCCTTCCACTTCTGAGAGCATGATGAGTGAGGAGCAACAAGACTGGCCTGCTCTCCTAGAATAAGATTCAGAGTCAGTATTTTGCTTTAGGTCACAGAGATTTGAATTGATAGTGAAGTCAAGATAAAGTAAAATATTTTTAACTTCAAAATTCTAAGCTTGGACAGATGAGAACCAAGTTTTTGTTTTTGTAATGTATATAGATTCTCTTAGAGGAGAAAAGGCAGTATTTCCTTGCCTATAATGCATAGTTGAGTCTATGCTGTTAATACTCTGAAACAAAATTACAAAACTGTTGGATTTTTTTCTGTAATATTGAGAAGATGGGATATAGAAGATTGAGGGATGCTGTGGCATTTGGGAGTATGACACATAGTGGGATATGCTTAAGTGGGAAGGATATGGCCTGTCTTGCAGTTTAGCTACATCATCTACTCTCTGATGAAATTTTTCTCAAATTGATGTCTTTAACAATAAAGCTGCTGCTTCCAGATGATGGTGTCTGCATAAGTGTATGGATTCTCCTTGGTGAGAAAGCAGAATATTGACCAAGTTAAGGTAATGGTGATCATCCTACCTGAAAGATAACTGAGCCCTGACATGAATTTTCACATTAATTAGGAGCTTTACAAAAGGGGTGAAGGTGAGGAGTTAGAACCTGCAAACTTAAATAGCAAGCACCAGGGCTAACAAGCAAGACTGTTGTTAAATAGTTAATAACAGATGGCTGAACTTCTGATGCAAATTATCAGACAGAACAAGAGAGGTTCCCTGCATCCTGACCCAGAGACTCCTCATTGCTGCCATGGCAACTGACAACTTTTTTTCTCTCCAGTTTTATCAAAGTTTATGGAACTGAAGATGACTAGTTGGTTTTACGACATTAAAATAAATTCTAAAAGGCAAAGCAGACCAGCTGAAGAAGGAGAAAATGTGAACTAAAAGAATGTGAATATGAATTCTTGCAGGCCTTGAGTATTTCAGTTCCTAGAAGGTCTTTCTAAAAAATGTCTGAAAGACTGTATGCTTTAAAATGACTGGCAGTTAAAGCATTAGTTTAAATACAAAAGATTATCATCTGAGCACCTCTATCTGAATCCTTTTAATTTAACTTAACATGAAGATTAGCTACTGCAGCTAGAACAGCATTGCAAGGGGCAAAGGGTGAAGGAGGTAGGAAGCTCTATGTGTATGGTAGAGAGGAGCAAGGAACAACCAGTAGCCTGTGGGGTGGATGTGGCCTTTCAACTGCTTTGCACTTGCAGCCAGGCAGTACTTCTGAGGCAGGTTTTGATCTGGTCCCCTGGGAGAAACTGCGAACGAGACCTCTGTACGTTACTGAACACAGGTCACTTCTCATAAAGCGTGTTCTTCTCAATGCAATTTAAAACAGTTTCTTCATCTCTTGCTGTTTTTGCGAGGTACATCTAAGCCTGTGGGTCTTACACTGTGGCAGGAGCTTCTTTACAGAATGAAGTCTGTCTTGTAGATGTGTGCTAAGCCACTGTAGTCTCAAAGTGTATTTCCAGTGTGTATCATATTGCTCTGTTTGTCTGGATGGATCAAGGTATTCTTCAGTCTTCAGGTCCAGAACTCAGTCATACCATTATTTTTAAAGAGAAGGGAAGCAAATTCCTGGAGGTCTTACCTGAAGATTGTTTGCTATCTGTGATACGTTCAGGTATCACATTTTGCTGACTGTTACATAAACATGGAACAAAAGACCATCCTCACCTCAGACCTTATGCAAGTATCAAATATGAAATTGATGACTTCTAACAGAGGGCTGTAAGAAAACAAAGGGACAACACTGATGGGCCAGATGAACTTATGCTCCCAGCTACATGCTAACAAGCCTTTGTCACTGTAACAGAGAAGCTGGAAAGCAGAGTTGTTTTGCATCAAGTGTGTTCTTCCAGACTGCAGGACAACATGGGGGAGGAAGTACAAGTGATTAATCAGAGGCTAATTGGAAGTTTACTGCAATAGTAAGTGGGAGACAACAGGAATGGTGGTAAGCCATGGAAGAGCTTGAGAGTTGTTGGTTTGTTTTTTTAAAAAGTATTTTGCTTGACATAAAAGATGAGGTTTTGAGAAGCAAAAAAGATAACAGGAAAATATGGTTTCCTGTTAGACACCAATCAGACATGCCTTCCTCATAAGGTTGGGTGCTGGTGAGGCATAATCTTACTATAATACTATGTCTTTTTCACATTCGTTTTTGGTGATGAATTCTGTGAGAAATCCTGCGTGCACTGCTGGCACCTCCCTGAGCAGGCAGATAAGGCACTGCCATCTGCTAGCTGAAAGCTTGATGGCATCTGTGTGGGCTGTGCCCGACCCTGACGTTCCCACTGCAGGGCGTGTTTCCAGCCTCATCACAGTTTGGACTGTGAAGAATGTATCTCTGAGGAAAATCTTAGTATTTCAGACCATGTTTTTCCATAGTTGTCAAGAGTAAAACCAACTCGCCCTGAAAGCAATTCTCTAAATGTTATTTCCTAGGGATCCAACCCAGCAGTAAGGGTGGAGTGAATCAAACGTACGTGTGTTTCTGGGGATAAAGAGGGCAGGTTGCTTGTTGTGCAGATTCACGTGCCAGATTATGGTCTCGTCAAGATCAGCCACTAATTCAGATGGTAAGAATAAAATGTTCTGTCCTAAAAATCTCTCAAATGTTTTTTATTAGTTCTTGGAGATAAGTGATTGCAAAACCCAGCTGTTTACAGTAACAGTCAATGCAGTCATATGTAAACTTAGTATTTTTTACTATACCCTTCCACACTTCTTTGTTATGTCTTAAAAAAAGATGCTCTTCCTCCAACGAAAGTATGTGTTGTGGTCATTTGATAGTAATTAAACTTGTTTTCTTTATTGATTTAAAAGAGCATCTGAGTATAATCTTTTTGGTAACTGAAAAGGTTGAGAAAACAAGTACATCTTTTAGGCACTTGGATTCTGTAATGTTTGTGGGGGCTTTCTTTTGGTCTGATGCTCAACCTCAGCGTCCATAATAATTTATTGTATTTATTAAGCCTGACGTGGGTAAATTCTTAATGTTGCCTGTACTACACTAGTAGCTGATGTGTGGCAGATAGTGACTTTTTGGTATTTTTTAAGGCAGCTTGGAGCATTTTTCCCTAAAAGAAAGTAATTTTGGCATAATCTGATTTAAGTTTCATTGAATATTTACTTTAGTTATTAATACCTTGTCTGCTGGTCCCAAATTCTGCAATTTTTCCCCCCTGCTCTGTACTTTTTGTAAGTTATCAAGGAGGAGCTAAAGTTAGGTTTTATTAGTTTATCTGTCTTTGCTAATGTCAGTTGTTTTTGCACAGAATACAGGAGAGGCTGTGAAGGGCCTTGAGCTTTGGCTGGATAAAACCCGTTGTTCTTCATACACTTCTCATGTGCACTATTTTTAGTGCAATGTTTTGCTTTTCCTAATAATTTATTGCCCTGTCTCTTGGCTCACAGATCACCTGATTTTAGAGCATGCAAATGTAGAAGCTGGATCCTTTGCTGTTCTGTAAGCTGCTAGTTTATCTCGAGGAGCACGATGCTGCTGCTGGTGAGATTGTGTTGGAAGTAGTGAACCCTGTCCCTTCGGTTCTCTGGAAAGTATGTTCTAAGAATACACAGTACAGGGTGTTACAAAACACACGTGCAACCAATAAACTTGGAGCAGAGGCCAGGGATAATAGGTGACTTGAGGTCAGTGCTGTGGAGGGAGACTTTTGCTTGCTGGCCTTCACCGAGCCTGTCCTCGCTCCCTGCCAGCAGCGGCGCAGTCATCCATGAACTCACTTTCTCCCTTGAGAAGGGAGAATTGTTTTGAACAGATCTGTTATGAACACACTGCTATTATTCTTGCTCTAGTAGTGTTAATTTTGGCACTTTGAACAAGGGTCTTGGATCTAGGATTGTCATCAACTTGTTTTGTTCCACAAGGTGCCCAGTGACTGGATGTTTCTGGTAGACTTCAAAGCTGCAGTGCAAGCCTGGCAGGATGGTTGAATGAAGGGGAGAGGGAAAGCAGACACTTAAATTTTGTAAGCAAACAAGTATGTTATTTGAAACTTCAGTGTTCAAGCAGTCCCAGTTTTTAAAAAGGTACTTTCCAAGATGTGTGTATGTGTGGAGAAAAAAACCTAACAAAGTCTGAATGCTCCAGAGTTTCATTAGTCTGTTTTTTAAAATCTTAAATCTGAACCATAACAAGCTAAATGTCACTAAGGTAGATCCCAAAAAAACATGTGCAAACAAAGAGGAACAAAACCTGCATCCATCAAGCTGTTCATCACCTGCACAGGTGATAATAGGTCTAGACATGTAAAAAGACTATTCTGGCTATTCTATTTGGGTTGAAATATAGGTTCATTACTACCCAGGCAGTTGCAGATTTTTAATTCCTGGCCCATGAGGTCTTTTCAGCCTCATAGAAAACTGAACAGACTGTCATCTTCTCTAGTATTTAAAAATAAAGCAAATTAATTTTCACCTATCTGGATCTCAGGTGAACTGAAACAGGCATATTAGCCCACCTGGGTAACAGCACGGGCATTCTGAGGGCTTTTTTTAAAATTCATAACATAGTTTTTATTGGTTCCTCTAAAACAACAGAATATTTGAAATTGTTTTGCACCCTTGAGGGAGAGAGGTTGCTTTTTGGGTGGGTGTGGGGCTTATCACTGTGCTGGTGAGTTGCTGACAGCACCTCTTTGGCACTCCTACTAAATTTGTAAGGCTAGTAATGAAACCAAAACGTTATAAATATGTGACACATCTAGATTATGATAAAAATTCTTGTCCCTGAAGAAATGACATAGTAATCATGTGCATGGGAGGGCTCAGGTTTTTTAATAGTCTGTTAATGGAGTAGACTACTTTTGCCAAAAAGTGGACCAGGTCATTGATGTTTTATTGTTTGTGGTTTGTTGTTTTTTTTTTCTCCAGTACATCTGGGCTTCTGCAAACCCCCATCCCACAGCATTTTCTGGTTTACTGTTGTTTGGGTGTTGTTTTTTTTTGTTATCACAGTGGACCTGAGAAATTGCAATATCTATTAAAAATAGATACTGCTGGGTAGCTTTGAGGAGGTTTCCAACATTCAAGAGGTTCCTCAGTAGTCATCTTGTATCTTTCTGTAAATTGAAAAATGATGCTTTTCAGGAGATTAAAAGCAGGGAGGAATTACCAGGGATGTCTGATTTGTGCAAGTTTAAATTAGCTTATTCAATTAAGAAGTTCCTGACTTCAGAGTCTGAAGATCCTGACTATCAAAAAACATCGGTTGGGCTTGTTGGCACCTGACTGTGGTGTGAAGATGAGTGTTTGGCTGCTGGTTGTTTAAAGTTTCAGATTGTGTGGAAGGCTGAGTGCTTTAGTGCTTACAACATTTTTCTTCCTTTGAAAACAATATTTTGTTGAAGGCTGAGTGCTTAGGGAAGGGTTTCCTTAATGTGTCTTCCTGTAAGTCAACAAGGTACTTTTTTCAGGGGGTTTCCCTGACTCCAACAGCTGAGCATCCCTGGTGATTCCACCCAAAATGAGTCAGTGCTTTTACATAGTAGTATTTAAATTCATTCTGGTTTGTTTTCAAAAGGTCTGATTATGAGAACACTCAAGGGTATATTGTCAAAGTTTCTAAGCACAATAGATACTTAAGATGATGAAATAAAGCATGAAATACCCCAAAGAGATTAAATTTTAGGGGGGAATTTTAGTGGGGAATTTTTTTTAAAAACAGTGGTTTTGGCAAGTGTAACCCTACATCACTTAGAATGCTGTTCCCAAAGATACTCGTGTATATCATGAGGGTGATAAGCTACAAAGGAATAAACTGAGTAACACTCTAGCAAAAATCTGTTCAGCTCGAGATGCAAATATGCCATGTTTTAAGTAGAGCACTGCTCTCTTTGGCAGCTCTCAAGCATTGAAATACCTACTGTAGGATTTTTAAACAGTCCCATGTTGTTTTACAGTAACATCTGAGAGTGATTTATTAACACAAATTACTGTTTTCCATCTTTAAATCAACCTCTGTATAAAATATTGCAGAAGTCTGGAAATAGTTGAATCTTTGTCAAGCTAGGTTGTTAAACAAATTAAAGAGGAAACTTATGTCTGTTGTCCTGAATTGTATTGTGTTTAAGGCCTCAAATAAAATTTCTGGCATGCATTTTTATTTATGTATTATAAAAATGTTGTCACAGCTGGAATTTAATGCAGAGCTGCCATTAACCTGTTTAATGGGAGGGATGCCTTGGCTTCCAAATGGAGCTAGACCTCCCAGTACTCAATTGCTGCAACTCTCATATGGATGATGTGTCTTCAGAAAGAGATGAGGCTTAGCCAAGTACGTGTGCTTTTTCATTGTTAATTCATGTTGGGCTGTCTTTGAGAAGAAGGCAACAGTGGCTATGGAGTCATTGCACTGTGATATTTATGGCTAACAAAGCTGAGGGAGTTATGAAAGCCTTGAGTCTGTTCATGCCATGCACTTGCTGCTAGGCTGGGTCCTGAATTTATGACTAACAATATAGTGAAGATGGTCATCAGCCATCATCATCTTCATCTCCAAACAGTTCCCTTGGCTGGGGAAGCTTTGAAAGATGAAGCACTCATCAGCATCATCATCAGTGAAGGAAGCATGAAAAAAACCCACAACTGAATATATATCTAGAAATCTCTTACTGGAAAATCTGTGTTTTTAATATAAAAGTGCTTAATTGTTTTTCCAGAAAACACCTTAGGAAGAAATTGTCACATATTCTGTAAGCTTAAATATGCTCTGTTTTCTGTGGAGACACATGGCTCCTTCAGCTCCCCAGCTGAGCATGTTGGATGCAGTTTCACATTATAGTGGCAGTGACAGAGAAGCTATGTCTGATCTCCATGTTGCCCTTGCTTTCTTCTGGGAACTGGGATGGGATTTAAAACAGGAGCATTTTAGTAACCTATTTTCAGTACAATTCTGCAAAATTTGTCTCCAACATATTTACAAGGCTGGTAAATCACAGTATTGATGGTGAGAGTGAAGGCTTGATATAAACCCTTTATTCCCTTCCACTTAGAGCTGATTGTCTATTCTATACTTTGTGCCACATACTTATGTTCAAAGATATGTTTTCTCATTATTGTTGTATTTTATGACCTAATGGAAATAAGTGGAAAAATGACTTTTGAGTCAGAATTAAAAATTGTTGCTTTGTCAGGTTTTTAAGGTTGTTGGTTGGGTTCTTCTTGTTCTTTTTGTATTGAGATGTACAGTTTGTTCTAACAATCTAATTTGGGCAGAGCATCAGCTAACCAAAGGGAAAATGTAAAAAGCTAGAGAAGAATGAATGGAAAACTCAAATTACAGTTCCTGATAGGCATGTTTGTTCCATTAGAGTATAACTGCAGAGATTTTCTTTGTATAGTCACATTTAACAACATGTGAAATCGTAATATAAAAGAAAACACAAATTGATGTGTGCTTAGTAAGGGCATTAACTGAGACAAATTCTTTTTGCTTTCAGTACCTGTCTGATATAGCATGTTAGTACAAGTAGCATCTTTTGTAACCTGTTCTGTAGACTAGTGAATGTAGGGATTACAAGAAAGCACATATTCTGTTCCTCCAACTGGCTTGTATTTAAAATGCTAAACGTTGCAGCATTGAAATGCTTGCTGCCTGACACTGACATTTTAGCAATTACTTACATGTCAGGACACAGTGGAACAATTGTATTTTAGAATATACAAGTTCACTTGCAACTTTTGGTGAACTGAGGTTTGATATGAGCCTCAAACTTCACATTTTCAGGTATTGCTTTCCTTCTACTAAATACAGGTGATGAAATATAAAGCCTGACCTACTTCGGAATATTATTTCCTTGTGGAGCAAGAAGCAATCCAGCTTACATAATTTGTTCTTAAGTATTGCTTCTCTTTAGTCCAGTTAAGAGAAAATCAAACCAGATTCCCAGATCAAAATGCAAATACTGGACCTAGAATTTGGCTTGATGCCAAAAAAAATCAAAAGAAGCAGGTTAAGCTGTTGTTGCTTAGGTAAAAATAGAAATCTACAGTTGGAAGAAAGTGACTCAGTGAGCGGTGTGGTGATGGCAAAATAGGATGTCAGCCAAAACGCAGGAAGCAAGATGGGAACACCCAGATCAGTTTAACAGTCTGCATTTTACGCTCCCAAAGAGCTGTAGTTTCAGAGATTACTGCAGGAAATTTAAGCTTTACATTAATTTAACTGGATTTTATTTTTGTAGTCATTAAGCTGCTTGAAACTAAAGAAGTTTTAGTAAAATGAATTGTAGGTGTGTTTTTTCCAGCCTGGTTTTAAGACCAGTCTCTTTTTGGTAACATTATTTATAGTAAAGCTACCTTAAGATCAGCTCTGGTTGCTGTGAGGGGCAGTGAGAGACACTCCAGGGAGTTGCTGCAGTCTGGAGAGGAGCTGATGGCACTGACTGGTACTCTGGAGTAACTTCATCAGCTTCCATGTAGCTATGTCTTGATTTTTAATAGTCCCCTCTTATAAGATGGTGTCCTTTGTTTTTTGTTTTGTTTTTTTTTTTTTCTGTAAATTATAAGCTACCAAAACAGCACAAAAGCAGGTGAATTCCTTCCTATTCACCTACACAAAACCAAGCAGATCCTGCCATTTTTTTGGTAGCTTGTATTCTGTTTTCTTTGAATAGCAGGTATGCATCAGTCCTAATGTAAAGTCCCTATGTTGCTGTTTTCTTCCTACAGCTGAACTGCTTTGATAATCAGGTAGTGGTTCAGTTTGGTACCCTGGAAAACGTAAGGAGATGGGAATAGTAAGTTGAGGTATGTGCTGCTCTCCTCATGTTTTCATGGTTTTGAGCTATATTTTCATGTCTTAAATCTAAGAGTATTCCTAAGATAAGGTAAGCAATTAATTGCTTTTAGTTGAATTTAAGTAAACCTAACTAACAGCTTATTTTTTGAAGCAAGTAAACCATCTCATGACTTGAACTCTTGATAGCTTAAATTATACTTAAACTCTTAGTATTGCAAGGCTTTTGAGGCATGCAACTTCAGATGAAATTACAGGTTTGTAATGTGCAGACACAACATCACTGCTCATTCAGAGAATAGTGAATTTGGGGGGTTCAAGGGCTACTTTCTTTTGAAATGAAGCACAATGTGGAAGTAGTTAACCAAAGCATCCGTAGGTGTTTCTAATTCCAGAGGAGAAGCTGTTAGTCAAATGTTTACATTGTGTTTCATTTCCTTTACAGTAGTTCCTTGAATCTCAGCCTTACTCTTAAAATATGGAACTACCTTTAACCTGCTCCTTGGAATAGCGGGTTAATAAAACTTGATCAGAGCTGACTGTTTAGGGGAAGGGCTAGAGAGCTTTTGCTGTAATTATTTAAATGCAGAGTGATGCCTTTGCTAGAAGGTGATGGGTTCTGAACACTGACGGTGCAGCTGCTTTTTCTCCAGTGTGCATGACTCTCCTGCCACAGGACCCTTAGACTGAAGCATCTTATGGTTTGCCTGTACTAAAAGTACAAAAAACAAGATCCAAATACTTAAGCAATATTTTTAGTCTTTCAAAAAAGTTGTAACACATGAAGGACACAGAGAGTAGAGCAGAAGGGGGCAATTGTGCCATGGTGCCCACTGAACAGCTGGGGTAGGGCAGGAGCAGGGCTTGCATTACCTGGGAATCTGAACAGCCTACACAGTGTGCACTCTGTATTTTGTTTCATGTTCTGCTTCAAAGAAGTTAAATAGAAATCTGGATACTTTAAGTCGTTGGCCTTCAGAATCCATTATGGATGCCTAAAGATTTTCCAGGCAAGTTCTGGACTGCTGTAGAGCATATTTAAGGGTAATTAATAGTTGGATTCTCTAAGAAAGTAGCCCTCCACATCTGTGGAGATCAGGGCTAGTGGATACTTGAACAGATATGTCTTTCTTTGAAGAAAGGTACCTCACCAAAATGAGCTCTTCTCCTGAGAAGAGGACAAGCTTGCTAGGTATTTGTGGTGTCCAGTGCAGAATGAAAGGTGCTAGGACAATGAATCAAGTGTGGACTGAGAGAGACGACAGTTGTAGCACTGCCTGGTCGTGATGGGAGGAGAGCACAGGGCTGGGTGAACTCTGCTGGTGCCATTCACTGCCTTGCTATCCCTGGGCAGGACAGGGCAGTGGTTTGCAGATGGATCTTCTGGTGAGCCCTGGAGCATGACAAGTTGCATTATACCAAATGACTTTTTTTCCTGTCTCAGCCTAGAAAATAGATTCAATGCTATTACACATATTTCAGGAAAACATTTTCTGTAATTATTACAGAAAATGCTGCAGTAGGAAGGGGAAGGGAGTTGGTCCACACATGCACGATGTAGTTGGGAAAGGAGTCAGCTGGGCACAACTGGATTAACTGAAGTTTTAGGAGAGTCCTTGTGTTACAGTTAAGTGGATTTGTGGGTCACTAGTACCACATACCCAACTTCCATAGATATTTTAGGATGTGAGCCAATTTAATATTTTTGGAGAGACTGAATTCTTATTCTTTATTCCAGTGCTCCAGTGATTGTGCACATGTGTGTAGTAAACAGGGGAGGAAAAGGATTTGAAGGGATTGTTTATGACATCTTTGGTTAAATGGGCTTTTCCAAAAGATGTAGAAATCAGTCTTTGTTGAGGTTGGCATGTGCAGGAGACAAAGGCAAAATGGTGTGCCTCCAGGTGTCAGTTCTCCAGTATTGTGTGTTTTGCTTTATGTGTAGTAGCTTCAGTCTAGATTTGTGTTTTTCTGTTGTTCCCTCAGTAGTCTGACATCTGCTGCTATCTCTTGTGACCACCTGGTCAATAAAATTGAGATTCAATGTGTTAATTAAAGAGCTGTAGTGCCTTGTTACTTTAATTCCTGTGTACTTGTGTCAGCTTGGCTATTTTAAAGGCAAAAAACCCAACCCAGACAATGTTGGGATGCATAATCTGTGCCATATACTTGCGTGTTCTTTTGCTAGAGATGAAGCAGAATAATACATGTATTTGTATAGTCAGATTATAGGATTGAGGTTATCCTATGCACAGTATATGATGTGTGTCTTAAACAGGGCTGATTCATACACAAAAGCAAACAGTTCCAGCACACACAGAAAGACTTTTTTAACTGAACAGTGAGTTTGCTGTTTCTATAAATGTCTTTCCACCCTTGTCCTCAATTACATCAACTTGCATCATCTTTGTCTGTTGTACAGGAACAATTACTAGGCTTCTCAATATTTATAGGGTTTTTTCCTTTCTGAAAACTCTTAGAAGTTGCTAAAATTAGAGGAATCCAGTGGAGCTAGAAAAAAAGTTAATGCCCCGCATGAACTTTGTAGGAAAATGTATTTCTCAAAATCTGTTGCTATTCATGCTTTAAAATGTTATTTAAAAAAAATAAAACAAAACACAGCAAAGTCCAGATAAAAGACATGGTTTTGTTACATTACTGACAATGTAAAGTGTTGGCTCTGTCTTTATAGTGCTATCATGAGAACAGTAGCATTTTCTAGTTCAATACTTGCTGTTTATCATCCATTAAAGAGATGCAGTTTTTATTTTGAATCAACATTGTGTTTTTGTAACTGCAGCCAATACAAATGTGTGTCTCTAGCTAGTTGGGTCTCCTCTTCCATCCTTGAGGCAAGAATCCAGTTGCTTCTGAAATTATAGGGCTGGTATAGGAACAGAGGCAGTGTTTGCAAATTGAACTTCAAAGTTTTACCTATTTACGTAAAGTAACATTGTGTATGTAACCCGAATCTTGAGTAATGATCATTCCAGATTTGTTTACCTTGCTTTATTCACTAAGTCTTGCCTGTTTACTAGATCTTGCATTTGAACATGCTTAGGCTGTCTCTGGCTTGCTTGTAATGTCAATTTGTGATATAGATCTGTAAAGACTGAGCATTTTAAGTATACAATATAAGTAAGCTTTGGTATCAGGTATTTTTAATGCAAAAAGGGGGTGAGCTTTTTACCTGAATCTAACCAGTTCAGTAGAAGCACTCAGGCTGTAGCATTTATCTGGGAGTTCGCTGATTATTTAATTTGTGTCAAGTCCAGAAGCTTTTGATCAAATATGGATTCTTTCTCAGCAAGAAAGCCAAGTAATAGAAGGTCTATTGCTTCACATAGTAGGCTGCTAATGTTAATTACAGGGTATGTCTGTTTTACTTTTACTTGTCACTTAAAATTCCCTAGTAAGTTTTCAGGTATCACATCTTACTGTGCTCCTTTCTGTTACAGTAAGAAAGTGTTTGAGATAGATTCTGTCTGCATAAGCATGTGAAGATCTTGAGCAAGCTCTTTATTTTTTTCTCTTTAAAACCATAGGTGTTTTTACATCGTTGAGCTACACAGAATTCCTTTTGTACATTTTCTTAAGGATTATTTCCCCTTCTGTTTAGTCTGCTAAGCATGAGACAATTCTTGTTTAAATTAATATCACTCCTGCTGGACACTATAGATTTTTGGAACTTGTACGTCAGGGTTGGAAAAATACTTCAATAGTGATCCTTCCTGCTAGGGCTTTCCTAAGGTAACTGGGGCCTTTGGACATGCAGACATGAGCACGATGCCTGTGTTAGCAGCAAGATAATGCTGCAGCTGTGGGTTTTTTTGTCAGCTGTCATGCCCAAGGCCTTTTCAAAGTCTTTCCAAATCCCATTTCCCCATCCCTAAGTATGACTTGCCTATTGTTCACCAGACTTTCAGCTGAAAAAACTAGTTGCGAGTGCCTCATTTTGTAGGTGACTCATCACTACCTGGGTGTCTTTTCCTCTCTGTTATTTACCATTCCTTTAATCTTTCATGCACCCTTTTTTAGTCACTTTCTGCCATCCATCAGATGAATGACCATTTTAACTCGTGCCAGATGATTCAACGTGCCATATGGTGTCCTCCAAGGTGATTCTACCCTTTGGCTTTTCTTCTGCCTGAGGGCAGGCAGTGGCCAGATGAATTGTTCTGGCAGCACCCTGCTCTTCTGGGGCCTGTGGTCCCCTCCTGGTCGGGTGCTCCCAGGACAGGGGCAGGCTGTTTGGGAAGAGCCCTTTCCCTGCTTCTCTCTGGAGGATGGAGCCGCAGGACTTGTGCTGGTTGTGGCACCTTCTCAGAGATGTGTGGATGTGGTACATGGAGTGGGTCAGGAGCACCACACTGGCCACACATGCCATGGGCAGAGGTGGGTGTGTGGTGGGAACAGGGTTCTGACTGTCCATGCCACCCAAAGAAGCTGTTTAAGTGCATCCCTTTAAAAAGAGGGAAGAAAGAGTCAGTATAGATGAGGAGTCCTGTGCAATGAGCTAAGTTCTGTGGCACTGGGCTGACTTCACTTATTTACCTCATGCAGATCCCTCAAAATGGGCTGTAAGCCCTGGAGTCTGTGGAGTACAAGCCTGAACTAGGCAAATGTGTACATGCAAAAGCTAGTTTTACACACTTTGCAATTTGCATATGCAAGTAATTGTGCATTTGGTTGAGGTTTTAATGCCATGTATTCCCTTCTCGTATGAATCTCTCAAGTCTGTCTTGCCATGTTTGCTAAGTGCTCTGCTACTAAGGAATGAAGACAAAAAAGACTTCTGGATACTTTTTTCCAAGTGGAGAGATATTTCATGCATGGTAATCATAAATAACATTAATAGAATTCTATCCCTGTGGCAGTTCTGTTATAGTGGGTGACAAAGGACACTTAAGCTAAAATTGTGAAAACATCATGTACTTCTGTTCCCCTAAAGCATGAAAATAAAGGTGAAAAGCTGCTGGCAGCCTTGCCTCCACCTGCTTTTCTTTGCTGCTTTTAAAATGGACTTATAAGTTAATGTATTTTAGCTTTCTCAGGAAATAGAGTTTTCTGTAACCTTTTCAGTAACTAAACCATTTTGAAACATAAGCATTTCCAAACAGAGAGGGGAATGACATGATCTGGTTGTACTTGAGTCTGTTTGAATGATGTGTCATGTCCTTCTGAGGAGAAGAAGGGTGCTCTACAAAACACCATAAAATCAGAGACTGGTGCATCCTACCTCTGGGAATAGAGGGTATCAGGGTAATTCAGGAAGAGTAATGCCAGCTGCTGCTCTTGTCTGTGGAGACTTCTGGAGCTTTAATTCTCTGCTTAACTTAACAATGACCATGGTACAAAACAATGAATACTCTGTATGTTCCTTGGGAACCTTTCCTATGTGTTAATGGTAACTAAAAATGGACCTCTGAAGTAAACCTTGCTCTTTACAGGAGGGATTTGAAATAAAAAATTTGAAGAACATTGTGTCCCACTTTTTATAACAGAAGTAAATCTTTTTTTTTTTTTCTTATTAATTTTTCATGTGCTTTGTGATGTATTGTAGCTTCTTTATCCCATGATGCTAACAATGCCAAATAATTCAGCCATCAGACTTCTCCCACTGGAGCCCAGGAAACTTTTTTTTTTTTCTAGAGAAGCTGTAATCCAGGTGTGGTTCATAAAATAAACAGTTGTTTCTCAGCACCACTGAAATCTGGTGCATTGACCACTTACTACATGAAGCTTTCTTTAGAATATTGCTCATTTTGTCTACTTGTAATGACGACATTCTGAGATGTGAAAAGGTGTTTTGTGGTGGTGCAGTAACTTGGGCCTTTTAGGGAGTGCAGCCATTCTGATGCAAAGATCCATTTCCCATAGCTCTCATTTTAAGTGTAAATGAAACAACCAGTGGGGACAGCTAACGGCTGAATGCTTCTTATACAGGAGATGAAATTATTTGTTGTCTTTTTGAAATGGCAGATACTTTGGATGAATACTTTGAGTATGAAGCTGAGGAGTTCCTGGTCTCCTTGGCCCTGTTGATCACTGAAGGTCGAACACCCGAGTACTCGATCAAGGGCAGGACAGAGGGCTTCCATTGCCCACCAGCACAGTCCAGTCAGCCACCAACAACTAAGCATGAATGCAGCGACAAACTGGCTCAGGTACGACAGCACCCATTTCATTTTGCGTGGCCTGCATCCTTGCTGCCATTACTGAAGTCAGCCAGGAACCCCATGGTAGAGTCACAGTTAAGCGTGAATAGCAATTGCTTTCTGTCAGTCCTGTGTTTAAATGAGTATGTAATTCAGTATGGTACTAATAATAGATCTGTCCTTAAAATGAGACATCATTAAGCCTTTTATCCTTGAACCTGAAATTCTGCATGACTACCTGAATGCAGTACTTATTTGAGTCTTTATTATACAAATGGCAGGCACTATGCGTAGCATTCTTGGTCTGGTGGTTTTTTGGAGTGGTTTTTTTGGTTGTGATATTTATTGTTTTGTTTTTTTGGGGGGAGTTTATTTGCTTTTGAGGGAATGTAGGCTGACTTACCTAGTTTTGCTTTTCCAGGTATTATTGAAAAGTTAGTGATTAAAAAACCAGAAATGCATCAAATCTAGCTAGTCTATTTGGGAGTAAGGTTGGAGCATCCCATCTCTCAAGTAAAAGTTCCTAATTACTCTGTAAATTTCAGTTGTTTTTCATGCTGAAGGTAGCCTGCTGCAAGACACAGAATTTATAAAGCTACTGCTTGAGTGTGTCTATCCAAGGGGATGACTTGTGGAGAGAGAAGTACAAGATAGCAAAGGTCAAATGGGCAAATGTATTTTTATTAGCTCTTTTAATTTTCTACAGAAGTTGCTCAGATGGCAGCCATAAAGGATGTGTTAAGTATTTTTCATTTAATAGCTCTGGAATCTTATCTCCGATTTGGTGAGACCTAGTTTACAGGATTTGAACCTTACCCTTTTCCAGTACTTTGGAACAGGTTTCTGAAGCAGTTCTAAATCTGGCTAGTATTTTTATGGCATGCATATATTGACATTTTTTTCTTTACCTCAGTGTCGTCAAGCCAGGCAGACCAGATCTGAGGTTATGCTGCTGTGGAAGAACAATATTCCAATCATGGTAGAAGTGATGCTACTTCCAGACTGTTGCTATAATGATGAAGGTCCCACCACTGAGGGGAGTGATTTAAATGATCCTGCAATCAAACAAGATGCATTGCTGTTAGAAAGGTGGATTTTGGAGCCAGTTCCTCGACAGTAAGTTGGATATTAGGATTAGCTCGTAGGTGCAAGAATCTTATCATATTAAACTCCTTAAAGTAATCGATTATTGGTTTTGAACTGGCCTTTATCCATCTAAGAAAACCACTATTTGCCAGTGAAGTATAAGTATATTCTAATCTTATTCTTCCTGTAGTTGGACACAGTAGGCCATTGCACACTGTGCAATTCAGAGTATGAAATGTTCCTAGCTGAAAATGGTATTTTTTGTACATTATTTTTTTTGTTAAATTGCTTAAGTTAGTATGCGGAACAAACCAAATCCGACTTTGTAATCTTCAAGATGTATGAGGAGTTTAACTGTTTTCTTGATTCAGATTTCAGAATGAAGATCTGAAAATGTTCTAGCTCTAATGGTTTTCTTTGTATATTCTTTCCAACGTCCTTGTGTTTTGCTTAATACGTTTTAGGAGCGGAGATCGATTTATTGAAGAGAAGACCCTTCTCTTGGCTGTTCGCTCTTTTGTTTTCTTCTCTCAGCTGAGTGCTTGGCTGAGCGTTTCACATGGTGCTGTTCCCCGGAACATTCTGTACAGGTATGTCTGGGGCGGAGGACTCCTCCTTTCCCATTTGCAGGTTGTTGCAACTTGTCTCAAAAACATTCTTCCCTTCTGTTTGCTTTCAGAAGGTGCCACATTGTTGGCCCAGTGCTTTGGCACTCGTATAGGATTTTTATACTTTGCAAAGTACAGCAGTTGCTGATGTCTCTAGTTCTTTTTCTCAGACATCTGTTACCAAGTAGGTAAGTAAAGACTCCTCACTTATGTATTTCCTGTATTGTTCCAGGGTGAGCGCTGCAGATGTGGACTTGCAATGGACGTTTTCCCAGACACCAACTGAGCATGTCTTTCCTGTTCCTAATGTTTCTCACAACGTGGCCTTGAGAGTCAGCGTCCAGTCCTTGCCCAGACAATCGAACTACCCAGTTTTGACCTGCAGTATTCACACCAACCTGAGCTTTTACGAGAAGCGGATGCAAGAGCGGAAGTTCCATCAGCACAGCGATCCCAGCACGGCACAGCAATGCAGCACCGCCAGTCCGCAGCGCTTCTGTGGGAAGCAGACGTGGACAATGACACCTGAAGGCCTACTTAATGGAAAAAAGACACCAGAATTTACTACATCTATCAGAAATTTAAAACTTTATCCATCTGCTGGACTTGGATCTGACCTGGGGGCATCGCCGTCTAAAGTTCAGTGCTATAATGCTACAGCAGACAGCAAGACACAGTCCCATGAAACACCTGTCAGAACTTTTAAATCCTTTTCTCTTGTTGATTCTCGTGTTTCGAACAGTCATTGCTCTCATCAGCCTACAGGAGAAACCAACCCTTTGATAGGCTCTTTGCTTCAAGAGCGACAGGAAGTCATTGCAAGGATTGCTCAGCACTTGATTCACTGTGATCCAGCTACTTCTCCAGTTGTTGCTGGGCGTCCGTTCAACAAGCATGAAAACGGCTCAGCCACCCCGAGAGCTTTTCGGAGTGCTTACGAAGATGAGAGCTTGCCAAGGAAAGGCAAGGAAACCTCCCCTGTTTCTATTGCAGGCTTAGACAATGCAGTACAAGTAGAGGGGGGTGAAGGCAAAACTAGAGCAATACCAGAGATCCCACTGCTTGATGCCCGTGTTCCAGTGAACCCCTGTGGCCGTCAGTTGGCAGGAGAGAGTAATCCCCTGATCGACTCTCTGCTCCAGGAGCGGCAGGAGATGATAGCAAGGATTGCCCAACACTTGATTCATTGTGATCCAGCTACTTCCCATATTACTGGACGTCCATTCAAAGTGCAGGAGACTAACCCAGTTAATTCAAAAATTTTCCGAAGTACGTATGAAGACGAAAATTTGCTGAAGAAAGGCAAGGAACAATCTTCTGTTTCTTTTGCGAAGTCGGATTTTAATTTATTAGAAGATAGTAATAAATCAAGGGTGAAGACATCTGATACTCCTATCAGTCCTTCTAGAGTTGATGGAGAATCAAAGGCTTCTCTGAAACTCCAAGCAAGAAGAAAACTGATTTTAGCAAAACCCAGTGAAGCTGTCCGAAATGCATTTCATCAGACTTCAAATAAAACTTCTCATGCGTTTGCTAACACTCACACATCATCATCATGTATTAAAGAAAATAAATCTGAATTGCCAGATAAGTTGGAAACTTTGCACTCTGGTTATGTGCAGAAAGACCAGATAGCCAACAGAATTAAACAATGTTCAAATTTCAGCAGCGTTGATGAACAGCTTTGCACAAATTTACTTAAAGGAAGAACAGTTGTTAGTGAGAACAATAGCACGGGCAGTCTTAACAATTTACAGATAGATAAATGCAGAATACTTGACGGTACAAAAAAAGCAACTGTGATGCAAGTAGCTGACTCTTTGCACAGAAATGAACTCAAGTGTTTAGATAAAGACTCAAAAAACGCAAATATTTATGAACAAAATACTCAGCTTATTAGTATTGAAAATTATTTAAATAAAGATCTTGACAGTTTCAAAAACAAAAACAAACAAGATAAAACAAAAACTGCACATGATGAGAACGAAGACCCAGTAGGTCTCGATTTCCAAAGCACTTCTCAGAAGAAACCTACAGAAGATGGTGGGGTTAAGTGTGAGCGGCCAAAGAACACAGATGTGCAGGTAAATACATGGAGGAAAAGACCAATTCCTCTAGCTGCTCTCACAGGCTTGTACCCTGTGTCTACTAAGGACCAATATGAAGAGGGATTTAAGTCTGACTTTGTAGAAAGCAGCATGATCCTATTGTCTTCTTGGTGGCCTGAAGTAACATTTGACTGGTAGTGCCTCCTCCATACCTTCTTATTCATAAGTTTAACATTGAGAAGAACATTGTCTTACTTGTCTCATGGCATGATGAACAACAATTTCCATAGGCAGTGAGGCATCTTGTCTTTTTGTAAATATACCAGTGTCTGGCTATGGTATGTGAACTTTATTGAGCAGTCTGTGTGATTGTAGATTGAGTCAAGGGAAATTCATACTGAATATTTCATCATATGCTAGTGTGATGCAGATCCACCTGCTTTGGAGGTCTTCTTAGTTGCAGCAAAAGCAAAGTATTACCATGATAGGCCATTTAAAATATCCCATGATATCTAGAGTAAATTTGTTTTGCTGACAGAAAGCACCGTCTCTAAAACACACCAATACATGGCGGAAACATAATTTTCGATCTTTGGATGGAACTTCAACCAAGGCTTTTCACCCCAGAACTGGATTACCTCTGCTTTCAAGTCCTGTAAGTTATTGTTGAAATTGTAACTTAACTTTTAAATGAGGAAGGAAGTATTTTGTTGTTTCAGTATCTGTGTACAATAGAAAATTTGGTGAGTTACCTAGGTGAAGTGAGTGTGTTTACTTTTAGTGTCACAGTGAATACTCTTACTAGTGGAAATTTGAGTTAACACTCAGGAAGTTAAACAGTAATCCTGGAAAAGAAAATGTTGAAGTGTTAGTTAATGAGATCCTAACAAGATTAACATAAGATGACGTTAGAAAATTCTATAGAAAAAATTGCTTTGGTGCTAATTTAGAGCATAAAGAAAGCATTTTGAAGATTAATGTTTTAAGTGCAAGCTAACATATTTTGTCATTTCAGAGTTTTTGTGCGAGTTTTTAATACCTGTTCGCCTGTTACTCCGAAGTTTTTGTTTCTGTGAACAGTTTCTATCCTATATTCCTCAGCAGTCAGAGATGTCACCGAATGGCTAAGTGACACAAAGCTGCTGTGATAAGAGGAAGACGTTTGGGAAGTGCTGCAGTTCTTAGGCTGTAGGGAGTTCTAAAGAAAAAGGCAGTCCCAGTTGATGCCACTGAAGTGATGTCCTGTAGTCAGCACATGATGTTCTTCAGTACTCATAGAGGCTGTTTTATTTTCAAGGAACTTGAATGGAAATTGTTACAGCCTGTTTATTACTAATGTTCTGTACCATTCCAAAGAGATGTCAGCCTCCTGAACCAGTCTTTAAGTACTTCCTGTTAATCAGAATTTACAGTCTTGTCATTAAGAATTCTAGAATTTTCTTCACTAAGTTTAGAATATATAGGAATTATTCTCTTCTGCTCTGTTTTTATATTTTTGTAATGTCATGAAAATTCTTGGCAAACTTGTGCTTACTTGGCAAAATTGTCCTTATTAGAAGTACAGTTTTCATATTAGCATCTTCTTTCCTTTGAGGTTCCTCAAAGGAAAACACAGTCTGGGTGCTTTGATCTGGATTCATCACTGCTGCAGCTGAAATGTCTGTCTGCAAGAAGGTATGTTTTATTTGTCAGAAACAGTGAATTTTTAGGGAGACATAATGGATATACATACCTGTACACAAAAACAAAGTATGTTAGCAAAGAAAGATAGGTGCTTCTCAAAATAATCCTGATTTTGAAATAAAGCTTGGCAGCCAAGCTGCCCGAGGGGTCTCCAAGTTATCATGGCTCTGGAACATCACCATAGTGCTCTGTCCCATGCAGGGGTGGGTATGCTCTAAGTTACACTAGAATTTTGAAACAGAGAAGATAGTAATTGATTATTCTTCAAATCAGTGTTATTTTTGTGTTATGTTTTGTTCTTAGTGTTGAAAGGGTTAAACATTTTGCCTGAGCTTGTTCAGAGACCTTAACTTTTAAAAGGGACTGACCATGACCTTTTATACATTAATATGTGTAACATAAACAACTTTTAGTATGCTAGTATGATGTTGGAAACTTCAGGATATGAGAAAAAATATCT
The DNA here is from genome assembly GCF_000747805.2 of Chaetura pelagica. Taxonomy (NCBI): domain Eukaryota; kingdom Metazoa; phylum Chordata; class Aves; order Apodiformes; family Apodidae; genus Chaetura; species Chaetura pelagica. The sequence continues at coordinate 6,501,741 of NW_009952711.1, forward strand.
GCATATGAGAGAAAATAATGTGATGCTTTGGTTCGTGCTAGTGTGGTTCATGTACAACCTAAATTTTTATTGTCTTTATCCCTTGTAATGTAAAACTTAGTATTTTTTCAGTTAACTAGGAAGTGTTTTGCTAAAGTATTAACAGGCAACATTCAACTGTTACTTCTTTAGGAGAATGTTTTGTAGTGTAGTAAGTAAATTATTCTTTCTGTTTATACCCAGAAGACAAAAGCAAATGTGCTTATCCTTTGTATTTATTCTGTCTTGTTTTTTAATAGCCCACAACAATATATAAACAGAGACAGTGATCCAGAGAGCCATGGGAAACCATTTCTAAGTTCTAGTGCTCCACCAGTAACAAGTCTTAGCCTTCTGGGAAACTTTGAGGTATTGCATATTCTCTAGAATTCCTGTGGGTTTTTTAGTATTCCTCTGTACTGCTTTTAAATTTGCATTACTGTGAAAAATTCCAGCCTGATTACAATATAAAAGCTCATAATTAAATTGAATAAAATTTACTTTAATTTCCAGCTGTAAAGGCACGTATTTCACACCCCAAATACCTTCTGTCTCAGAGATTCAGTTACAGTGAGTTGCTTAACTTTTATTTCCCACTATGGTCAAGTTAGGAGGTGTTCTGTTAACTTAAATGAGACTTAACAATCTGTAATTTTTCACGTTTATATACCTAGAAAAAAGGACTTACATTTTTACTGTTACTCTATTTAATGTCACAAAAGCTGTGTTAAATCAGTGTAGTAAACAGAATGTATTTGAAGTGTAGCCTCCAGCTTTTCACTTCATGTAGTATATCAAATATCAACAGCTAAACCCTAGTGCATTATCAAGTTGAATCATACTCCATATTTGTGAAATATAGAGTGAATATCATGGGGCAAGTTACAGATGCTATTATATTTTTCAAATACTATATATCAATGAAAATAATGCATAGGTCCTGAAGCAGTAAAATTCTCTTGGGGCTTTTGCACCAGTTTCAGTAGGATGAAGGCTGGACTTACCTGATGCTTTCTGTTAAACCACTGTCATCTTCCTGAACGTTCTGTTGTTCATTGGAATTTTTGTGCCTCAGTGTTGGTTTTTAGCAGGTCATCTTATGAAAAACCCAAGTTCTTATGTAAACTTATTTCCTTGTTTGCTGCTTCATTTTGCCATATGTATTTTGAGGCATTCCCAACCTAAATCCTATTCTTTTTTTTTTCAGGAGTCTGTCCTGAATTTTCGCTTAGACCCACTCGGCGTCGTGGAGGGTTTCACAGCAGAAGTGGGAGCAAGTGGAGTCTTTTGTCCCACACACATGACTCTGCCAGTTGAAGTGTCATTCTACAGTGTTTCAGATGACAACGCACCCTCTCCTTACATGGTAAGTGTGGATGGATTGATTTAAAATTATTTCTGATAGGTGGATGTGAAGAAAGAGAGCTTGGTAAGTAGAGAGTTCAGGAAATGGGGATTTGTAGGGATCTGGGTTATTTTCAGCTGTTTATGATGTAGTTCTCCTGTCCCTCTTCCTTTCCCTAACTGGTGCTTTTCTTCATGCAGCTGCCCCACTGTCCAACTGCTCTCATCTTGGATATTGAATGTAGTTCTTTCCCTCCACAGTAGAGTGATCAACCCCTACCATCCATCTAACTTCTTAGCCATCTAACTTAAAATAGGCAGTGAGGCAATTACTGGACTTAATGGGATCCATTTTGTTGTCCCAACAAGCTGGTGTCCTGGGCAACTAACCACTCTGCCAGCAAGTGGCTTAGGTGCTGGCCAAGGTACAATTGCCAATGGAGACCTTAGGCTCAGAAGTTATTCAGCCTTCTCTTTTAAAGCAAATGCTGCCTGAGCTGGCATGACCTGTCGTGCTCTCAGAAGCTGCATGGTCTGCTGATGTTTGCACCAGCCTAGCATTTGTGTTGTCAGTATCCATGTGCTAATTCTGCTCTGTGTTTCTACAATGACAGCATGAGGTTTGGGGAGTCTGAAAGTACTTCCCTGTAAAACCCCCAAGATACCCAGTATGCTGGCATTGAATCAGAATGCTAGATTTGCCTCCGTGTTACCTGGGTGACAGATTTGATTTTTAGAGGTTTTCATATGTGCATGTCTGTCTAAAATGTGGTAAACAGTCTGTTTAAACTTGCAAGTAATGCACTGAACAGCTGATTATCCCAATTATTTGGATTTTTAATTCATAGCACTTTTCATATTTCTAATGTTCTGGTTTTTAAAGTATTCAGGAAATTAAATGGGCGTGAAAGTTAAGTTTGAGTGATAAGTTTAGTTCAAACTTACATGTCTTCTCAACAACTGCAAAGAAGTATGTGTTGTTTTGCTTTCATCTTTCTAGTTTATTTCATGTGGTTTTCCTGGAGGTGAAGGGATTTGAATGTTCCTCAAACAGTTACAGTAACATTGCTTATTTTCCTAGCTGGGTTTCATTGTTTCAAGCTTTTCCACATGCTCTAAACATGCTATTAGGCTGAGTCTCCCAGGATTAGTACAACATTGTATAGTGCCTCTATCATCATAAACATTGTATAGTTAGTGTCTCTGCTCTGGGGTCTTTTGTTGTTGTTTTTGTTTGGGTGTTTTTTTTTAAGTCCAGTGGGGTATATCAGTTGTGCACTGCGGGTTAATCAAGTGTTTGCTTTAAGGCAGGACCCTGAGGGTGGTCTCAGCAGTGTCACAGCACCATGTGGGACACTCAGGTGTTCTGTACATCACAGCTGGTATAAAGGCAGATGTTATTGTAGCTAAAGTTTAGATTAGAATGGAAGAATAAGTGCATTTGGTGCCTTTGAAAAGCAGAAATAGGTTTGGTGAGATTTGAACAACTATTGGTGCAATTGTAGGTGCTAGAAACAGAAAGCAGGTGACAAATCTTAACTTACAAGCTGTTTTGAAAAGAAAGCTCTATTTTGCCATAGCTCCCTGATTGCTAGTTTGAAGATGTGGAAACTTGGCTCTTGTTTCAAAAGGAGAACACACCCCTTATTGCACAGCTTTTGAAGATCTGCGAAAGTATCTGTCAGGCCCTTACTGCTGCTTTTTGACCGCATCTTAAATAATGCATTGCCTTTTCCATTTTTAGTTTTTATACATTACTAATTGCTTTTTTAATAAATACATTTATATGAATAAAACATTTTGATTTGTTTTATATCTCTCCCTTTAAACTAAATGTCTTTTTTTTTTTCCTAGGGTGTAATTACTTTAGAGTCCCTTGGTAAGAGGGGTTATCGGGTACCGCCTTCAGGAACAATACAAGTGGTACGTACTCAGCAGATATGGGTGCCTTGAAACCACTAATACCAAGAAAGTCATGCAGAGGAGATGAGGTTATTGCAGATGAGCATGAAGTTAGCAGTGGAAATGTGCATCTCTGTAGGTAATGTAGTTATTTGAAGTAGCAATCTGTCTGTAATTTGTGAGACAAAAAAGACTCCCAACCTTTGAGCCCATGTGTGCTGTGAAGAGACTTAAAATCAGTTAACTGAAGATTCAGAATATCTGGGGACACTGTGGCTTTGAAGTAGTAATGGACAAGTAATTAGCACACAGGCCCAATTCTTAAATCCTTCTGAAGAGATTAAGATTAAATACTCAGTTGTATCTAAATGTTGCAACATTTTAACACCACTTATTTTTGTAATAAAATCAGAAAGTAAACACAGTCATTGCTTAGAACAAATGATTTGCCATCTTTCTTCTAGGAGCCCAGTTGAGGATAATGCTGGTGATTTCAGTTTTAAAAGTGGAGGCCACCACTGTGCTTCCTGTGAGCATGTTATGTCTAGAAAGCAGTGTAGACAAAAACCTGACTGGAAAAATAACAAAAATGGAATGCAGATTAACAAAGTACTAGTGGTCCTATACCAGTGCTTCATTCAAATTAGGTTGTGTTTAGTGTTATATTTGAAAATAGGAATTGCTAGCAGCTGCAGTGTCAAAAAACAAAAAAGCTGCACAATATTTTTAGACACAGATTTCTGCATAGCAGCAGAACAAAGTGCATAGGGGATGGTGGCTATTTTGGCAGGTGGAGTTTGGTTTTGGTTTTATTTTATTTTTAGAGATGACAAATTTAAGAGTACTGTATTGAACTGTTTTTCTTTTCAGACCTTATTTAACCCTAACAAAACTGTGGTGAAGATGTTTGTGGTGATCTATGACTTGAGAGAAATGCCAGCTAATCATCAAACATTCCTACGGCAAAGAACTTTTTCTGTTCCTGTGAGACGAGAAATCAAGAGAACTGTCAATAAAGAAAACAGTCACCAGACTGAAGAAAGGCTGTTACGCTACCTCATACATCTGAGGTAAGCTCCAAGTTAAAAAAAAATTAAACCAAGGCTCAACAAAACAAAAACCAACTCAAAACCAAGCAAACAAAACCACAAAACCCAAGTACCTGCCAAAATGTACCTCATGATTTCTTTCCCAGCCAGCCTTGCTGTATACAGATTGATTTAAAAAAAATAAAATGCAATGTTTTTGGCTTGGTCTTTAAGCTGAACAGTAGAGGAAGAGGAGCTAATAAATAATTTGGATTCTGCCTGGGAGAATCAAGGGTCCCTTGCTTGGCATTGAAGTATTTTGTATAGCCTTGTAAAGTTTAATTCTTAGCAAGAGAGGTTTAGTTCTGGCTGGATCAATGTACTTTTTTGAGCTTACAGGAAACAGACTGAATGTAACAGGAGCAAAAGCCAAAATTAAGGATCAATGTAGAGAAGGTGCCCAGTGTCCTACACACATGCTTCTTCACTAGAATAGCTGGTAATGTGAAAAGCATTCTGAGTTGCTCCTAAAAACAGTGTTTAGAGGTAAAATGTAGATACCTGTTTGATGATGCAATAGCACTGATAATGCCTGCACTTTATAAAGCAGTCACACAATCTTCCTTAAATGATCTACAAAGCACTGCCTGAAATCAGATACGGTTTTGCTGCTTTCATGATGATCTTGAGACTGCAGTTTGAAAAAAGGGTGAATGATGGATATATTCTGTCCTGTAGTTTGCAGACTTTTGCCTGCATCATTACAGTAAACAAGCCACGTGTGTGCAGACCCAGGGTTTTCATTGCAGCCCTGGGAAACCTGATGGTGGCTGACATCCTGAAGTGAGAAAGCAGAAGAAAATCCAATTTCTTACTCTTCTAATTGTTGTAGAATTACTTCTGGTACATGTTATTTTCCCTATTGCCATTGATTTCTACCCAGCAAACTTTTGAAACACAACTTTGTCTAGGGCAGTGATTCCAGGCCAAGCATTCCCATTAAATGAAAGTTGTCAGTCATAAAAAATGTATGTTGGTTTAGTGGAGTGTGAAAATAGCATCACGATGAGGCTGTTGAACTGTGTTTTCATTCTGAATTTTAGCCTGCATTGAAATTCATCCTTTCAAGCCACACTAACTTGCTATGTCTAACTTAACCACCTTCTAAAACTTTTCTTCTGGGGTAAATTGTGAAGAAAGGTGTGTAGCCCAAATAAAAAGGCTCTTGTCACTTGTAATGTTGATCTAACTGATGCAGGGGAGCTGGGGACAGGCATCAGCTGCAGAGGTGTGCAAAAAGCTGTGGCCAGCTGGGACTGGTGTACAGGCATGAAGAGCAGTAGACTTGTGTCCACTTTCAGTTTCTGCTTTAATGGAGTTTGTAAAATTGTTGTAAACAGACCAAATAATTGCTTCTATCTGAAGGCAAATCTGCTTCCTTCTCTGTTGTCTTGTATAGCTAGAAGTCTTCTTTCATGAGCTTCCTATTTCTGGTACCTGCTGAGAGACAGAAATGCAGAATAGCAGTTCTGATACTTCTAGTTTTGAAATACCTGTACAATTTAGCTCAGCTTTCAGACCTCTGGCAGGGATCAACTCATGGATTTATAATGTGAAATTGGAAATGCATCCATTTCTGGCTGGAAAAACAAACAGATAATTACAGTGCTGGACTGCTTACTTTGGAAGGTGAATACATGCAGAGGATGCCACAAGTTTTTTGCTTTGGAGATGAACCCAAACAGTGAGTGGGTCCTTTCACATGATGGAAGAACTGCAAAACTCCTTCAAATATTCTAGTAGTTTATGTTGGCCTTTCTTGTGGTTTATTATGCAGAGTACTTAATATTTTAAAAAAGACTCAGTTGTCAATCTAGAATCTGCCTTTACTAAAGATGAATTTTAATTAGGAGAACTTAAGTGTCTTAGTACTATATTAATTAATATATAAGTTGCTTCTACAGAAGAAGTTTTAAAAACAGCAATGTTTCCTCAAACCTGCTTTACTGAGAAGATACACAGACCTAAAACAGTCAGGATTTTTCTTGTGTTTTACTAAAGGTGATTTAAAACAGCCTTTCGATTTCAGTTGCAGTAGTTGTTGAGAACAAGCATCTTAAGCTCACACGTTGAAATTTTGCTCAAAAAACAAATGAAGTCACCACCAGTGAGCTGCATTGTGGTCGCATCTGCTTGCGAGGCCTTAATCACAGTTGTCAGCAGGCACATTATGAAAGCTTCTTTTCAAGTGGTAATTCAACAAAAATGCTGGCCTAGGTCTGGAACTTAACATTGGCAGCCAGATTTTCTACAGCACTTTCAAAGTGTCAGATTTACTGTTTACACAGTTTCAACGTGCAGTTTTGTATGCTTGAGATGCTGCCATTAGACTGAATTTGTACCCACAGCTACAGATACCAAGCATAGCTTGCATGGCCAACAGAGCTTTATTCACTATAAGAAAATCAAGAATTGTACCTGCAGTTTCTCATTTCTTGAAGATGCTTTGGGGATGAGCTCCTAGTTGCACATGAAACAATGCTTTTTGCTTTGTAATTAAATCTACATGAGCATGAGAGCTGTGAGTCCAGCTCTGCTCATGCCTCCTTTCTGCCCAGAGCTGGGAGGGTGAAACCCATTAGTTTCTAGGGCACATTCTGCCTATAAAAGGCAATGAAACAGTTAACTTTCACACAGCTCAGCAGTCTTCTAGATTTCAAAGCTTGTTCAACAGCTTTAGTTACTGACATGTTGCCTCTTTTAATCACATGGAGCGTAATTGTTGTGTTGCTGAACAGGGATTGTTACTGAAGGCTAAGTGGAGGGCAAGCTTGAAACTTGTTAAAAGTAGTGATTCCTCAAGGTGTTGAGAAACTTTAGAAAAAAAAGAAGTTGTAGTTTCTTAAGTAATATTTACCACTTTCTTTCCTCTGCCAGACTTTCTAGCTCATCTGTTTGTGTGTCTAAGCTTTCCTGTCTATGTCTATTGATACTGTTCCTAGGACACCATCTGTTAGAGACCTCTGTTTTTCTTAATTCCTTTACACAGAACTGCTGGAGCTGCCACAGATTAGGTGATGGAACCAGAGATGAGAATAATTCCCTAAGCTCTGTTGCTGTCTCCCATTCATCCTCCTTCAGTCTTTGTGAAATGTCATGCTCAGAAAAGCCATGTTACAGGAATTTGCTATTTACTGGGCAAAGTGAGTCTTGCAGGTTTCTCACTAATAGAAAATAAGAAGCTTGAGAAGATAAAAAGTAGACCTTGCTAATTATTTTCTGATAGAGCCATGTGTAAAGTGGGAATTGAGCTCTACTTTATGTTGGTGCTTTGATAATTAGATCTGGTTTAGTTTAGTTAAATTTATCTAATGAGTTAGATGCTGAAATAACTTTATGGTGTTCGGTTTGTCCCTCCCCTCTTTCAGTCTTCCTTCTTGTGCTCTCCTCCAGAGTCATCTCTTAGGATAGAATCTTCTCCCCTTTGCCCACCAGGTATGGGGCTGTCACACTGACAGCAGATAAATGGTGATGGATGGGAGTGCTGTGGGAGCCAGGGACAGTGTTCTGCTGGACCCTGCCACATGTAATGCCCTTGACAGCTCAATCTAGGAAAGCAGAAATTTCCTTTGTCTGGCTATGGGGGTGACTACAGGCTATTCTGTATTACTCTTCCAATTGAAACATTTCTACAGCCTGCCTGCCCCAGACAAGATCTTCTGTAGTAGTCGGTGTCCTGCCTCTTCAAATATCAGTCTGATAATGACTAAATTTATTCTAGAGAAACTACTTTTGCCTCAACAGGGTCAATGAGTAAACACTTGTTAAAAATCTGCAAATCATAATATGTGTGGCAATGGTGTGCACTGCTCTCTCAGCATTACTAGTGGTATCATTTTGTCATAACGAAAGCAGTAGCTTTTCTCTTTCTATTTTTTACAGTAGCAAAAGCTTTTCTCCCTTACTCTGGCTATAGTGATAGTGGCATTAAGCTCAGTTGCCATTAAAAATGCTCCTTAAGATCTGCCTTTCCTGATTGAGAGAAGGAAATTAAGAAGTTCTGCCAGATGAAGGCTGTAGAATACAGTCCTCTAAAATGCAGATCTTGTCTCTATATATAGTTGTTAAATCTCAGGGGAAGTGGAACTGGCACATTCCTGGCAGGTTTGGAGGTCCTGAATTAGGTTGCCTAGCCTCAGCATAATAGATAAATGGGCCTAGGAATTGGCTGCTGTTTACTTTGGTGATTGGGCCAGAGAACTATACTCTCTTTGAAATAGCTCTGTATTCTCTGAGAAAAACTTTGTCTGCCCGCCGAGATCCCTGTACCTACTGCTGCTTGAGTTGACTTAGATTTGGTGTGTGGGATAAAGCAGCAGTAAACTTCCTGCTGGTGCATTCATAGTGCAATGAAATCTGTCTGATAGCTAGTACAGATTTGATATGTATATATACCTTTGTTGCTATGTTGGTCTTCCCTTTTGGGTGTGCTTAGGCCACCCAATGGCATTGTCAGGAGTGCTCACTGAAGAGCACTTTCTGCCTTTCTAGGTTACTGAGAACTTTAATCTTCAGTGTGCATAATTGCAGTGTCAATTTCAGCTCTGCCATGCTCCTTTTAGAGCTGTGCACTATACTGCTGGTTAGGAACAGAACCTTTAAATGCTAAGGCAAACAAAGTGTATGTTAAGTCATTTTTTCTTTCATTTTAACTGACTAATTTTGTATGTTTGAATGTTTTTTGGCCTTAATCACTTAAGGGAATGCATTTAATTCAATAATAGTTAAAGATTAATATTTTGGTTCAGGTAATACAGATGTTTCTATCTTTTCAGGTTCCAGAGTTCTAAATCTGGAAAGATCTACCTCCACAGAGATGTAAGGCTCCTGTTCTCCCGGAAATCCATGGAAGTTGATAGCGGCGCTGCATATGAACTCAAATCTTACACTGAATCTCCAACAAATCCTCAGTTTTCACCAAGATGCTAGCAGACTATAGCAAACTAAAGGACTGGTTTTACTGTTGATTACTCCTTGCAAGCGAAGATGGTAGAGATGCCAGTAAAAAGTTAAGTCTGGAAAGGAATGGAAATAGCGCTCAGGAGAGAGAAGGTTCTTATATGATCCTGGACCAGTTTTTAAGAGGTTTCTGGAATGAGCTTTGTGTATTCCAAGTAGACTGGAAACATACTTAAATCTAATCTTTTTGTACTGTTTAAAACCACTGCATTGGATGTGTTGCAATAGCAAATTCCCAAGTTAGTTTAGTGTTTACACTTTTTATTTTATTTTTCAGTTATTTAATATTTAATGTTTCATTTAATACTCAAGTGATGTTTGTCTTTAGTGTTCTAATGTAGCATAAATCCTATGTAAAATCATACTATGTATTTTTGGCATTAATATTGAAATCTGAAATATATACAGATGTCTTTAATCTGTGTGATGTTTTAAGTGATATTCATTTAAGTTATTGAAAATGAGGACAACAGGTGACTTTCCATAACATTTCATACTATGCAAACATTTAGCTTTTTTTCTCTTTAATGGTACCCTTTTCCTTTTTTTCCTCACATACAGATCTAATACCACTTGTGACCATAGTGCAGAGTGTTTGTTTACTTACTCCTGCATTCAGTTCATTGGTTCAGTCCATATTTTGTGCCCTCAATTTCTTTCCTAAAAGGCCTCTTTAATTTTTCATTCTTTTATTAGTTTTTCTCACATAAAATTCATACCCTTCCCCTTTTGATTTCTCAGATTGTTTTCAAGGATGTACTGTGCAAACAAATTAGTATTTATATCTTAAATATATGCAAAAGCTATGAAACTTGTACTTCTTGTTTTATTTTCAGATAAGGAGGATCTTAATGTAATCCTAAAGATTTTTAACAGGTCAGTTCCATTTAGGCCACTAGGTGGCCATAGGAAGTTTTACTAGAAATGCTACATTGGGCATATAAATATTTTCCAATACTTATGTGTATTCCTAAAAAACCACACAGATAAACAGTTTATGCTAAGTGTTAAACTGTGTAACTGAGAGAAATAAAGTTAGAAGCATTTGATTATATTTGAGGTATATATTTAATGATGAAAATGAAGCTTTGTGATGCCTGTTGAAGATCTTGGAGTTTCTCAGCTGTCTTGTGTGTGGAGTTTCTTGGCTTGTGCGTTTTTCTTTACACCCCTTTAGGTTGTTTGCAGAGTGTCAGTAATAGCAAAGGGGACCTTCATATTTGGGAGTATAACATGTTTGTCTGATGAAGATGGAGAAAGAATGAAAAGTGCATCTTGTTTATTCAGCACTGCCCTTAGATGAGAGAAGTCAGTGTATTGTGACATCTCCAGGAAGTCTGCCAGGGAAAGTAAGGGAGACCAGACTTTCCAGATGATACTTATCAACTAACTTGTATATTCAAATGACTGTTGCTGCAAAGGGCAAAGCCCAGATAGTGCCAAGTCCCTTCCCCACTTCAGCAGTATTTTCCTCTCTGTTGCACTAGGCTTTCAAAGGCTAGGTAGCATTTATTTTATAGCAGCTTGGGAAAAACTGTACAGGAAGAGATTGTTGGCAGTTTCTAGTGCTTTGTGTGCCCTGTAAAATGGAGAAAAGGTGTCTTTTGGTAGCAGAAGAGTCAAAGACAATGGCAGTTATACTGTGTACAGAACTGGCATCTCAACTAGTATAATGAGAATGTGTCCTAATTTCTTTTTAGCTACTATTGAATCATAAGCAAACAACATGTGTCCTCAAAGGACCTATTGGTGTCATGGTGCACATCTGCTTGCATACTTGATGAAAACAGATGAGAAAAGGACAAACTTCTAATGAAATGAAAAGTCACAGTTGTAGTAGATGAACCTTTTATTTTGCACTGACAACATACAATGTATGATCTTGCTAACTTTAAATAACTTCTTCAAGCCATCCTTTTCTCCCTTCAAAGTAATATATATATATTTGTTTTGAACAGCAAAGAAGTGTGGATTTTGAATTTGTGGTCACTGCAAGGCATGTTGAGAAAATAAACTTGTATTGACTTAAACAGTCAAACTACACTTAGTCCCTGTATGGACTCAGAATGAAAGTGGCCTTAGATTACCCATGCACAACTTTAATTAACGCCAGAAGGCATCTGGAACCTCAGCCACCTTCACCCACTTCTCCACATGGTCTGTTTCTTTTTTGTTAAAGGAAACACGATTGTGTGAAACCCGTGTACTTAATTGTGAATTCATGTCTTCCTACTCCAGCTTCTTCTGACTGCTTATTTTAGGTGATTTCTTGGGTAGTTATTGATCAGACAGCTTAATTTATATAGCTTGTATTCTGTCCTCCCCACACTCCAATCTAAATGGGGAAAGATGACCAAGTTATCAGTCTCCTGGAAACTCAGTCATTTTCTGCAGTTTCCTGTATAGATGACCAGTAATTAACTGGAGATTGCTTCAGTCAGTTCTCTGAACCCTCAAGGATATTTTCATCTAAGTTGAAAGTAATTACCAGATAAGGAAAAATACAACATTCAAGTATCCTGTGAACTGATCTTTCCTCATACCAGCTTGAGGTTTTACTCTGTTTGTTACATTTGGTATCTTGATCATACCAGACTGAACAAAAGAAATCTTACTTTCCTTGGTCTTGACAAGGTTTGTTGAGTAATTCCAGTAGTTATTCTGTGCCCCTTTGTCTTCATTATCTCCTTTAGATGCTCATACTTTAAAAATTGACCTAGTTTCTATATGCTGCTTTCTAGCATTTGAGGCCATTGAAGAACTTGTGCTTTTCTTGAGGTTCTTTATTTACTTCCCATCCTTCCTCTTCTCTCTATAATTTACACTTGTTCCCTAAAAAATAGTTCCATTTAGGAACTGCTGAATCCTCAAAGCTGCATTTCCCCTCACATTAAGAGATTTTAAAGAAATTCCTGAAGTTTGCATTCCTGTCTGCTGTCACTGTTGCTGTTTTGCTTCCTTTCAAAATCCATGAACTTGATCCTTTTATGATAATTCTTCCATGTGTTGCTCTGTTTTTTACACCTTCAGATAATTTCTAGCTGGTTTTGCTAGAAGCAAATGTGACACACTTCCTGTTATCCTGGCTCTTCCTATCATTAGGAAAAAAAGAATACTCACCTACTGCCTTTTTAATTTTCCTGAGCAATCTTCCCTGCTGTATCCCTTCCTAAACATGGGATGTGTGCCTTGAGTTCCCTGCTACTACACAATCCTGGTCTCTGGGTGAATTTCTCAGTTGCTTAAAAGAACTGCTTCCAACCACTGGTTTGGGGGGCTTTTACTAAAAATTCAACTGTGGGAAAATCAGCTTCTTTTACGATTGAGAATATTTTCTGCTCTGTCTCAGTGGCTCTTTGGGACCTTGAGCACACAAAGCCTGCCCTCGCCATCCCTCCTGGGCTGGGCTGAAGCTGGTTACCCCACCAGCAGGGTTCCCACACGGGCTGGGTCCCTTTGAGGGCATCCCGAGCACCGCAGTGGGAGAGCTGGAGGTCAGAGTCCTGGGAAAGGGGCATCACATCATGGGAAAAGATGCTGTGTATGTATAGAAGAGTGGGAGTGTACGTTTACCTTATGGTTCAAATGCAGGCAGGTTTCTTGAGGGTGAGTTATTTGAACCCTCCCTTATGACCTTCAGGTCCCGGGGGGGCTGCGGGAGGTTGCGGTGCTGCCCAGCCCCTCCCACAGCAGGTGGGGAGGGGGCACA
>NW_009952711.1:6516246-6518099 GCF_000747805.2 Chaetura pelagica
CTGGCCTGGGCCCCGGGGGGACGGGGTGTCCCGGGGGGAGGAATCACAGAGCGGCTGGGAACCGGCGGTAATGCGGTGGCTGAGCTTCTGTTTCACTTTTAGACAATTTTTAGTTTATAATGTAACCTATCTAGGAGGAGAAATATCTGAAACACAACGGCTGTGGCCTGTTCTAGGTAGCTCAGCCAGTTAGTTACTCTTTCTAAAAGTCTTATTTTGTGATGGCATGATCATGTTATCTCTCTAACTAATAACTTTATAGTTTCTTAATTGGGGTTTGGCTTCCTAGATGACTGCTGTTAGCAGTTCCTCTGTGCTGGCTGTGACTTTAAGAAGCCGTTTGTTTTTTTCAGTCTTATAGCTGTATGGGCTCAGTAGCAGTCTCCACAGCTATTCCTGATGGGGAGCAGTTATGGAACACAAGTACTGCTTTGAAGGACACTAAAAGAAGAAAAGCTCAGCCTGCCTCTGCTGACAAGTTTTTGTTTAATAATTTACTATTTGTAATGCGAGTTAGTCACACAAGTAGAGCTTTGGGGGTTAATATGGAATGATACCTTCTCAATAGGTGCAGTAATCAGAACCAGCTTCTGTGACACGTCTGTAATCTACTCTTAAATGTTCTGCAGCTCAGCTTTGCACCCGTGTTCTGCAGGCTGCCGAAGGGTTACCAGTCCTGTTCAAAGTCTACAGAATAAATCCCTGGCCTATGCAGCACTCCTAGAATAGCTCTGTAATAAGAGCATAGTAAAACATGTGGTAGCAGGTTTATCGTGATGCCTTCTAGTGTGTTCTGATCGAGTCAGGTGGCTGGGGCTGGTTTCACTGAGTTTCAGAGTGAAGTCTCAATGCGGTGCTTACCCACTGTCTTGGAAAATTACCCTTCACCTGAGAGACGGGTCCCTTCCTGATGTGCTAATTTAGTTTTAATCTAATGAGGTATTCAAGATGAATTCATAGTGTCAATAAAATAAAGCAATAAAGCTGTTTTCCTTGTTAATGTAAATCTTGCTAGAATATTGTGATATCAGTGCTCTTAGGACACTGCAGTATTAACCTTCACTAAGACCATTTGTCTGGGTAGGCAAAGTTTAACATGGATATAGTTAATACTTAGCTCTGAAATACTTGTATAAACCCGTTTTGCAGTACTTATTTATATGTGTGCTTAAAGACAATGAAATTCCTAAAGTAATTTTGAGGCAGTGTTATCACGATCACATCTCTTTTCCAAAGGTTGTGAACATGCTCTGAGGAGCCTTTGCATGTGTTAGGTGAGAGAGGTATTAAACAAGAGAGTGATAGAAGTTGAAAACTTGCCAAAGACCAGCGTTTCCTGTTCTTGCCGTGCAAACCCAGGATAGTGGCAGGAGGAGTTTCAGCAACAAAGCAACTTTAGACATTGGAGAACATATGCTTGGTTGACTGACTCTCTTTTTGCCTTAAAATCCTGTGGTTTTCAGGAAGCTGTTACGATGTGGTGCATTATGTTTCTGGGATGGCTTTTGCCGGATCAGCTCACTGTTGAGTTGTGCTGTTGTCCTGTTTTTCCCATTCTCTGCTTTACATTTTGTCTGATATCTTCTGCTAAAGAGGATGAGCTCTTCATACCAGAGCTTGAAAAGGCTGATGGCTCTTTTTTTAGCCACATAATTCATACAGAAGATACAGAAGATACAGAACTTACATTGCTGGTACCCCTGTAAAGATTAAAAGCAAAAGCTATCTTTAACTGTGTTAGGTAACTACTGCATTCCTGGTAGATCCTTTTAATGAGGTAAGCAGACTTGTCAGCTGTGTCAAATTCCTGTAGAGAACTAAAATTACAGCTTTTATGTGGTTGTCACTAGGAA
>NW_009952711.1:6518196-6526935 GCF_000747805.2 Chaetura pelagica
AGAGCGTGGTATATCTTGATTTCCGCCCCCCTCAGTCATTTCTAAGTCACTTGGTTGTTGCTTCTCTAACTCAAGGGAGCGTGTTGTAAATGTATGCATGGCCTTGCTGGCTTGGGTTAAAGCCTTTGTGGCTCAACAGCATATTTCCAGGAGTGCTCAATACTGTCTAGTGTACAAAGAATATAGGTCAGAACATGCATGCAGTGATCTTTCCCAGAAGACTACCCCAGGTCTCAGCAACGTGGGGTTTAAAAGCCTTCTGAGCTGCAAATGAACACATTGAGTTGCTTTCTGAATCCATCTAAATTCTTGGCAGGCACCCCTGTCTTCTTTGGCAAAGAGTTCTGCAGCTTAGCTATATTTTTTATGAAGAACTGTTGTCTTAAGTATTTTTTGAACCTGCCATCAGCTGGTTTTGTTTGGCACCCCAAGTCTTTGTACTGAAATTCTTTTATTCATTTTACTGAGGTTTTTGACTCTTGGTTGCTTTTGGTCATTAAGAGTGAGTGGCCATAGTCTGTATCCTTTTCAGCTGCATAACACAGTATTTTGTGCTTGGATTGCCTGCTCTGTGATGATTTGTCAGCCCCATGAGTTTGCATAAATGTCTTCTTTCATGCACCATAATGACATATTTATGTAAGTTATTTATTGTTTGTCCTCTGTTTTTAAAAAGTATCTCCTTTTTATTATTATTGGCAAAACATGCCCCTCAAATGCTTTGTCTGTTATCTCAACAGTGAGTACCCAATGATTCAGCATTAGATGTTTGAAGTGTTTAGCTGAAATTGTTGCTTTTGAGAAGATTCAGTCAATATTGGCATGGTAATAAAGCACATCAGGAAGAATGGCAGCTGGAGAATAATCTCTATAGCACATGAAGACTGGTATATTATATGGTGAGAAATAGTGTAGTTCTATGTTCAGCAGTGTTAGGCTGACTTTGACCTTTATGTTTATTTGTACTTTATATTGCTTAGCTATGTTTTTGTCTAATAAAAAGCATTGGTTCCTGGTCTCACAGAAGTTGCTTTTGAAGTGTTACAAGAATTTCTCTCTTTCCTTGGTAGAACTGTTAATTCCCACTGTATTGTGCAAAACTGTGAGATGTCTTGGCCTGATGAAGCAACTAGACAATGTTATGTTATAAATCGGTTGTTACAACAGTTGCTTCTGAGGTTTCTTACCAGAAGGATGTTGACTGATGTAGAACTTTGGGCTTTTATAAGAGTTACAGTAAAGCACTGGGGTAGGCTAGTGTGGCAGCTCTAGTTGGTTGGCAGTTCTGGCAGAAGTAGCTCCCAGCTGCTTGTGTCCTTCTGTCCTCCCTGCTGCTGTGCTAACATACCTGCTTGTGCAGCTGCTTGGTGATCCACTCTGTGAAACTGGTCCAAATGAAACACAGCCCAACAAGGGGGGAACAAAAGGTTATTTTTCTGTTGAATTAATTGCTGTAACTCTTTCATGTAGAGTACAGGCAGTCATGCTGACTGATGTAATGCAAAGGTTGATTACATGGATGAGTGAGAAGGGGCTGCAGAAGCAGCTCTGAGTGGATAGGAAACCTTAGTCACAGGTGAATGTGAAGCCCTCCTGATTTTAACTGCAGTTCTTCTTTCCTGCTTAAAAGCCTTTACTTGACTTCAGATTATAATAACAATTCAAGAACTACCACAGTCAGTGTAAATCAAATCGATCTCTATTTTCCCAGAACTAGCAATGGTTTGCATGCAATAAAAAAAAAAAGGCCTTGTCCAAATTCTGGAAGGTAGCAAAACAAGAGTTTTGAATGGAAGATATCGTAGAAGTGATCTACTAGAAGAAATTGTACATACATCACATTGCTCTGTGGACCAGAGTAGATGTAAGGTAGAGGTCATTGTTGAAAGATTGGATGTACAAATATCAGTTTTTACCAAATGAGTATCTTCAAATGATTACTTTGAGCACCTATATTTTACAGTATACTCATAAAATAGTTATTCTACACAAAAGCACTGTACAACTGTCTTAATTCTCATAATTTTAGGGTATAGACATATATAGAGAAATCTTGTATTGTTGCTATTAATTATGTCAACAGGCATGTTTTTGAGACTGAGGTACTTTTAATAATACAGTGAATATAATCACATCACAGCATGAGCAGTCATAGAGACTAGACTGGGGCAGTGCAAGTGCTAGTCAGTTTGTGCAACTGGTCGATCAGGAGCAGCTGAAAAAAAGTCCTGTGGTTCTTGCCCAGCTCTCAGCGTTTGTTCTTAGTGGAACCCTTCTTTTGACCAAAAAATGGGTGGGTTTTTCGTTTGTTTTGTTTAGGAGATATTTTTTATTATTATTAAATGAAGTAATTTAATTTTAGTGTAGGCTACTTTTACGTGCAAGAGAAATGTATTAATTAGATGCAAACACATCTCCAGGAAAGGCATGTGATGGAGGCTGAACTCCTACACTTGCTGTCAGTATTCAAGAGAGAATGTTTGAACATGTCTATGCAGATAATGGACATGTTGTTTGCTTGATAGCAGCCAGCATGTTGGTGAATTACCTTCAAAGGTATTCTGCATAAATTGTTATTGTGCATTTCATTTTCAGTATTGATAATTGTCTTTCAGGAAATGGAGGACAAGGTTATCAGCCCAGAAAAAGTTGAAGAAGCAAAATTGAAAGCAAGATATCCCCATCTGGGCCAGAAGCCAGGAGGCTCAGACTTCTTGAGGAAGAGACTTCAGAAAGGAGTGAGTTCTTTATTGTCCACAGGGTATAGACAAGAAATTGCAGAATTCATCTGTCTGTGATTTTTTTTCCACTCCACAGGCCTTCACATACATAAGAGTGCCAAGTAGTCTAAACTTCGTGAAAGCACGAGGAAGAGAAATTTGTTTCTGTAAAACAAGTGCCAGATTGACAGGGTAGCTGTTTACAGCATCAGTCACTTGCACTTCAGAAAAAAATTGAACTTAGAAGCTGGTTCAGTGCTGCTGTGATAGACTTAATAAAAACATAGTAACCACTACGGGTCAGAACCTCATCCCTGTTTTGTACCAATCTTATCTTGCCCGTTCTTATGTCCTCAAAATGTATGTCCACTCTCATTATGCATGTTTTTAGCACATGAAAGCTTAGTATGTATAGTGTTAAACCAGACACCATCTGACATCAGTGGCTTCAGAGTGGAGGTATAATTCTGAATATGCCTTCTAACCCAAAAGTAATTCTAAAAGAAGGAAGAGCGAGTTTGTATTTCAATGTTCCACATTTAACCAGTGTCTCTTTATTTTCTTAGTAATTCAGCTGTTTATTTTTTTAGTTTAATTATTCATAAAGTGATTATGTAATGCCTTTCAGGCATGCTAGAACTCTGCTCTTGGGATAATCCTGGTATATCAGTACCTGTAATAGTGCTCTCATTGCTATCACACTGTTTTTTTTACTATTGTCTGGGCCTTTTGAGTGCATGCAATGATTCCAAGTATGAATTCTTTGCAAACCAGCTGTTGGGAGTTCAGTGCTGATCTAATTCTGTGCTATCTGGTAACATCTCCTGGGAATTGTTACTGTTGGCAGGTTTTTTTGGATAAGCTTTCTCTCATAAGTTGGAGCATATGCAGAAAAGTTAATGGCTGCTGGGCATGGCAGGTGGCAGATTAGGTGACTCCTTTTGTGAGTTATGCTGTTGTCAAAGGCAGCCTAAATTAGATTTCAGTGGGTTCAGTGTATATGTAGACACAGAAGGGAGAGGGTGGGTATGTAATGTGATGATAATTCAGGAAAACAGACCAGCTTCCACTCCCTGAGGATTAATGGCCATAAAGGAATTATGACTGCTTGCACTCTGTGCAAATGTGAGGAAAAATTACCACCAACAATAGCAACCTGTAAAAGCCTTGTTAATTACAGCACTATTTAATACAAAGGTTGTTGCAGCCTGTATTTTCAGATTGAGCAGAGGTAAACCAGTGAGCATCTTAACCAAGTGTTTGGGATTTTGCTACTCTGATGAAAGGTGGCATAACATTGTGGATTCTAGTATATAAACCTGCCTTCTCCAGTTCTCCACTCCTGATGTGGTGGTAATAACTTTTTTCCATTTTATTTTTCATTATTTTTGTTCAGTGCGATGAGTGTCTTAAATGAGGAAGCACCTTTACTTGATAGAGACACCTGGTGTGCTTCAGGCTGCCTGGATTGCTGAAGTTAACATAGAGTGAGGATAGTGAGATGCTTTCAGATAGAGTTTCGGACACGAAGACACCTGGACAGACATAGTCAATTTGAAAGGGAGATGATCAAATACCATGAGAAGCTAGAGTAAATCACAGGAAAATACAGAAATAAGTTAAAGGAAGAAATGGACTGATATTCTAATGCATGAAGGATGGTAGGTTCTCTTGGATGTTCTTCTAAATGTATGTAGTCAGTTTCAGCCCAGATTTTCTTCTATTTGTCAACTGGGACACTCCCTGCCTATTACTGTTTGCTTTCCAGAAATGTCCTTTGTTGGGTGTACACACCATTATATGCACACTTTCTCCAGAATAACAGTAGAAGAGAACCATGGTAAACTATGCTTCTGTAGGGGGATTCTTTTTGGAACTCTTCCATGGACAGATAGGTATCTCTTAACGGCAATAACACATCTAGAGATTGATCAATTCTATTATTACTTAATTGTTGTTTAAGTTTCTTCTGTCTTGAAGAACAATATATAAAAGCCTTTTTACAAATCAGCTGATGCTATAACTTAAGGTCTGATCTGCAAATGCAGTGCTAGAACACTGGTGTAAATAGGGATTACACCATCAAAAGGGTTGAATTGGGAAGGTTTACAAAGAAAATTCTATGGTTCTGATGTACTGCTGACCACATGGGAAAAGCAGATTTGGGAACTTCAGGGCTTAGGCAGGGAATGTTTAGAGCCTTGCATAAACAACCCCTTAGGTGAAGGCCTGTTAAGTGTTGAGATTACTTCCCTCTACCACTCACTGCTCCTGGACGTTTTGCAGCTGCTTAGCACTCATGCAGAGTAAAGGGGATGGTAGAAATATGCTGCCTGGAAGTACCTGAACATAGCAAATAGTGATGCCTGTTGCTCAGCTGACTGAGAAATAAGCCTATATAAAGCTAACTAGGGAATGTTCTCTTCATGTATGATTGTGGTTGTAAGCAGCAGTTGCTATTGTAAATCTTTGTTCTGCATCTAATGTTTTGGCCTCATGACAGTCTGTTCAAAGTCACTGGTTACAAGGACCTTAATGGTAGATGTCATAGTAAGATGTAACCAAAATACAACTTTCCCTGCAAAATGCATTTGAAGACTTGACCCAGACTTTGGATGAAATTCCATGCCTCATCTTACTGTGATGCAGATAAATCATTTATAGTAATTTGGCTTTACCATCCATAGATAACTTAATATTGGACAATAAAAAAGACTGTTAAAGGTAATGCTAATTTAAAAAATGCTGAAATATTGAGGAACACTGCTTTAAACATTGAAACAATGTACACTTTTGTATTCAGAAGAACCTGGAGCTTGGGATAAGAATTTCCTTCACACAGTACTTTTCAGAAGGACTAAGTGGTAGATTTGACTTCACCTAAGAATTGGTTTGGGAATTTTAGAGATTATAGTTTCACTGATTTAATATATGCAGATAAGATAATTTCTTGTTAGTGTGCAGTTTCATGCTGCTTTGATCTTCTGGTACGATAGAGCAGGTGCTGTTCTCCAGCTTTGGTTCCTGCATTGTTTGCTGGTTCTGTGTAGCAGAACTTGTTCACTGCAACAGAATTTACAAACCCCAAGGTTTCACTTGTGAGAGACCAGAGCTCCTGGGAAAACCAGAGCAAAAGTAATGTTCATGTATGGGGTGAGTTTAATGGTATATATAAAACCATAGCTGCGTACTTGGCTGATGTTAAGGGTTTAGGTATGTGTGCTTAATATATATATATATATAATTGTATTTATTTTTTTTCAATCAGCATCAAGCTACCTTGCTGGATCAGGAAAGTTTTATTACAGGTTTTAAAATTGAAAGAATCTGTCTAATCATGTAACTGAGTGTATGCATCTGATAGGATTTCAGGCCTTTAAATGTATGTATGTTTTGTCTTTTAGCAAAAGTACTTTGATTCTGGTGACTACAACATGGCTAAAGCAAAGATGAAGAATAAGCAACTGCCCACTGCAGCTCCTGACAAGACAGAAGTCACTGGTGACCATATTCCTACTCCACAGGATCTTCCACAGCGGAAACCATCTCTTGTTGCTAGCAAGCTGGCTGGCTGACGAGAACAGCTGAACTGCATGATTATTCTCATTCCTGTTATTTCTCCTTAATAGTTATTTCTCACCCTCACATCCCTCTGTTTCTTTCTTACACTAAGTCATGAGACTGACAGCTTTGCAGGTAGCGATAGCATGTGCTGCTATTGTAAAGGAGTACTGTTAAAAGTAAAACGTGTAGTATTTGGACTAGTTGAGAACAATGCACTGATTAAAAAGGACAAGTTTGGTTAGAGCAATGTAATCTACTTGAAAA
Organism: Chaetura pelagica; assembly: GCF_000747805.2. Lineage (NCBI taxonomy): Eukaryota > Metazoa > Chordata > Aves > Apodiformes > Apodidae > Chaetura > Chaetura pelagica. The sequence continues at coordinate 6,524,745 of NW_009952711.1, forward strand.
TGTACATATTGCCCATTTCCTAGTGTAGGACTGGTTCCAGCAAGTGACATCGCAAGTTTTACAACTTCTAATGTTTCTGCTTTTGTTATTTCATCTTAATTACAGCATATTTGTATTTAATATAACCTCCAGTTGTGTTGGGTTTTTCTTCTGTGTTTGGGTTTGTTGTCTAAAATAGAGGTTTAGACCACAAGTTGCTAGATGGTGAAGCATGTATTAAAAAAAAGACAGGGCTCTGATTGAATTTTGTTTCTGCTTTTGAACTTGAACGGCCTTAAACCTGTTTCAGCTTTAACAATAGAGTTTTTACTTGGGCAATATTTGCCCATTCTGGTGTAACTCTTGTGAATCTAGTGCTTATTTGGCAACTGCCTGTTGAAGCTGGTATTCTTTTCAGTTTTGTTGCTTAGGACACACTTTTGTTGAAGATGTGAATGAAGTGTGCATGTGCATAGACTGTTGAATTCACTCTTGTGCCATTTTTGTAAATACGGTAGTTTTGCACAACCTTTTGCAAACGTCTATTAGTTTTACATTTTAAAAAGAAGACAATGTGCCAATCAAAGCACAAGTGATTCTGTATCTTTCAAAGTCTTGTCCCAAAACTAAGAGCCCAGAATCTTGCTACTGAAAGTAAAAATTGAGTACCTGAAATTTATGAAACACTTATATTTACACTTGTCTCAGCCTCATGCTTTTGCAGTTGCATATTTTGTTTTGCAACAACGTCCAGCATTCAAATATAAACCTGGAATTTGTACCTGTATTTGGAGGCAAGTGCCCTTTCTGTTCAACAGCTCTTTAGGCTTTTAAAGTTGAAATGCTCTGTCTGATGATGTGGAGATGGCTAATTGTGCTGTTCCAGAGAGTTTCCTGCATGGCAAACCCCAAGCCTATGCTTGCTAAGGTTTGATATGCAGTTGTTTTTAGACTCTGGAAGCAGAATTGTCACGAGTTGGAAGGGACCTCTAGAGATCAGAAGGGTGTATTTTTTTTTTTTTTCTCTTGGACTCCTGAAGTGATAGTAAACTAACTCCTTTTCTCTTTATTAACAGCAGCTTCTCATTGGCTTTGGGGAAACAAAGAACTGGAAGTATTATTTGTGTAATGACCAATTGAGAAGTAGGTAGGTGACTTTGCACATCAGAAAATAGAAGTGAACTTCAGTTCATCTTTATGATGCAGGTTGTAAGTACTAGATTGCCAGAACACAAAGTGTTGATATTAGACAGGTAATAATGCATTTTAAAGCATGTTTGGTCAATTAAATCAGAGTATTAAAAATGCAGTATTTAATTGATTTTAATATAGGTAACCACAGCCTTTGTGTTCTTTGGGCATGTAGGAAACTCTTTACAAAGACCGGTTTACTTTTTTTCTTTAGGGAAGCGGTTCTGAAGCAGCTTAGTAAAAGCAAAACACCCATGTGGTATTGCTAGAAAGCACTCAAAGCTGCATGTTTTTAGAAAGATGTGCTTTGTATTGATGTGATCAGAAAGGTCTTGCAAGATAAAGGACTGCTAATCAAAAACACTAGCTCATTTTCTGTAATGCTTTCTTCTAAAGGCAGACATAAGCAAATGATCAAAAGAAAAGGAAAAATCTGAATTTGGTTTTGTTTTGATTAGAACATGAGCAAAGTATATTGGTGTCTATATGATGTCTTTGGTTCAGAGAAGTTGTTCTAGTAATTACAAAATTGCTAACCTGTTTCTTTTCAAGTCTATGTAGCCCTTTTCTGATAAGTAAATGGCCTCTCTCAAGCCTGTCCTTATTATCCTCCACTGTTGTTATAAAGAATTCTTGATTTTTGCAGAACAGGTTGAAGAAATGGACTTGGTTGACTTCTTTAAGTAAAAAATTAGGCTGGGAGATTAGCAAGGAAAGCAGATACATTGAAGCAAACTGCCTTTTAGAGATTTTTGTCCTAATGTGAAAATCCCTCTTTATTTTTGTATGTATAAATAAAATCAAAACATAATGCTAGGACTGGACCTGAAACAAATTTTGAACCATTAAGGTGACTTGCTGTCTTTTGTCAGGTGCCACTCTTCTGTGGCTCACATAAGGTGAGCTTGCTTGATGTTTGGGAAGGTTTAAAAAAAAGCCATTTAAATGTAAACATTCCACTCACTTAGCTAAGTCTCAGCTTGTCCTGCTGGTTGGACAACACAAGCTCTTCCGATGTTGC
>NW_009952711.1:6527006-6532420 GCF_000747805.2 Chaetura pelagica
CCGATGTTCACTTGGTGACTTGCAGTTCTTAAGATTACTACAAATTCAGCTATGAATATGTTATCCATGTGTATATTTGAAGTACTGTAATACTAACTAGGTCAGAGACTGATTATGAGCCTTCACATCTGACAGACCTCAGCAGCAGGCACAGCTATTTTGATTCTATACACTGTATAAAACTTAAATCCAATAATCACTTAACAGTAAATCAGACATGACTGCAAATCGATGCTTACTTTCAGCTTCCTCCAGTAAGAGAACTCAGCTATCCAAACTTATGTACATAATGTATTATATGAGTTTTACCATTTGATAATTACCTTTTTCAAAGAAAACCTGTCCACACTGTAGACTGGCAGTCCCTTTCATATCTTGCCTTTAAAGATAGACAGTGTTTAGTTCTTAGAGTAGTACTCATGTAGGCTTGTAATAGCAGATAGCACCAACATTTTATTCAAAATAGTTAAGTGGATTAATTACAACTTCACAGATATGTCCCCAAACCTGTAGCACCAAAGGCTTCCCTCTCATTGTTCTTGATGTAGTAGGACAGTGTTTGTGTAAAGGCCACAGGAGTACATTTTGTTGGACATATTTACACCCGGTCAAGATGTTAAGGTGATAAAAATGTCAATTGTTCTTTACAAACTTACACATTGTATAGTATACAGAATAAATTGATCTACTTAGTTTTTATTGCAACATGGAGATTTGTCTCGTCTTTACTGTGGTTTCCTGAAAGATACTGCATCCTTCCGTATTCCCTATGGAAAATTTCTAAAAACCTGAATCTTGCTACTCTGTATCATTAAAAAATATGACTGGGCTTTGGTTTCTAGTATGTTAGACTACAGAATTACTTTAATGTAATCACATTTATATATATTTCAGTGCTTATTTTTCTAATAAGGTAATTAAAGCTTATTGTTTGAAAACTCTGTAACAGATTATTGTTTTGGTCCCTTGCACTGAATGAAGGGGATTTCTGGGAATTACCTTGGCATATAGAAGTTTGTGTTGCTATGGACTGAATTGGCCTGAATATGGCAACATTTTCAAGAAACCAAGATGCTGGAACAAGTCCAACTAATTTGACATTCAGTATGACTTAGGAGCTGTACTTTGCTCAACTTCAAGATCAAAGTGGTACATTTACACAACTAGCTCAGTCACCAAGGTCACAGTAAAACCCTCTATACTTTGCAACTCAAGCTGGGGAGAAAAATGGCCAGTTTGAGTAGTGTCATTCAAGTACCATGCTGAGGCAGTGCAAAAGCTGTAATAACACTAGCATTAGTAACCCAAAGTAACTTACCGGAATGGCTGCTTGGGGAGTGGCATCAATCTTCAGGCAAAGACAAACCATTTAAATACAGAGTTATCACCCAAATATTTCTAATTAGAGCTGTGGCAGGTACAGTTACACAGTTACAAAGAAGCTTTATTTAGTGGATATGCTTGCAGAAAACAACCACGTTACCCAGGAGGGAAGCAAGATTGCAATGACTTATTTGCTGGCTGGGGTTTTTGTGAGGTTGGGAAGAGACTAGGGGAGCACACAAGCAGGGGTTTTTTGTTGTTGTTGTTGTTGTTTTGTTGTTTTTTGTGGTTTTTTTTTTAAAGTGGGCTGAATGTGTTTTTTATTTATTCTTGCGTTAGTGCAAGTGAGCCACCCTCTCCACCCTCTCAGATTCATGTATTCAGGTTCTTCATCCTAGTTTCTGGCATCTACAGATCAGAGGAATTTGAAATCTGAGAAGTTCTATACATATTCAAGACACTTTAAATATTTAATCTTGAATATGTATCTGGAGTATTAGCATAGAGGCGAACAGCCTTGAGCTCAGCTGGTGTGCTTGAAAAAGCTTTAGTTCAGGGGCATATGAGTGAAGTATCCTTTTCTTTCTCAGGCAGTACATCCTTCTTACTACGAGGATACTGCTTGATATATTTCAAATGGGTGTTTATTTTACTTTGGTTTAAAATGGGAAGATGAAGTATGTTTTGCTTCTGGTTTTATCTAAATAACAGATTTAATTTGGGTTTAGTTTTTTTACCTCATTGCAGAACATTGTCATAGCTCTTACTAAAAGAGGAATGTGGTTGGATAGTCTGTCAACTTCCCTTGACAATGTTACAGAGTAACCAGATAACTGTGATTGACATTTCTGTTACTAGGAGTCTCCACAGAGACTGGATTCAACCTCTGCTGGCACTTCTGTCTTAGTTTGGTTGTTTCCTTACTAATTTTGAGGAGCCTTCCTTGAGAAATGGATTTTGGATTTTAAAACGTGCAGCATTTTCTAGTTGAATTATATGGCTGAAACTACAAGGATGCTTAAATGCAAGAATGGGAGCTATGGATTCTTCTGAACTTCAGTTCTGTTCTCAGGTGGTGGGTTTAATAATGTTGGAAAAAATAGCTGCTCATACATTGTAAAGAAAATATGATTCTGATGTTCTAGAGACAAGAGAAATCTTCCTAGTGTAGGCACAGATGGATCAAGGCAAGCTTCCTGCATGGAACTTTGAATGTGTAGGTTAAAAATTCATTTTGTCTTGTCTCTGTAAGCCCAAAACACATGGAAGTAAATCCCAGGTGTTATCAGAATACATCCATGGCATGTGATTTCATCTCTTCCTACATATCTCAAGCATTACATTTCAGAGTTCTTAACTGGTAACTGTTCAGTCAGTGTGGCTGAAATGAGCCCTGTTTTTCTGCAGCTGTGAGTTACAGGCCTAATCCTTGTAGCTTGAGAATATAGGAAAGGGTAGAAGGAAGATTTTAGTCTATGAATTCCTCAGTTAGCTTTGTCTGGCTTTCCAGTGAAATGCCTCTCAGAAGGAGGAGATAGGCCCATCCACTGTCCCACATAAACCATTTCCTGTGCTTTATGTTACCACTGTATATAATTTCTGTGCCTCTAATGATTTCAGGTTTTTGTTTGGCCAACAGAGAATCCCCTGCTCACTTGCAGTACAATAGGACAACAACAAAAGTCCTAATTGAGAAGTGCATTTTTCTGCACAATCAAACAGATCATGGATGTAAATGAAACACAGATGTAAGAGAAAAGATAAGACAGATGCTTTGTAGTCACTTCTGCAAAAAATTACATAACCTAATCCAAATTAATGAAAGGATTATTTTCTTTTTTTTTTTTTTTTTTTTTAATTGGCTTAAAATTCAATATAAAATTCTGCATGTGGACTGTGAGCTACATTAGCCATGCATTGTCAGCTGGAATACCCTGGGATAGGTGCTCTGACATCAAATGCCATAACTGATCTTTTTGAAAAGATGCTGTGTAAGATTTGAGATGAGGACATTTAGAATTTTGCCAGCGAATATTTGATGCTGGAGACATCTTAAAGTAATAATTCAGTAGTCAGGTACAAACAAGTCGTTTCTTGGCGACTTTCAGTGCCCCCAATTCCTGTCCTTAACGACAGATTTGAAATCCTGGTTTATGCAAATTGTGTCAAATCATAGCATATTTTGGACTCGGATATCTATTTTTTGCTGGGGCTTATAAGTACATTTGGGTCGTGTGCTGCAGCTGTGAATGGCTGATACAGTAATCCACAGTCCAAGCAAACTCCTGAAATGAGTGTATTTGAATTGAGAATAGATACCATCCCAATGCAAGATACGGGCTGTGAAGCAGCACCGTGTCAGAGGGGAGGTTCAGGTCCTTTCTGAGAAGAAAACCAAGATGTTGGTGGTTCATACATCCAGATTCTGGGATTAAGCCTCATAAAGGTGATGATCACACTCCTAAATGAACCAAATCACTTTTGTGTTACACATGAAAGATGACTAGTAGCTTTAGTACAGATGTTCATTTTTTTGTTGCAGTGTACACGTGAAGAGCAGCTGTGCAAGCTTCTCAGCTAAAATCCTCACCCCTGACCTGGACAGCAATTCCCAGGAACCAGTTCTGGGCTTCTCATAGGACTGAGAACAAATGTGCAGTGCTGCTGATGGGAGTGAGCCTACTAGGCATGGGACTGTAACAGTAATTGTGGTTGATAATCCTGGACGTACTGGCAGACTGTGGGAAGGAAGGGTATTTTTTAAATCCAACATTCATTAATTTCAGCTCTTAAGTCTCCCAGCAAAATCAATAGATTTCTTTAACCTCTTTTTAAAATTTACTAACCTTAGTTTACTAGCTACAAAGACCATATATCTGTGCCTAATACAGACAACTTCAGGTAAGGTTCCATATTTTCATCTTAACTAATTGTCATTGGTGGGTGATCCTTTCTCCATCTCCTTTCTGTCAGACAGCAGCAAAGTACAGCTAGATTATAGCATTTACTGGGAGTGTTAATTTTAGGGGTCAATATAGCTTGATTTTTATTTCTGGCTCTTACTGAGTTGCTGAGTGATTTTTGAGCAGATCACCCATCTCTTTTTATGGCTCATTTTCTCTGTAGACCAGGGTTGTCCGTTTCCTTGGTAGTCACAGCAAATTTCAAGGGGAGTACAGATACTACCCAGGGAGTTCAGAGCTGTTACCAGAACAGCTGAATTTGGCAGAGATGATAGCATTTAAGAAGTCAAAACACTTTGATGGAGAGTGTGGCAAAGATAACTGTTTCAAACTTGTTTTGTTTTGGACACTTCCCAAGGTGAATAAGGGAAGACAGTGCTAGCTTTGGTTCTGCTGTCAAAAGACCTCTCACCATAATGTGAGCTGTCAAAACACCCATTATTTATTAATAAAGCAATGAGGTGCCATCTCAAGACCTGCCCAGAACATGGATTATGCTTTTCATTCCCTTTTGACATGGACATTAAACTTTTCAAAGATGTGTACCTTCATTTCGTGGTGAGAACTGGATTTATCTACTCGAGGGACTGTTTGTAGTTCTTTTACAAGTGTTTTCAATAGGGGTTTTAATTATAAGGATGGAATCAAGCTGGAAGAGGTTCTGAGCAATTTGAAGGATGGGATTAGACTCAGAAAGAAAACAAAACATGGAAGGCTTGGCACCTGGGAAATGTCTGCAGAAATACGGAGTAGGAATGGCTGGCTGGGCTGGCCCTTGGAGGCTGCAGTGGGGCTGTAACCCAGCGGTAAATCCAGCAGGATGAGGCTGCTGCACAGAAGGCTCCTCTCTTGGCTTTGAGAGTTGTCTGGGGAGGGACGGTTCCCGGTCCCTGGTGCTGGTAATTCCCGGGTGGCAGAGCCTGGGGCTTTGGGAACCTCAAGCGGTGCGCGGGCTGTGAGCAACACAACGATAAACAATCCCTGACGGAGAAACGAATCGTTTCTTCAGCTGAGAGAGTGCGGGGGGAGAAAAAAGGTTAAAACCCCCCCCAAACAGGCTCAGGAGAGAGAGGAGGAGCAGCGGGGGGCGGACAGGGAGCCGCCGGGGCCCCGCTTGCCGGCCCTCGG
>NW_009952711.1:6533382-6535903 GCF_000747805.2 Chaetura pelagica
GGCTGTCGCCGTCGGGGGCCCCGGCCCGCCCCGGGTACAGCAGCACCTCTTGCAACAGCCGCTTCAGTGTCCAGCTAACGTTTTAATGACGCTGCACCTTGAGATGGTGTTGGTTCTCCCGGCAGCGGCTCAGGAGCCCTGCAGTCAGCGGCCAGGAGGGGCATGACTCTCATATGCTTTTGAAACAGGCATTTTTCTCAGCTCTTAGGCTTGTGCGTTTAGTGTCTCATCAGCTTCTACCCGGAAACAGTTGCTGCCCTGTGCATCTCGGTGGTGGGAGATGGAGAGCTGTGGAAAGGATTCTTTTACCCACTGCCAAGGCACTGTTCTCTTTGTTGTGCCATGATCTGGGATGAAAACCTGAAGAAAAAAACAACAGACCACCGGTTCTGAAGGCAGAAAGGGTCACTGGGGTCAGCAGTGCTGGGCACTGCAGTACAACACAGCAAAACCCAAATACTTATTTCAAAGAGCTTGCACAGTCTTAAGCGTGGTTTGTCAAAAGCGATGCCATCTAGATCCTTCAGCCACCCTAGGAAATCCTTTTAAATTATCCCCAGTCTAGCTCTTTGTGGGGGATGAGAAAGGAAAGGAAACAGCCTTTTTGTTTGGGCATGAATAGGTCACCTTATTTGTAGAGCCCTCCCACTCGGGCAGGGTGGTCAACATGGACTGTGCGTCGGTTCAGGTCAAAGTGGATGGTCCTTCCAACAGGCTGGATCGTTTCTGAATAGTGTGTTGGTGTGGCAGAGGTTGAATGTGAGGAGCTGAGGTACATGCCTGCACCCCCTGAGGAGTGCAAAATACATGGGGCATCTTTGTGTCTTGTGTCTCATGGGAGAATGTCTCAGAATTCCAAAAAGTTAGGGAATTAGCATTGTGGCCAAGAGAGCAGTGGTACTGCAGAGTTGTTCCTGGGCACCCAACAGACCTCCTCTGTAAGGAGTTATTTTGGAAAGGTGTTCTTGGTTTATCTCTCTTTGTGGGTGTTCTTACTACAGAACTGAAATGTATCATAAAGAATTGATCAGAGAAACTTCTTTTTTTCCCCCTCAGTTTCCAACCATGTCGGACCTTGAATTTACTTCCTTAAGTGGTTAAATCTTTTGTTCAGAAGCTACCCCAGAAATGTGGGTGTCCTGTTGTCTTGGGACTGTTTTACAGTGGAAAGCTCAGGGCCTCTTGTAGTTCCCAAGAAAGGCTTTGAATCAGGCACTGGAATAAGAAAGCTGCTGGGTGTTGAAGAGAGACTGTCTCTGCTGTCTTCCCTCTCTACTGTTTTTTTTCTCCAGGTAAAGCCATTGTGCTGCTGTTTGAATCATGGCCAGTATCTCATCCTTGATTAAGTAACATAAATAATGGATTTAAGGTCATAGCGTGCAGAGGTAAAAAGAACAAACACAAAGTCAAACAAATGCAGGGGTGATCTTCCAGTAGGGACTTGCTGGGTGAAATGAGATGGCTTCTGTGCTTTACTGTCACACCACTTGTCCTCTTTCGAGTTGTATGTAGGTGCAGAAAAATGATTTCCACTATTTTTTTTTTATAGTGGCAGGGAGAGCCAGGATTGTCATTCAGGACAGCTGCTTCCAGTACCAAAGGTTCCAGTATAGCATCACCACTTAATGTATGGTATTGGCACAGGCACCTTGCTGACAAGCAGAGTAGGGTGTGAATTCTCAGTGTGTTGTTGCTGACTCTGCATGTGCTGTGTCCTGAAGAGAAGTACCTGGCAGTGCCCTTGCCCTCTGCCACTGGAAAGCCATGTCCCAGCTTGCCCAGGTTGTTCAGGTAGCTGTGTTCATGCAAATCACTTGGAACAACAGTTGGTAAAATTATCTTAATGACTGGATGACCAGTGTTGCAAAGAAGTTGTCAGCATCTCTTCAAATGTTGTGTGAGAATGGGAGAAGCAGCTTCTTGTTCCCAGCTATTGTTTGTGGAAGCAGGCTGCCCTGCTGTGTGCTTAGTTGTTGTCTAGTTTGACTGACATGCAGGGGTAAGCCTTTACATTTGATTTCTGTGCATGCCAGTGTGAAAATAGCACTCACTGTCCCAGCCACATGTGCCATCTTGAAATAGCATCGAAGAACTCTTATTTTCCCAAGCTAAGGGACTGGCTCTAGCACTCACAAGCCAGTTGTGAACAACGGGCCCAAAACATGCTGGGCTTTGTATTCCTGTGCCTGGTGATGCTGCAAATGCAGGCTTTTCTGAAGGCATTAACTTCAGTTTTGGGATGCAGCATTTTAAAACTGCTCCACAGTTTATATCCCAGGCATTCTTATTTAAAATATTATGCCCGTGAGCTCTGTTTAACTTGTCCTGTTGGACATCTGTCAATGGCAGGTTGGTGGTCCTGCTATGAGATTGTTTCTGAAAGTTTTGCTTCTTCGAGTTTGGAAACAAACATAAGAGAATCTCAGTGTGTTTCCTGAATCACTGTAGCCCCACTGAGCAGTGCTTGAATGCAATTGATCAGCATTTCAGTAACTGCAACAGAAATATGCCTACTTCTGCT
>NW_009952711.1:6536136-6554656 GCF_000747805.2 Chaetura pelagica
TGCTGAACCATAAACATTGACAGGGACAATGTAACCCTGTGTTTGCTTTTTTAAGTGTAATCTGTTTTCCTTGAAATTTAAAAACAAGTGAGAATGTTTTGTGTAGACCTGGAACCCATCTGACTTCTCTACCCTGTCCAAACCATAGCAATTCTTGTTAGACACCATCTTTGTGAGTTTCAGGTGTGTAAAACCAGGCCCCAGCACATGCTCTCGTTGCCTTAGATGAAAGGTGGATCAGATGAAAATGGCAAAGCAGATCAGACACTGTTTATGCTGCCTCTTTTAAAGTCAGAGTGAAGAGCTGAAGTAATTCAGTCATTTTTGTTCTCCATTTCCATCCTTTTTTCCCTGTGTTTGAGTTGTTTCTGTTTCATGCTGTGCTTTGCTAAAGCATGCTGCTTTGGCCTCTCAGGATTTCTGTTTCAGTTTTGTCTGGTTGTGTGCAATGTGCTTATTAATTTATTTATCCATTCAGTCAGACATTCAATTATTTTTATTCTTGCTGCTACCAATATGCTCCTCCCTTTTCAGTACCTTTGAGATTAGGAGCAGCTACCTCCAGCAAGCTAGCTCCTAATTTAGGGCCTAATCCAATTTCAGTAAAAGTGGAAAGATTCCTTTGAACGTAGAGGAGTCAGTAAACAGTTTTTGTTGGAAAGCACATCCTGGGCAAGCTGAACTCAGTAGCTGACCTTCAGTCCTGCCACTGTCTCCTTTAAATGGTTCAGTTTGAGGGTTTATAAGCAGTAAATTGAGTTAGGGAAGTGTCAGAGGGAACTGCAGAGAACAAAAAACCACTTGTGCAGTCCCCAGAGTTGCAAGGAGCCCTTTCTTGTTCTGCTGGGGCTGCCTGCAGGCAGCAGCTTTGGCTTTTTGGGAAATACAACAAAAAATAAGCCAAGCATAAAACATAGAAATTTGGAAATACAGTTATATTTTGTGCTTATTAGTGGGCTTTTCTTGGGTGTTAAGAAAAAAAAAGCTGCTTTAATTATAGCCTTGTATACTGCTGTTCAAACTATTACATGTGACATAAGTGTTTTCTAAACATTGAACAGCAGCCGGTTGTCTCTGTAATGTCTGCTGTGTTCTTCCAGAGCTGTGCTGCCCAGTAAAGCAGAGCTCTGGGAGTGGTTCCTCTCCACACACAGCTTGGGTGTCCTGCTCTGCCTCTGAGCTGGACCTGCAGTTCAGAGAAATCAAACATGTACTGTCAAGCAATTACATCTGCAAATGACACTGAGCCTTTGCAGTACATTTTATAACTGTATCTCTGCCTCTTCTAAAAATCTAATGCAGCAGCAGGAGAGGGGATGTTTCAGGTGGTTCTGTGCCTCAAGGACCTGCTGTGTCACTGAAATAAATGCGACAGTAGCTCAGCCAGTGACTACTCTCAACTTTATTGGTGTGCACCAACTTTATCCCTGTTGCATTTAAACTGAAGGTGCCGTGGATATAATTGCCCAACAGCCTAACAATACTTGGTTTAATCTAACCTTGATGCTTTTTAATGGTCTTGTGAAAAAAAAAAGTTTCCAGCAGTTGGATGCCAACCCCAGCAGCCTAAGAAACTGAAAAAACACTGCACTTCTTAATGGCAGTTTTGTGGCAGGTCATCAATTTATCGTTCTTGTTAAAAGAAACTATGAGCCTTGGGAAGCAAGATGAGGGATGATTTGAGTCAGAACCTACTGCAGAGGTAGCAAGCTCCTTTTGAAAGCTTCTTACAGCCCACAAATAGCTTTTGGGAGGGTGTATCCTGTAGGCCTGATGAACCACTGGAGGTGTAGCATCATTGCAAGCTACTTTTGAGGGAGAGGAGATCATAGTTTTATTTTAGATTTTTTGTTTTCAGTAAACCTAATATGAAATTTGTATGAATTCTTTGTTGCTTGTAAAAAATAACTGTGAAGCTCCCATTTAAAACAATTGCCCTTATTTACTTAATTATTTGAGTAACATGTTAAAGCACTCACCTAATAATATTAGTGGATTATGTGGGATCCCCCCAAACCGTTATCAGTAATCCTTGCAGAATAATAATGTCTGTATATCAAATTGCCACTGGTCATGGGCAGTCTGTTCTACTGCTGTGATTTTATAACATGTGCCAGATGGCTTAGGTACTGGTTTAGTATTTTTTTTTTTTTTAGGTAAATAAATGCACAGCTAAAATGCTGTCAAGTTCCTGCTATGTCAGGAAATGTGTACAGTGACCACTGTTACTTCTGGTGAGCCACAAGCTCCGGGTGGAGTTGGAAGGGATAGGTGATCAGTCAGGCAGACATACTTGCCTCTTAGAGCCTCCTCGTGAGGCCTTTGAGAGTCTCATCTTCTCCATGTGTTTTCATAACCAAGTAATTTGTCTCTCTCTCTTTAATAAGACTCATTGTTTAACCTCTGTTGGACTAAAGAAAGCGTTTTTGTTATTGAAATTTACTAATTGAACCAGTTGAATTGGAGGAAGTTGCAGAAATACCCAATATCTCAAGGTTTCACTGTTTCTGGATGGTCTATTTTTTAATAGGATTTTTGAAAAAACAACAAGATGTGGTAGTAAGGTTAATTATAGATGCTGTGAGGGAAAAGCAGTGTGCAGCTCTCAAGTCTGCTGTCCTGAGGGTACCAGTGGAACGGTGCTGGGATTTCTGGCAAGTCAGGACAGGCTTTGCAGCAGACCTCAGAGGAGCCAGTCAGTGGGGGTGTCCTACAGGGGCATTCACTGGATTGGGATTTCATTACTTGAAATCACAAAACATACCCCAAACAAATATTTAACTGTTTGAATTCTTGGTTATAGACACCTGCACATATGTGTGAGCATATGTATGGACACTGCCAACTGGAGAGGCCAAGTCTTGTCTCAAGCCTCCCCTGAGCATGAGCATGGTCATGGGCAGCCTACTGTGCTGGATTTGGGCTGTGTTTTATCCCTGGGGTCCTGCTCTGCTCCCTGCCTGCTGCTGTCTGGAGGCATCTTGGCTGGGTGGTGGACCCGGTTTCACTTGGTGCTGTCAAGTGACAAGGGCTCCTCTGGTCTGAGCCAGTGATTGGTTTTATGCCTCTTGATACAAGTCAGCTTAGCTCGGTTTGGATGTCTGAAGCTGGGGACCAGCACAGTCCGAACTCCTTTGCATGGCTGGGTTTTCTGCCGTAGGCTGGAAGGTGCAGAGGTTACCTGTCATCTCACTTTGTGCTCACTCTAGTGGAACCGTGTTTACTGCTGTGTGTGTCACGCTTGCCTCTGACAGTGGGTGCAGCTGGGCTGGGGGCCAAGACACTGTGCTTGTGCCAGGCTGTTGCTTCTGCTGCCTCATTAGTGAGCTAAGCAATGTGCACCTTCTGCTCCTCTGCAGCTGGAATAGCAGGCTTCGTATTTTCCCTTGATAACAGGTGGGCCTTGTTACAGAAGGTTTGGTGTTGGGGTCAGACTAAACCCAGGGTTCTTGAAATTTGTCATCATATCTGTGACTTGTTCCTTTTTTGCTGAAGTTATTGTCATAGACCATGAACCCACTCTTCAAACACAACAGATGTGTGTATTTTTGTTTTGAGGGTGATGCTTCCAAGAGTTTGCTTTAAATGGATATTCAAACTTGAAAGAGAAATACCATAGGCACAAAATGAAACCTATTATCTAAAGGTCATAAAAATTCAAACAGTGTCAAATTCACAGGCTGTTACTGTACAGTAACTTTTTCCTTTTGTTGGCTTTACTCGTGAGCTGCATCCAGGATGCAGTTGTGTGATTGGGTTGCTAGGGTCTCGTTTACCAAGGCTAACAGCAAGGCTTTCAGTCCCTTTCCTGGCAGAGAGCAGCACTTTCCTGCCCATGCCTCAGTCTGTGCCACCCTTTGCTTGGGACTGCATCATTTCCTTCTCCTTCTCAGTGTTGCTTGGCTTTGCTTAAGCCTAATCCTGCAAGTATTTATCTTTATTCTGTGTGAGTAATTGCATTGCTTAATTTTATGCTTTGAAATCATGCATGTAGATCTGAAAGACTGAGCCTTTGAGTCTCTGTTTCCTCTTACTGCAGGGAAATAACTTTGCTGTTGTGTGCCTCCTCAGAATAATTTGTGCAGGAGAACAAATTAAAACATATCCTAGGGATGTTGTCTCTTCAGGTTCCTTCTGTTAAGTTCTGTGTATGCGATGTTGCAGTAAGTTAGGACCTGTCTACTTAAAACCCAATTGTAGTATTTAATAGCAAGAGTGTATTTTCAGAAACAGTTTCCACTTTCAGGACACCCCCACCTCAGGGAGATAATGGTTCTACTCATCTTCTTTTAGCAGAGCCCCCTTTCTCAGTTTGCTACAGCCTTCCATGAAGGACTGTGAAAGAAAGAACCTGAACTGCCCAGCACTGTGCAGGTGTGGAAAGCAACAGAGTCATTAAGATGATGATTTTGGTGTCTTCCTGTTCCTGGCCATCCAGGCCAGAACCTGTGCCGTGTTTGTCACAATGTAGCTGCTTTGCTGCCTGCTCTCAGTTAATCTCAGTATTTAGTGGTTTTATTTCCATGTATCTCAGTCTATTTATATACAAATTAAATGTAACAAAGAGATCAGTGCTGGCTAAGAGGTTTGTGGGGGTTTTGTGTGTCTTGTTTGGGTTTTTTTGTTTGGGGTTTTTTTTGTTTTGTTTTTAAGATAGAGGGTATTTGGTGCGACTGCATCAGAGCAGTGTCCTTGCTGAATCTTGAGCAGTGAGCAACTGGAAAGTAAACACAGGAAACATTAGGTACTACTAATAAAGTTCAAAGGCTTCAGTCCTACTGAATGTCTGTGGATTGCAGATATTGACCCAGATTTTAGTGTATCTGTGAATTTTAATACAAATTCTGGAGAAGGTGAAAATGGATTACTTACAAATCTTGTGTCTTTATACCATCTGTTCTCCATAGTGGCATGGATTTAATTTCTTTGGCTTCATAATCAGGGACAATAGCAAGAATTGTCAAAGCTCTTTCCCAGAATAATACTGGCATGAAGGTACTCAAAGCTGGGGTAAAGCTTCTTAAAATGTTAAGGGGGTAGAAAGTATAAACCTAACATCAAAAAAGCAAGTATGAATGAGAAGTCCTCATAGTCTGAGGGAGCAGCATGAAGATTAAACTGGAGGAGTCAGGAATGCAGAATGCAGCTGTGCCTGCAGCATCATCTTTGAGTCTGTTACTTCCATGCTGTGGTGAAAGTTGTGGTTGTTTTCTGAACATCTCAAAAGCTGTTGCATTTCCTTAATTGCTTATCAAGTCACTTCATTTTTGCCTTTTAATGCTGCTCCAGGTGTGGCTGTAGGTAAGGATGGCAGGGCAATTCACATAGAATAAAACTGCCACTGGTAGTTTGCAGAAGTGGCTTGTTGAGTTTATTTAGCTCTTAGAAGACAGTGGGAATGGTTGAGAGCAGCCTTTTCCAGGCTACTTACACTGTGGCCTGATGAGAGCCCTCACTTTCAAAAAGCAGCAGAGCTTTGAAGAGTCTCATTCTATCTCTAAAGCAGCTAACAGAGGGGGGAAATACTGTGTGTGACTTGTCGTGTCATTTCCCAAGATTGCTGTGTGGTTAGATATGAGCTGCATGTTTCTAGCTTGATAGTCCTAAATATAGAAGAACAGAGACTTCTCATCTGAGTGACTTTCATACCCATATGGTCTCTTTTTTGTAAGTGAATATGAAAAATCATGAGGTCTTGCTGCATTTACTGACAGTGTCTTTCAGTTCTTCCATTTGATTATCACAAGACAAGATAATTTTGCAAATTACTTTGTGTTTTACAGAAGGACACTCTTGCTCTTTGTAGAGCCAGAAAAATAAACTAAAAATATTGTGAATTGATCTAACAATGTGGGAATTCATTGCCCCAACACAGCTTGTCACACGTTACTCTCTGCAGACTCCATGGGTTATTCATAAATATCTTTAAAGCAGATGACCTCAGTTGTTTTGCTGAGGAAACCAGAGAGAGAGATTCCCAAGTTGCCTTGTGAGTGAGTGAGTGAGTGTACACCAATACAAGAAATATGGAAACATTGTCTATGGAGATTGGGCCTATTCTGCCTGGAAAGGAAACACCAACTGCTTCTGGAAGTGCTGAGAATCTGTGGTATAAGAGATATGGGATGGAAACAGATGGTTTAGGCTGTATGTACGTTCGAGTAAGTCGAATAGGGTTGTTTTCTTGGTTTTGACATAGGTGAAGGCTGTATAGCCAAGTATATCATGGCTAATTTGTATAATAATTTATTAATAAAGGTTTAAAGTAAGTAGAGTTTTGACTGATCATCTGAAGATACATAAAGAAGGCTTTTTCAAACATACCAGACAATAATTTCATTGCTCAGGACATTGTCTGTCTTAGAAAAATCTTATATAAGAAAAAGCATTTGCAGAAACTGTTAGAATTTGATGTCAGAGTGCACTTATTCCCTGTGACAGTCTTATGTGTTGGAAATACACAGACAATATAAACTTTTTGCAAAACAAAAAGAGGGTAAATATAGCATACAATTTCCAGCTAGCATGGAAGGTTTAACTTTCACTCCCCTCTCCAGCATAGGGGTGTTTTCCATCATTTCTCATGCTGATCAAAGTTAGAATGGAGATGGGCTGGAGCAGACAGGACTGGTTGGTGGTGCTTTCAGCTGGGCCAGCAGCACCGGGGGTGTGGGGTTGGCCAGGGCAGGGCTGGAGATGAGAGGGAGGAAATGCAAGGGGGTGTGAGGGCAGCGCTGCAGCAGGAACCCCAGTTCTGCTTTCACAGCTGCCTCTGGTGCTTGTAGAGCCTCTCTGGGAGGTTAACTCTGCTCACTGGTTTTCAGTTAGAACTTGCCAGGTTATTCCTACAGTTTCTGGTTTCCTTGCATGGAGCCTTGCTGTTAATTTCCCATGAAAAACTGGTGGGACTAAGACTACAGCTTTGCTAGATGTGCTTCACTGCTGCCAGGTCCCTGTTGCAGAGACGTGTCTGTGTCGGACTTGACCGCGATGAAACTGGGTGAAACTGGGTTTCCTCAACAACTCAAGCTAGGTCAGCAAAGCTCCGTTCTAACCATGTAACTGCATCTCAGCCTGGGGCTTCTGTGTCATTCTAACAAAAATGAAGAAGTTCATTTGAATTTTTAGAACCTCAAATAGTTATTTTATTTTCCTTGTGACTTTTTTTTGGGGGGGACTGGGATTAAGTAAAAGAAGAATTCTGTTTGTACTTCAGCTCCACTTTGCAGAAAGATACTCAGAGAAGTACAGCCTTATCTGCTATCAAAGTTCACAGCTAAGTCAGCAATTGTCCATCCTCCAGATGGCTTACAGATATCAGAAAATTTAGCCTTATTTCAGCTCTGTGGTCTAGGTGACCAGTTATGGCTCCACTACTTTTTTCTCAGTAACTTCTTGTTTCAACCTCCAGCACTGGAACACGGCACGGAGCAGTGCATCTGGCTGATCAATACAGCCCTTTCTTTTCCCTTCCTGCCTAAGCAAGTGCTGAACACACCAGATAGTCTCATGGCAGTGGTGCAGATGGCTCTGTGCTGAAGCAGAGACACTTAGACAAAAGACAACGCTTCCTCTTTCTGCCTGTATGAACCCGGGATGAACACCCAGCTGCAGCCGGTGCTCTGGGCCCCTTCTGTCCCTGAGCTAAACTTGGGCTGTGCTGTGTATTGTGAGAAACAATTCCATTATCCTGCCTGCCATGGGTGAGGCTCCTAGAAAAATAGGGAAAAATAACTTTAAAAAGCTTCTGATAGATCTTAGATCCATTTAGGAACTCGAGAAGCTGAAATAAATGTTTCATTGTTTGACATTGCATGTAAAAATATGTTAGAAACATGATGGTCTTAACTGGATTTGTACCAGTGGTCTGGAATATTTAATACTTATTTCAGCATGTACTTAATTATGCTCTGAAGCCTATATTTTGACTTGCATCATCTTAGTGTTAAAATAAAATCCTACAACCACTTGTTTCATTTG
The DNA here is from genome assembly GCF_000747805.2 of Chaetura pelagica. Classification (NCBI taxonomy): domain Eukaryota; kingdom Metazoa; phylum Chordata; class Aves; order Apodiformes; family Apodidae; genus Chaetura; species Chaetura pelagica. Next base: position 6,544,117 of record NW_009952711.1, read on the forward strand.
TCCTCACAGTATTTTTCTTCAATCTTAAATTCAGGTGCCCATAAAGTTAATAGTAACATGTGTGTTTTCTTTAAAGATTGGATTTTTACATGTATTTTACATGGGAATGTTTTTGTAGTACACCCACAACATTTACTGTAAGCAGACAAGCATGAAGTCATGCATCCTTTTCCTGATATTCTTTCTTCAGTGCTACATGTTGCCTTAGCTTAATATTCAGGGATGGCTGTAGTTGTTTCATTTGCCCTTAAATTTCTTGTGGCCACTTTTCTGCAACTCTTGTAACGTGTTTTTCAGGTTGAATGAACTAGGTGTTTTCAAGCAGACTTGTAATTACTGTCTTTTTGAAATCACTAGTGTATAATTCAGTGCTTGCCTTTGTATTGGTGGTATGGATTGAAATGCAACATGGTGTGTGCCTCTCTCTGTGGGTATAACCCCAAATGAAGTTTGACATGAGTCAGAATATTTTCCTGTTGCTCAGCCTGTGGTAGGTGTCACATTTCTGCTGGATGTTTTCGCTGATCTTACTGTGATTTTTCAGCTTGTTTTGTGTCTCAGGCAGTGACCAAAACATTGGTGGTTTTAATCTAGCTGTAAGTGCCATCTCTTTTGAAGATCTTTCAGAGCCATGTTCGTTCCTTTGACAGGTCTGGAAATCAAAACTGTTTTAAACACAAAATTTTCTTAAACATTGTGGTTTTGTGTTTTGTTTTTTTTTAATTTTACTTTATTTTTTTAAGCCTGATTTACTTTGAGCAAACATTTCTTTAGAAGTGTGCTGAATCCAATGAGAATAGCATGCTACAGCAAGGGAGGAATGTTGGTGTTTTGCTGTTTTTTTTCCTGCTGTTTTCCCATCAAATCCATGGTGTACCCAAGCAGTGTTGCACGTGCCTTCCCATCACTGCCTGGGGGTTCTCAGCAGCAGGTGCTCCTGGTGTCACAAGTCATGGAGTAGAAGGTTGTCACCGTGGCTGCTGGCTGAGGGTGGCTGCTTGGGGAGGATGGGGAAGGGGGTTCTGTGAAGTACAACAGGAACTGGCAAATGCCACATATTGTATATCTGTCTGCTCATCAGATTTGCCTGTAGTAGCTTGTTGTATATATCCTGTGTTTTGGATTTAGCTTTTTTTTTTTTTTTGCATCACTTTAAAGTAAGGTGAAGTTTCAGGTAATTTTAAGTCCATGGACATTTTCCCAGTGACTGAAGATGTGAATTGTGCTGCAGTGATTCTTTGTGGAATACTGATAGTTTTTGATTGTACCTTGTACAATCAAGGCATTTTTGGCAAATCATGTACAAATTCTTATGGTGTTACAAGTCACCAAGCCCTAAATACAAAGAAAGCCTTATAAAAATGTGTAACAGAAATGAAACAAAAGACCCCTACACCACCAAACTTTTATATCCCTGGGACTAAATGTGGTAGTTATACACATAGTAGATGAAATACTCAAGGACAGCATTTATTTTCTGTGAACTGTGATTCAAGTAGTTCCCCTGTGCAGGAGGCAGGTGCCTTGTATTCCAAACCCAGAGTGCTGCAGACACTTTGACCCAGGTTTGCAAGCCAGTGTCAGCAGGGTGCAAGCTCATGGGGGTGTCCTGGGGGGCAGCTCAGAGCCTGGGTCACTGCTGTCCCCAGCTGGTGCCTGGGAGCTCGGTGTGCGGCCACTCAGGGAATTCCCAGGAGTCAGAGATTTATGGGATAGCATGGGGCTTTTGATCTTCCTATTACAAAAACTAACCATGTGAAATTATTTTTCAGATAAAGCATTAATACAAATGGTCTCACATATTTTCCCCACTTTATAACAATATAAATGTATTTTAAAATTAATCCTGTATAAATATCAGGCCTTACACTGCACAGGAGGTATATAAAGGGCTGTTGCAGAAAATATGTCCCATGTCCAACAAATGCTTCTGCCTTTAAGGAAATCAATATACTTTGGTTTGATTTTTATATTTTTATTTTTTTTTCAAAGTTAGTGATGCCATTTCCCTCAGGCCCCAAGAAAAATGTAGATGAGTTGGAGAGAGGTTTTGCAGCAGCCTGCTCGTCGCGGAAATGCTCTGCTTTCCAATCCTCCCTGGTTATTTGGCATTTGATGAGAGTAAAGTCTTGTCTCACTTTTCGTACTGCACCTGGCAGCAGCAGTTTGTTAGCAGGAGGGTGACACTTCCTGGGCTCTGCCTGCCTGTTGTGGGACTGGTGGCAGAAATGTCAGTGGTTTCAGCAAGTGGAAGAAGTGGCATCTCCTGTGGTCTGATGTGAGAGTGATCAGCATCTCTTTGTAGGGGATCCCAGTTGGTCAAGCTAAGATTTGTGTTCCACCTGTTACTCACCTGGCCGTGTGTCTGCTTGTGTTGTTGATATTAAAGCTAAGCTGCTCTGTTTCAAGTGTTTCTAGGCTTAGTATCCATAGTGGTGGCACTGTCAACCAGCTGGAGGGGAAAACATAAAGCTGAAAGGAAACTATTCTAATAGCATCAAATTATGTTCAGAGCAACCCCACCCAAGGAAATCACACAACACAGAAATCAATTTCTCCTAAGTTTCTGTTCTGCATAGATAAGTTAAAAACTTCTGCACTGCCACCTTTTTATGACTTTGTGCTCTGTTTTCTTGTTACACCTCACTAACAGACACTCTTCCTTTTCCAGCCTAATAATGCAGCCTGTTCTCTAGGTGGCAACAGGTTGACACTGAATGATTTTGGTCAAATTTGGCTTTGACTTTCAGCAGCTGTTGCTGTTCAATCGACTCCTTCAGCTAGTGCTGCTGGAATTGATGGTAGCTCTTTGATCCAGACATTAACAAGCTCTTTTATTCCTACCCAAAGCCGAGATCATTCTTGAAAGAGGGAGACAATGTCTCTCCTGAGTTTTCTCATGGTTAACACTTGAAAGACTGTTTTTTGAGGCTGTCTGTAAATAAATAAATGTTCTCTGCTGAGGTGAGAATCATACAAGTTCATTTTTATGGGTAGACCTTGCTGAGAAACGAGGGACAGCTTTTAATGAGTTGAAGTTTCCTTTTCTTTGTTAGGATGTAGATAATTTTATGAACTCTTTCAGCTCTTATCAAAAGAGCTGCTGAGCTGGGAAGATAGCTGTATCTCATGCTGCAGTATGTGTGGTTGTGCAATGCAAGTAGAAGACTGACTGCTGAAGGGACTGCTGAGCTGCTTGCATTGCTAATTCCATTTTGTCAGCAATGTCAATTAGTACTTCAAGAGGTTAAAATCTCAGAAGAGAGGCTTTGTGAGTCATATGGTCTCATTTGATAGATAATTATTGTAGTCTGCTGATTTCTTCATGTGATCTGAGAAGAAATCATGAGGTATGAGAGAATACTTTGATTTCCTATTGTATTTTCTGACTGTACAGTTGTGGTAACACAGCTTTCTGACCCTGCAGTAAAACACCAAAACTTCTGTCTATATTTTTTTCTGCTGTGAACTCTTTTAGAGTCACTGCCTAGGTAACACTGAGTGTTGCCATTCAGCAGCCCAACTTGTCCTTCCTTGAACAAAGTGTGGTGACTCCACACTTCTGTGTGATTTTGGAGGTGGTGTGGTTTATTTATGCTAGTCTGCTGAGCCTGGAAGAGAATCTAGGCAAGAAACTTGAGTTTTGGGATAGTCCTGTTGATACATGTTTAGTTACTTGGTTTTCCTTCTGAATTCAAGGTATCTCATTTGTGTGCCTTATGTTTTCATTCTGATTTCTTTTAAAGTAGCTTAGGCTAAGTGGCAGTCCCGTGCGTGCTTGGCTGGAAATGGCTGGTTGGTGAGTCCAGCCCAGAGTGTCAGAGTGATGGGGTGGCTTTGTCATAGGGTGGGAGGAAAGGCTGCATGTCCCCCTTGTGCCTCTTCCAGTCCTACATCTCCGATGAGGGCAGGAAGATGTCATCAGTGGGGAGCCTGGAATGTACCTGTAGAGAAAGTCCAACATGATTTATTACCTGGATAGCAAAGCTAAGTTTGTTAGAGCCAACTCCTTACTGAAGCATGAAGTGCAGGTGACACTACTGGTAAGATTTGAGTGATGTGAAAGGTAACAATATTTACCTAAAATTTCATTCACTTCCTTTCCCTGAGTGAATCATACTGTTACTTCCCCTATCAGCAGCTTTAGGCTGGTGGTTCAGCATTTGCATGGGGCTATTACAAACAGTAATAGATTCACTGATCATAATCAGGCACAATCTCACTACAGTGGATTTGATTCTTGCTTTAAGTTTTATTGTCATTCCAGTCCACTTTTAGGCTAGAATTTCCTTCCCTTTCTAGAAGGCTGATTTGTAAATCAGTGTCTCTGGAAGTTTGTCATATTTTAGTCTTATTTTAATGGAGTAATAAACTCAATTTTTTAATGCTAGGAACTAAAGACAGCTGAATAACAGAGACCAGAGTGTAGGGTTTTCCCAGGAGAGAGGTCCTTGGTTCTGTTTTCACCAGTGATGGTGCTTTGTGTTCTGCTACAGGGTTGGATCCTACTAAAGGCTAAGCAGCTATAGGATTTTAACATCAACTGATTATATAAAGGATAGAATGAAAATCTGATTTTGCAAATAATTCTGCTAAATTAATGAGCTGAAAATGTTGTGAAATTATTTAATGCTTATAATTAGAAGCTTCTCTTTTCTCCCACCTGTTCTTTTCACCAGGTGTTTTCTTCAGCAGGGATTTCAGGATAGGCAGTGATGCTAGAGATGAGAAGCTACAGCTTAGTGCTCATAGGGTGCTTTTAATATCTGGTAGGGTTGTGTCATGTGGAAGGTTCAGCTGTCTCTAGTAACCCAGTTTCTATGGTGATCTGCTTTCTGCTTTCTTTTTCCCTTCTCTAGACAGTAGAAAATGTACAGTTTCAGCTGAATAAATTAAAGGTGCCTATTTCATGTTGGCATAGATCTCATAGTCAGAAACTGCTACGCAGCGTTTGCTGCCTGAACTTAACAGCATTTGTGTCTTACAAGGCTGCTGCCTTTTTTACATCAGGAAACTTTTCTTTGTGTAGCCTAGAGGAAACCAGGCTGCTAACCTGTTTTGCTAGACTATTTAAATGCTTTCCTCTTTCGTATGGCTTTCTGTTAATTCCTGTTGTGAAAGGGAAGCAATATCCCACCAGAAATATTGAGGGTGAGGAACTGCTGATTTAGCTGAGGGGGGGGAAAAAAGGTCAGAGGTGGTGGCATTTTGTCTTCAGCTGTGTAGCATCTTTGCGTTAAGCTAGGAAACCTCCCTGCTTTCAGGCAGGGTTTTGGTATTTTTTTTTTAATACTTCTTTTTTTAAGAGAGTTCTGTGAATAGGTGTGTTGGAGCAACTTTGTCTATGTGTGTGTTTGCAAAGTTTCACAGGGAATCCTTTGTTTAAAAACCAAATGAAAAGAAGACATTGCTCATGAGCACACTACTTTATCCTCCCACTGCACCTCTATTGTCATGTCCTGATTAATGATTTTGGAATTATTCTATAATTTTGTAGTTTCTGAAGGTTGGTGCTTGCATCAGAACGTGTACTTTATAGCACACACCTCAATTTTAACTCAAGTGTGCCTTCTTACCCTACAAGTTGTGGATACTGCAGGGCTGAGAACAAATGAATAATCCAGGTGTCCAGACCATGGCTTCTGCTGCTAGTTTCTCAGCTGCTCTTGGCCTTTTTTTGGCCTCTGTTGCTTTGTGAATGGCAACAGCCCATGCTGAAGAGCTGGTTTTGGCACTGTGCATTTTTCAAATAGTTCCTTGATATTCCCATGTCTAGGATGAGTGGGAAAGAGGGCATGAACTCCAGCAGTAATACTTCATTTCTGTACTGAAAACAATAGCAAATATATACGAAACTAACAAAGTAAAAGGGAAAAACACCAACAAACCACAAACACATATTTAGTACAAAAAACAAAGTTTCTTGTCTTTGTATAAAGTAGATTCTTAGGGCTGGTATGAACATCCAGTGAAGGAAAACCAGGTGTGGGAGCATATGTTCTGTAGTGGGAACAATGAAGATGAATTTTTCATTTTGATGTCATTATTTGCCTCCTTTCACTGGGTCTACATTTATGGCATAAGCTGTTCAGAGTTCGGGAGCTTTTTAGATGAAAACAAGGGCAGTGCTTTAGAGGCTGTAATGTGATCAAGGTAAAAGCCAGTGATTTGGGTAAATGACTCATGTGCACTGCTCTTGAAGCATCCTGGGTGTGAGAAGCAAATTGCTTTGTGAAGTTTGCAATAATTCCAGGCACTGAGCCCCCAGCCAGGCAGGGTGCACATCCCCCTCATGGGCCAAGGGCTGGGGCTCCTCAGGGCTTGCTCCCCAACCCACTGCCTTGCCTGAACACATTTTAGCATTTCCTATCTTACAGCAAGAAGGCAATATAAAGTTGGGTTAGTCAAAAAAATCCCTAATAGAAACTCAAAGTTTGTCATTCTAAGTAGACAGAAAATTGGGTTAATAAGAGGAAAAAAGAGCTTCAGTATTCTTTGAGGCAGAAGATGGTGTACAAGAATGTGTGCAAGACTAGGAGGTGAAGCTGGGTGACCAAGTGCAGAATTGCTCTGCCATCAAATACTGTGCTCTGACAAATACATTACTGTTATTTTGGAGCAACTTAGTGGACTGAGAATGTTTTGCAACATGGCTGCAACGCTAGAGCCGAGCAGCTGTTTTGTTTGCAAAGGTGATGGATGGGGGATGATCTTAGTGCTCTCTAGGCATTGCAAGAGCATCAATTCAGGAGTTTTAATATATTAAAAATATCATTACCTTTTCTAGGGTTACTCCAGAGCTGTTTTCAGATGCATGTATTTGCATGTGCATGTATAAGTAACTAGATTGTTTCCATCTAGATTCCCGAGCATGAGAAAACCATTAAATCTGGCTCCACTCATTTAAAATTGTGAATATTCTGTCTGGTTTTGAAAAGAACTGATTCTTTCTTCTGCATTACTTTTATGAGTAAACTTTGGGAGCAAAATGGTCATTAACTGGAATACAAGGTTTTGTTTTTTGTTATTTGAAGGCCTTTTCAAACAAATAATTTCAGAATTTTTTTTTCTTTTGGCATTCTGGAGACAATCCATTTTAAACTTTCCCCATTTGCTACTACAAAGAGAAGAGCTTTTAATACTTGAGATCCGGTATCTTCGCCTGAATTAATACACGTGTGCCAAAGTGTTATGTTAGGGAAAAAAGCTATATAATGTTATGCTGCAAATGTATTTAGGATCTGCTTAGAAGAGTTTCTCCAAGTAATTTTTTTTATTACCAAGTTTCTGATACCTCTATTTTAAAAAAAAAATTGTATATTTTCAGCTTTGAATGTGTACCTTGGATCAATATTTTGCATGTATAATACCCTTTTCTTTCTGTGTAGGCAATAAAATTAAGCTTATGTAGCCTTTTATCAATAGATAGAACAACTTATTCACCTCAGAGGTATTAACTGACTCGTCTCTTGCTTAAGGGGTTAGCTGTTAAACATGTTTATTTAAAAAAAAAAGTGTTAGTGTCATGTAGATGGATGATTAACTATATTAAACTATATAGGCACTGATATTTTGCTGTTGTTTTTGTATTGCAGTATGCCAGGGTTTGGATCCCTGATCCAGAGGAGGTCTGGAAGTCAGCAGAACTACTCAAAGATTATAAACCTGGAGATAAAGTCCTCCAACTTCGACTTGAAGAGGGCAAGGTAGGTCTACATACTGTTCAGAAACTGTTCTTGCTCTTCACTGGAGACTGGTGTATCTAACACAGGCAGCTGTACTGTCAAAATATATCTGCATTTATGTATATGCACTTATTCTTGTCCACTGACCTTCAGTAGCATTTTTTGTATGACAAATGATACTATTAATTTACAATAATCCATTTTGCCTCAATTTAAAAAATAAAATAAAACGTGTTGCTTTTATCCAACTGCCTGTTACGTTCAGTTTCATCATCTTTTTCTACTTATGCCATTAAAGGTATAACCCTTGTTTGATACTCCAGTGAGAGCAATGTTACCAGGAGAAGAGGGTTGCAGAGAAATAATTGTGACTTTGCAGTTGAGCATAACCATTAGAAGATTAATAAAGATAAGAAGGAGCAAGGATTAAGAGCATTACAAAAATGATATGGCATAGAGACATAGATGACATGTCTACAAAAAGCTCACATCCTGCTGAAGGCCTGCTCATTTTTTTCATGCCATTTAAATGGTTATTTAATCTTAATACATAGTGATATGGTGATCTCCCAGATCTTCTTATGGAAAATAAAGATCTATTGTAGTTGGTCAAATATTTCTTTTTCATTTATTTTCCTCTTACCAGTGGCCAGCTTGGATTCTACTTTCATGTAGAGACTCACATAACCATGAAGTTAAAAGGACATATACAGAATGGCCTCTATGTAAAATATTTTACTTTAATGCATTTCAGTCTTTGACTCACTCACATTTCTTATATGGAAAGCTGAGTACAACCTTTTTAATGTGTCAAGTTTAAACCCCATGCCCCCATATTCCAGGCTGTGTGATGCTGCTGCACACTTGAGCATTGCATGTCACAGAGTGCGGGTGTTTGTCAATTAAGTCACATTGTGTGGGGGCATGAAAACAGCAGGTAAATAAAGTAATTTTTAGATTTAAAGAGAGATGCAATTAAAACATCTACATTAGAGACTAATTTATAATTGCAAAAATTGTAAGTAGCATTTTTTTTCACTTTGTGTTCTTGGTTTTGTGCCAGCATTCTTGTGTGTATGACTGTGTGTGGAACTGGCTGTGGACTGATGGAATCTGCTTCCTCTGCTCCTGTCAAGAGGAAAATAATATGAAAACCCAGTCAGATTTATGATGGAACATACATTTTTACTTTAATAAAAAGATTTAGCAGCAAAAGAAAGGGGGGTGTTTAAGAAATAGTTTTAAAAGGTGATGTCTCTATGGTTGCCTGTTGTGTGTAAGAAATGCTTTTGGGACATTTTAAATGACGTTTTTGGAGAAAGGACTCCCTGAAATCACCAGAGGATTTAAATGCTGCTTTGTGTTTTTGTAACTTGGGCATGTTTTGCTGGGAAGAATGTTTGGAGGGGCTGCAGCTCTTTCAGCATGTTTGTTTCCATTTGATTTTCAGGACCTAGAGTATTGCCTGGATGCAAAGACCAAGGAGCTGCCTCCCTTGCGCAACCCTGACATCCTTGTGGGTGAAAATGACCTCACAGCTCTCAGTTACCTCCACGAACCTGCTGTTCTACACAACCTCAAAGTTCGATTCATAGACTCGAAACTAATCTATACCTATTGTGGCAAGTACTGACTTCTCATTCCATGGTCTTTTCAGAGAATGCTGTAGACAGGAAAAGGAAAGTTGCTTGTTGGGATGTGTGTTTTTAGCTGTCATTTAGTGAGAGGACATGTTGAGCTCACCTTGTGGAAGTCCTGGTGTTTGTGATCGTTAAGTGCATCAAATAGGCTTGAAAGTATCAAATTCAGAGAAAATTGACTTTGTATCCCTCTATCTTCCCAGTAGACTCCATTTATATAGTGTGGATTCAGCAACTGTAGCTTGCCAATGGAATTCCTGGCTGGTTGGTGCTCCCCTTAGAGTTGTTGAGATAAGTGTGGACTGAGGAGAGCTCCATCCATGTGGTGCAGGTGCAGGAGGCTACCCCTGCTGTTTGGTGCATTTACTGCCTTTTTCTCTGTATGGAAGATACCAGCTTATTTTTTCTGTTGTGTTTTCTAATCAGTGCCACTACAGGAGTGGATTCCTAACGGTGTGTTAGCCAGTGCTTTGCTGTTCACAGTTATGAACAGTCTGGATTTTAAAAATACCATTGAACTCATAGTAGAGGTTACCCAGAGTTCTGATTGCCTGTGACATTCTCAGATGGCCAGAATTGGGCAAGTTACTTTAATGATCACTTCATCATAGGTTCAAACTTGCAACTGAGTTGTCTATTTTAAAGAAATATTGTGAGATAGTTTAGACTTAAAATTTAGATTTCACACTTCCAGGCTTTTTTCTTGTATGTGCATGTGTTTCTTTTAAATCCGTGTCAAGTCAAAACACATGGCTAACTTTAAATATAACCTTCCATTATCAAAACCTTTGTTAACTTTTCAAGTATTCTAATATGCAGTTTGGATATTGTGTTAGTGCATAAGAAACAGCTTAAGTTATTGGTGGATTTCTTACATTTTACATAATATGATGATGTGATTGCTAGAAACCAGATACTGAAAAATTCCTTCTCATAATTTTCTGATTAAGGCAAAGACACATTCTTTCAGTAGGTGTAGTCAAATTATCTTTTGCATATTCACTGTAGTTCAGTTCATGCCAGAAGAAAACATGCCTCATTATTTGTTTTCAAATATGCAATTTAACTTTGCCTCTAGTCAGACTTTGGTAGGGCAGTCCCAGTTCTAGGCATGGCAGGCCAGGGTATATTGAGCCTTCTTGATGTCATCATGTATTAGATTTGCTGTTTATAATTTCATTGTACTTTGTGTGACCTCACAAACTATCGTGTAGG
>NW_009952711.1:6554708-6563007 GCF_000747805.2 Chaetura pelagica
TGTAGGGAAGTCATGTTGCAGGGTGGCCCTTGACAGATAGCAGCTGATCATGACTGCAGGTGTCTGAAGAAGAAATGTGGGTTTTGCAGCTGAAGGCCTTGTCCTGTCCTGGTCTGCCTATGGAATACACCAAGGGTCAGATTTTCCCTCTTCTGGTCACTGTTACAACTCCACCCATGGTGATGGGTATGGAGAGTTAAGGCACCCAGCCTGTTAAGTGTGGTGTGCTGGGCAGACTGCAGGCATTAGTGTCCTGCCACATTTTGCTCACTCTGGCTGTTCCTCATCTGCTGATGCCCAGCAGTGTGCATCTGCTCCCAGTCCTCTCAGCAGTGCCCAGGCCATGGGGGGCTGAATCAGACTTTGCCTCCCCCAGCTTGCAGCCAGTTTTGCATTCCTGTAGGGGTGGGAGATGATTCATACCCACGTCTCATCCCATCATGCAGTCAGAGCTTGGCTAGAGGCACAGAATAATTTAGGTTGGAAGGGACCTCTGGAAATCTTCAGTGGAGCTTCCTACTTAGAACAGGTCTGACTAGATTAGGTTGCTCAGGGCTTGGACCAGTCAAAGTATCTGAGTATCTCCAGTGAGGGAGGTACCACAGCCTCTGTGGGCAACCCCTGCTGAGGGTGCATGTTCTGGTCCCAGCACTTGGAAACCACTGCAGCTCCCCCAGTTTAGACATTGTGTTTCTGTCCCTCGTGCTCCTGAGCAAAACTCTTGACGGGGGAATGTTTTGGCAAAGGACTTTTGTGCCACTGGAGTCTCATGGCCTGTGCTTATGAAGACTTTTCAGTCTGGTATTGTGGTCCTGTGCCTCCTGATAGCCCTGTACCCCTCCTGTAAGGCAGCCAGCCCGGTGTGTGTTGCAGCTGCTTGATCTAAGAGGCTTTCCAAAGGAATGTGCTCCATGCTGGGTTTGTTTTGCTGCCTTGGGAAAACATGTTGTTTTTGTCTTTTCCCTGGTGCAGCTTCAGTTGCTGGTTTGGCTGATTCTATAGTTTCTCCTAGGGCTGGAAAACCTTTAGCTGTTGGTGGAATGGGCCTGCCAGAGGGCCGGGGATGGAGGAGCTTGGTCGGCTGTTCTGCCTCCCAACAAGCGATGATTCTGGGAACTAAGTGTGAGCTCAATAGAAACACGTAGATCCGGTAGCCTGGGGGTTCCTGGTGGTCATGGTGCAGGTGAAGGACGTTGGATGCAGTGTGCTGGGGGTTTGGTAGCTTGGGATGTAGCCACAGGGACATTATGTTATAAGCAAAGGAAAATGAAGTCGGTGTGTCGGCCTTTACAAACCTGGTACTTCGGCCACGGACATTCACCCTTCAAGCCGCTCTGTCCCTTCCTGATCTCTGCACCAGTTACTTTCTCTGCAAAGATTATTGCCTTAGGGCTCTACCTGCAGGAGGAGCTTTTATTTGCTTCCTTAACCTGATTCACATGTGAGCCAGGTTGGTTTAAATAGCCCGTGAGGGTGGTTTGAGCTAAACCAGCTGATTGAGCCAGAAGGAGATAAAAAACACATTAATCCACCAAGAGAATGACGGTAACATTGTTCTCTACCAGCAGAACTAGAACTGGGTGGATGGATGTCCATGGCACTAGAAATTAATTCAGCCATGTTGTCCTTAGTGTAGTATGTCAAATGGATATTAAATTCTTCCAAATTTCCCTTTGAAGCAATCCAGACTTTTAAACAGAAAACCTCCTGAATTTTTAATTTCAAGTCAGCCTTTCCTCAGCAATTCAAAGGGAATTTTTCATTTTGCTTTACTGTTGGGAATATGAAATGGAGAATGAATGAAGGAAGTTGAAAAGTTACAAAGGAAGATTTGAATGCTTTCATGGAAAAACTGCTATGTTGAAAACTCAGTGAATAGTGCAGATTAGGTCAGATGTATAAAATAGTGCAGTTTTTATTTAAAATAATAAAGTATTTATATTAATATCCAGCTTGTCCACAGATGGTCGAATACATCCAAGATAAAAGCAGTAGGTCCACTTACTTGCCATGAATGGCAAAAAGAGTAGCCAGAGTTCAATTAGTTATAATTGTAGGAATGAAAACACATGTAAATCTGATTTGAGGAGGCCCATGAGATTTCTTAAATCAGCAACATGATTTAGGGGAGATAAAGATAAATTTATATATAAATTAATCTGGATTATAGTCCTGTGAGACAGGCTGTTTTAAAAGTTCCTTGGAGAGCATGTAATTCCTATCTCACTGGTTTTGGATATCGGACCAAGGAAATGGTAGCTGCTTGTTGATTTTACAGCTTCATACTGAAGATTATGCTGGAGACTTGTCATGGGGCTGCTTGTTTTGAATAGAAGGGTTTATTTTTGCCAATGTGGCCAAATGCAGGAAGGAATTGTCTGAAGCCTCATAGGGCTTTATTTCTAATGTCTCTGATTAGACTTGCAAGCCTGGCAGGCTTGGCTCAGCAGTGTGGCCTTACTGAACTTTTTACTACTTATTCATGGTTACGAAGGGCAGATGTTAAAAACCCACACTGAAAAAATTCCTTTAGTCTGCTAGCACTGAGGTTCCTTCCCCTCCCTAACCCACCTCTTATTTTTGGCTCATCACTACAGTGTTGGAACTTGGCATAAACTTTTAGAGAGACTTTTCACTCAAGCTCCTGAGTAATCTCAGGGAAGTCCTGGCTGATGGAAAAACACTGACTCTACTTACATGGGTGTGTCGAGCCATAAAACTTGCTGTATATTTGAGGAAATAGCTTGAGAACTCTCAGATATCTTCCTGAAAGATACTGTACTGTTGTTTTGTGCTTGGTGTCCAAATGCATGATGGGATTTAAAAATGGAGTGGTGCTCCCAGCAGCAGTGCCAGACTATAGATGCTTTCACTTCTCCCAGCTTTTCCATAGACATTTTCTTAGATAGACATCACAACACTGTGTGATCTGCATGGAGGAGGGGAATGGGAATCTGCATTGAGGTTGTGTGTGTGTGCGTGTGAATTTTTGAGTAAATTTAGAAACGAGTTGAGTGCTGTGGTGATGCTTCTGGTGCAGGTTCTTCAGGGATGGTTATTCAAGGAGCATGTGTAACATACTTGCTGCAGTCAGAGTGCAGCCATCTGTGCCTGCATTGTCACTTTTAGGCATAAAAAATGTATGTAAGGAGAAATTCTATTTTTAAAATGGCCACAGTTAAAATTAGAGGGGTTTTTTTTCCCCCCTTATCACATTGTCAAGGCGAGGAGGAATTACCATGTCAAGAGAGCACAGTTTGCCTGACACAGCTGCATCTCATGTGGCAGTGATCAGTGTTTTCACCCCTGCATGGAGCAAATTAGGGTTACCTATCCCTTGTAAATGCTGCAGGAGAGAAAGGTAAAAGTCATATTTGTGAAATCATCCCTGTGGCCAGAGCAGTCCTTCTTTCTTATGAAAAAGAAAATTGTACCAAAAGCATTTGAGACCTCACTTTTTGGTTAGGAAGGATGTATGGAGCAAGACTGAGTTTTTTCTGTGTGGGGAGAGCAAAAGGATGGCATCATGAGTTCAGAAATGTTGTAGTAGTGAGTGATATTAAAAAGGCAGCTGTTTAACTGGGATGGGAAAACTAGAAAATGGGAAGTGTTAAGTAGTTATACACATAGATGTATAAGATGAGGGTATTGTGGGGCCTTCTGAAGTTGTAATTAATTTCCTGATATGACTGTGTATTGCTGTTCACCAGCCTTTATGAAATAGGTCTACATTTTATTTTGGGGTTGGTTTTTGTTTGTTTGGTTTGTTTTTCTAATCCCTTTGAGCAGGAGGTTGTTCTGCTTAACTGGTAGAGATGCCCTGGAATCCAAATTACACCCTGACTCTACTTAGTCCCTTGTTACAAAAACTGAAGATGTTTTTTCTGGGCACAGCATAAGGGTAAAGGGTTAACACACTTCACATATCCAGACTGACAGTCATAACTACTACTGTGTGGTGGTTCTAATTCACAACTCACATAATCATCTGTAAATGACAGGAAAATGCAGGGAAGTACAATGCACATTCTTTGGTTTACTATACTGAGCAGGCTCAGCTCAAGTCAGCATGCTCTGAATCTGGTTGTTTCATGCATGGTTGCTGTAGAGAAGGCCGACAGAAAAATGAAAAATTGGCCTGGATGTGTTTCCTAAAGCAGGGTAGAAGTAAACTCTGGTAATACCTTTTGAATACAAAGCTTTGGCCAGAATAAGTATCTGTTGAAGTCAGTAATATAAGATCCTTCTTCTTTTCCAGTTGCTATTTTTAGAAAGTTTAGAACAGTAGTTGGTGTTAGAGCCATATTTTTTTGTTTCTTTTATTTTTAAACAACTATTAATAATTCCTTTTGTTTCATTTCCTTTGTAGGTATTGTCTTAGTGGCCATAAACCCTTATGAACAGCTGCCCATCTATGGCGAAGACATCATCAACGCCTACAGTGGCCAGAACATGGGGGATATGGATCCACATATCTTTGCAGTGGCTGAGGAAGCATATAAGCAGATGGCTAGGTTTGTAGACCACCAGTCTTGAATGAATTCCTTTTCTAAAAGCAGTAAGACTTAAGATTTCTGGCTAGTGGCCTTGTCTTTAATGTATAGTTCTTGAAATATTTTGCAAGATTGGCCTTTTATCCAGTGTTTTAGTACATTTCACAAGAGGAGAAGTTGTCTAAGTTAGTGAGAAGTAAAGCTTTACAAATGCCATGGAGATCATGGCCACTGACAGGGAACATGAATATCCATGGATCTCTTCAGTGTTTAGGTCTCAAATTAGCCCAGTGCTTTATAAGATTAGGTTGTTTTAATTTGATTAGCAAAATGTGAAGATACTTTTTAATCATGAGTGGACTTGTAAAGGGAAAAGTGCCTGGAAACAGCTGCACAGGAAATCCTTGCTTCTTTAAGCGTTGCATGAAAATCAACTTGTTGCCAAAGGAAAGCGGTTATGAGAAACTTCTTCCCTTCACTTCTGGAGCCTGTCAATGTGAGGAGCTTATAAAATATTTCATTTCTAGGATACTTTTTGGGTTACTGCATGGTCTTTGGTTACCAAGGTGGTCCCTGGTGTCCTCAGTGGTTAGATGCAAGCTCTTGATTCAGATTTCCTTTTGGACAATACCTGATCAAATTAATCAAGTAAAACAGTCACAGATCTTGGGATTAATTACTATGACCCTCAAGCTGCTCTGCAGGAGCAGAAGGTAAGGGGAGAATGGGTTAAAAAATGATCAAGTGTTAATATTTCAAATTAGTTATCTGTTCATTTAAGAACCCCTAAGAGAGGTAGAATGAATGAAGTGCTCCATGTGTTATGAAGTCAGTCAGCTGTGTACATGAGCATGGTGATTCTTGGTACCATGTCATAGATAATTTCAAAAGAAAGTGGTACAGTGCAGTGCAACACGTCATGACTCGGGGTAACTGTGAAATAGCCAGTTTCAAAAACACTCTGCACCTGCACTGCCAAATGGCAGTGGTATTTGTCTTGCTTCCTTTCTGCTGAGAAAATGGACACATGATTTGCTATGGTACATAAAGACAAAACTGTGTGTTACGACAGTCACATCTGGATTGTGGCTCTTTCAGTCTAGATCACTGTTGCCTTAAGCAGACTTGCTGTTCCAGTGCCTCTAAATTTTCTACAAAACCAAGAATTTGTTGGCCTTGCTCTGTGTCTGAGGTACAGTGCAGTGCCCTGGGATTGTCTGTCAGTGGTAAAGGGAATCCAAATTCCCAGAACTTTTGTTCTTACTGTTAAGCACTGGAAATGGGAGGTTGCAGGGGGATCACTCTCCACCAGCTGCCTGCAATGACTGTCTGGAGTGGGCTCACCTCTCACCCGTGTGAAATTTCAAACCTCTGGATCACCTGTACTCAGTCTGCTTGTTGGCTGAAGCCTGGGCAGGGGAGGTTTCTTATCTGCCACCATCTGGGGAGGGCTGAGATTTTTGGCTGCAGTTCCTGCTGTGGTTTTTCCTTTTCATGTTAATTACTCTTCAGCTCTTGCTGCGCCCTCCAGCAGCTCTGCTGTCCTGGGTAACAACAAGTCAGATGTGGTAGAAGTTCCTCTTTGAAACAAATGATGAGAAATTATATAAGCAGGGAAATGATCTTAATTCTTTTGCATTAATGAATTAATTCCTTTGTGTGTCTGCAACACATTATAAAGGATTTGTTATTCTTTTATGAACAACTGTCAGTACTTTCATAGGTGCAAAATGAAATCTGAGCATGCAATGAAAATGGAAAAAAGGTCCTCTACACTGAAGTAACAATTTCATTGTTTATTTAGTTTTTCAATGTTTGTTTCCTTTTCTCTCTATTTCATTTTCTCTCTGTTTATTTTTTTTGCTCGTTTGCTTTTACGAACTTTTCCTGTAATTTTGATACACTCAGTTTACTCTTTGAATTTCATGTTCTGATGCTGGTTCCATTTCCTTCATCAGTTGTCCTGCCCTTCAACTTCAGCAATACTTTCTATGCTCTGAACAAATCACCTTTCACTCCTGAATTATGAAGTTAAAGAAAAAATATTCAGATTTTCATTTTTGCAGCTGGTTATTAAAAAATGCAAATCAGATTGTCTGCAACTGTTTCATTAATGCTTTAATAATTGCATTGAATATTCATGTGGTAGCTACTCATATGGCATTAACCTGCATTTATGCATGTAATTGGTGAGACTTATTTTTCTGTTGTTCATGATCTTTCCTAACTGGAAAGTGATCACTGGAATAGCTAGTCATGGTGCTTCTCTCCATGAGGCTTCAGTGAGCTCTTCTAAATATTTACTCCTTAGGTGGTTTGTTAATTTATAATTTAATGATGCAGAATTTGTTCTTGCCAGCTTCATTACTCCATCTGCTGGGACTGGGAAACTCTTTCCATGTGCATGATTGTAACTAAATGATCTTGGTGCTCTTCTTCAGCTATGGAACATTCCCCATGACAGCAGTCAGGAAACCTAGTGATGGAACACTAAATATTTGCATTGTGTCTTTGTGAAAAATGAAGTGCAAAGATGTTGACTGCTGGAATGAGAGGGTTGGAACTCACATCTGGCTGTGCAGGAAAAGTGCCACTCAGGTTAAGTGCAGTATAAAGCAGCACGTAAAGGTACCTTCGTATGTGAAATGTTCTGCATAGAGGGAGTCAAAGTGTGTGGTGTGTGTGAGCTGTGAAGTGCTGTGCCCGTTTGGGCATCCAGTTTCCTCTTTCAGCAGCAGTTCTGTCACCAGTGTCCAGAGGGGGGTTAGTCAATAGGAGCATGGCTTGTCTTTACCCAGAGCTGACAATGAAATAAGT
This sequence comes from Chaetura pelagica, assembly GCF_000747805.2. NCBI lineage: Eukaryota > Metazoa > Chordata > Aves > Apodiformes > Apodidae > Chaetura > Chaetura pelagica. Next base: position 6,562,019 of record NW_009952711.1, read on the forward strand.
GATTGCTGTTTGCTCAGTAGCTTCTTGTCTTTTTCAGCACAGGAAAATGTGAACAGCTCTTTTAAGACTGATCTCATTTTGGGTTATTATTTGTTTTCTTTTTTTTCCACCCACTCTACCCCCTTCTTCCCTGTTCTCCCCTTCTGTTCCCCTCTTCTCATCTCTATCTTTGTGCTTTTTCCTTTTCCCTCTCCATCTCCTACAGCTCCTCTGTGCAGACTGACAGCTTCATTTCCAACACCTTTCCTGTGCTGTGCCCAAAATTAGCAATGAACTAGTTTTATAACTGCATGGAAATGGTGTTACACTGAAAGTTAACATGTGCCTCATACTGACCAGTAGCTGCATTGTTTTGGGTGGTGTGACCCTCCTGACCTCAGGTGCAGGGTTCCAGTGCCAACCTGTTCCTCTGTCCCAGTAGAAGATGCACCTGCTACCATGTCCCAGTGGGAGGGAGCAGGACTGGTTGGATGGGGATCTGTTTGAGGGGCATCCTCAGGACTCTGGTGCAGAGTGGCCTGGGGGCTGCTGGGGTTCTGTGGGAACAGCTGTAACGAGCTGGGGTTTTGGAAGGAGCTGGCACCTGCACTCAGAGGTCTCCTCAGGGGTTGGCAAGGTATTGTTTGTTCATGGACAGCTTGCTTCATTTGAGCAGACATATACAGGTTTGGGACAATATTTAGGGCAGATGAGCAATTTAAAAGAAAGGAAGTTATTACTGAAGAACTTAATTTTCTCTCAGAAATACAAATCACAATGTCAGCATGGAGGTGGGTGCGTGTGTTGCACCCTTTGAGCTACAATACATACCATTTGTGTAAGTCAGCATTTCCAAATTACTAGCAAAGAAGAAGTTCATTGTTCACAGTTCCCCCTCTGTGGTAACTCTGACAACTAAGGCAAAGCATCAGTTGGCAAGTATTTGATTAATTTATTTATTGAAAGCGTTACAGCTTCATTAAGAATCATAACCATCAGCAGGTGCAGCC
>NW_009952711.1:6563056-6582418 GCF_000747805.2 Chaetura pelagica
ATGATTATATTCTTGAAACTGTTAAGAACTGCATTAACATATGAGACTTATTATTATCAGTTTCCTAACACTATTAGGGCTTGAAGTTCTAAATCACTTAGTCAGGATCCCTTTGCCTGCCTAGTAAGGGTACATTGCAGTAATTAAATTATCAGCATTTTGTTGGTTGGGCTTTTTCCATTCTACTTGTGGTTGATGACATATACAGCAGAATTCAGTGCTTCTCAATTTAATAAATTAACTTACATTTAATTAGTTGAGTTGTCTAGCAAAGTGCAAGTTAAAAGTAACATTTGCAAACAGAATTACATGCTGATGAGATCCCTATAAAACTCAATGAATACCAGGACAGAAAACAAGTGTTTAAATCGTCAGTCTCTAAAGTTTTGTTTTTTCTTTTTGGACAAAGTATAATGATTTATCCAATAGTGGTGTGTATCTTTTTCATTAAATTACCTTTAATAAGCAGGCTGCCTGCTTGTCTTGTCAGATTTTCAGGATGTGCCTGATGCCTTTCAGCTAGAGGAAGATTTTTTTTTTTAATCTCTTTTTCTTCAAAAGATGTGGTGAGCTGTTGAGTAGGTGTTTTGAAAGAACCTTGACTGACTGACAGCCTGCAGTTAACTTATCATCCCAAGATGATGCCCTCTCATAAAAATATACATTTGATCAGCTGCTCCTTTGCAGGTGTCTAATAAATGGATACTGTCTTCTCCTCTGGCAGAAGTCAGGAAAGGGGTGACTAACTTCCCATCACAGAATCACCTTGGTTGGAAAAGACTTTCAAGATCACTGAGTTAGACCATCAACCTAACATTGACAAGTCCTTAACTAAACCATATTCCTAGGTACTATGACTCTATGACTCTTAAATACCTTCAGGGATGGTTACTCCACCGCTGCCCTGAGCAGCCTATTATTCTAACACCTGATAACCCTTCTGGTGAAGAAATTCTTCCTAACATCTAAACCATCTCTGGTGCAACTTGAGGCCTTTACCTTTTATCCTGTTGCTTGTAACTTCATTGAACAGACCAATTTCCACCTCCTTACAACTTCCTTTCAGGCAGCTGTAGAGAGTGATAAGGTCTCCCCTCAGCCTACTTTTCTTCAGGCTAAACAACCCCAGCTTCCTCAGCCTTAAGACATACACTCCAGACCCTTCTATTTTATAAGTTGAAGCAGACACTGGGAGGAGAGCAACTTTGGTGAGTTCACCAAGATGGCAGAAGCAGGGCATAGAACCCCTGAATGAAAAATCCTGATCCAGTGTCTGATGACTTGATCACATCAGCTTGACAACAGATATATGAGAATAGAGTATATAATTGATAGTGCAACAGTTAAGTGGGTTTTCTGGTAGGATTCTCCAGAAGATGATTTTTTTCAATATACTGTATTTTCAATATGCTATATTTTGCCTGCCTTTATTTCCTACAGCACTGGGGGGGTATTTGTGCCAGGTAACATATACTGCAGAGTAACATTTGCTTTCACAGAAGCCTTAATGTTTTCCAGGCACTTTATGTGCGGTCACGAAAGCCTGTCTCCTCTAAGACTGGTGTGTTAATTTCTGCTTGAGTAGAAGGCAAGGCAGACCTGGTGTGCTGGATCCATGCCTGGATCAGCCCAGGGCTGGTCCCACGTACAGAGCTGCCAGCCCCCAGGCCTGTTCTCAGAATGGCCTCTTTTCTCCAGGAGATGTCAGTGAGAAATGCTGTTAGGCTCAAAAAAATACAGTTTAAACTGGAAATTTAGAAATGTGGTTCAAGAACATGGCTAGTAGGACTAATGCTTTATTCATATTGAAAATGAGTAATTTTACAAATAATTCATCTAGTGCTTAGTTGGCAGCAATTGTTGTGACTCAAGGTGCAGCTGAACATGTCTCTGCATTGTTCCTGCGTGGAGACTGGAATGTGTCAGGTCAGAGCACGTCAGATCCAGTCACCATGAGCTGATGGGCACAGGGTGTGCAGGTGAGCAGACCAAGGAACATGACTGCTGTTCTGTGCAAGAAGTGACTCTTGCTCCTGGGCTACAGCACTGGGAACTCACTTTTGCTTTCCATGTTTTCCCCCTATCACATCACCACAGAATGTCTCAAAGTGCTTTAGTCTCTAATAATAATCCTTAGCACTTCGTGGCACTTGGCACATTCTGGGCGCTTTACAGAAGTTACCTTGTTAATCCACACAACAGCCCTTTGAGGGTGGAAAAAATAATTATCTGTGTCAGGCCGCACCTTTTGGGATGTGCCAGTGCAAGTGAATTTGGAGGCTTTGGCCCTGGGAATGCCGGGATGACGTGGCTCCACAGGGAAGGAGGGCTGTGCAGTGAGCCCTGCGAGGAGGAAGTGTTGAAGTTTAGAGAAAAGGCTTTCCTTCAGCAGAGCTGCAGGTGGAGCACTGGGGTGGCATTTATTGGTGGTGCCTGGTTGCAGGGGAGACTTCTGCAGAGGAAGGTGACCTCCCAGGGAGAGGGGCTCAGCAGCCACGGGGAGAGAATGGGAAGATGTGCTTGTGTTACGTGGGCTGTAGGAGGCAGCTGGAATGGAAGAGGACAAAATGGAGGTGCTTTCCCAGGTTAAGGAGGCCAAAAGACAAATCCAGAAATGGGATCATGGAACTTATTTAGGGCTGCAAATAATGTTGTGATTAAATTAGTTTGTTTAGCAGGTTGACAGAGGGCAAGGTGCTGCCTCCAGACCTTGGTGAGAGAAGTCCCAGGAAGCCAGACCCAGCTGCTGCTGGTCTGAGAGCACTGGAAAACTGCTGCATGAATTTCTGCTTATTGAGCAGTTGAATTACCTCTACTTGAAAAACAAATCCTGGATTTGTGGAGCTGCCAATTTTTGTAAAGGCTTCTAACAGATGCTGCACACCCTGGGCTGGGTTTCAAAGGCCTCTGCACTGAGCAGGGGCTGCAGAACCTGTGCAGCCTTGTTCGCTGCCGCGCTCGGGCAGAGGTAGGGCTGAACATGTTGCACTGACTTGTGTTAAACCTTCTAAGGCTGGTGGCTTTTACAGCTGCCTTTCGTTTTAGGGTAAGAGTGAAAAGCAATTTTGGTCTTCTGGAAAAGCGAGGTAATGTAACAATAGAAGCATCACACAGAAGTGAGGCAGGGTTGCCCCAAGAGCAGCCCTGGGAGCTGGGGAGGGCAGGTCTGGGGGACAGCACAGGCTGGGGAACTTTTTGAAAAAAAAATCCTGTCTTTCTCCCACACTTCATGCTGAAAAAAGAAGCGTGTTCTACAAAAAAGAAAATGGACATATATTGATTTCAAATTTACAATCACTCTTATTTTTAGGAAACGCTTTTTATTTCAACATTTATTGAAATCAGACCTATTTAGTGAACCTTCAGATAAGGTACAATGTCATTTTAGACCATGCATTTGTCCTGCTGCTGCTTTCATCTTTTCCCAGCACTTCTCTGCTCTGCATCCTCTATCCAATGCTGGGAGATGACCAGCCCCATTAAGACAGTGCTCCCTTCAGCCTGCTGTGGCTGGGAAGTTCCTTCCTACATTTCTTAATAAGCTGATCAAGCTGCTTTCTGTGAAGCTCACAAAACCTTTGGTACTACAGAGAACTCTTAATTTTATATTGACATCTGATGAAAGCCTATGGATTTCACAAGAAAGGAGTTTAATATCTCTTGTGTGGGTAATTATTCCAACACTGAACAAGCCATTTGGAACAGGTGGAGTATTAGATGTATTTTTTTATTCCTGTAACTTCTAAGTTATTTAGGAACACTAATAAAGCAGTTACAATGGTATTTAGCTCTTCCACACTGCTTTCATTTTCAGTGCATTGTGTAAACTTTTATTTCAGCTTAGCAATTGAGGAAGTGATTTGGTAAAATTTTCTGTGCCCTTGTTTTTGCTGTAGCTGCCTCATGAGGGAAAACTGGTCTTTCTGAAACAGATTTATTTAGTTGTGCTTTCAGATAAGAAGATGCGTGAACATTCTGACTGTAGATACTGCAGGTTATTTTGGTCCTCTACTGTCACAAATATGCAACTGAGATGCTGAGAGATTGCAAAAAATAGGATGCTTACTTAGGTCAGAATTGCATTTATATTACTGGAGACAGTCATGTCAGATGCATGTATGTACATGTATGTTTCCATAGTTTGCAAGCCTGGTTCATATCTCAGGGTTTAAAACATGTCACTGAGCTTCAACTAGGTTTGTGTTGGTTCCAGGTTAATCTTCTGGCTCTCAGAGTGGCTGCAGGTAGTGGAAGGACAGCAAGATTTCAAACATGCCTGCCTTTCAGAGTGAATCCTACCTGACCTTTCAGCAATGGCATTCATTTTAAAGTTATTTTCTTGGGTTGGTTTTCCTGCTGCCAGAATTCAGCTGTAGGTTGAGCTTTCACCAAGTTCCCTTTGTGTCTTTGATGGGCAGGATACATATTGATGTTAGTGGTAACTATGCAGGATCTCTCCCAAATGTACCCTGAGTCACAGGTTCTCCTTCTCTGGGAGTTTGCATCAGGTTCTTTAATCATTCAAAATTCACTGTTTTGAAAATGTAAAGCAGTTTCAGACTTACCAGTCTGCCTTATTACCACAGAACTGCAGTGGAGGGACAGCAGTGAGATAAAGCAACTGGACTATCACAGCTAGATTAAGTAAAAGCTGTTTATTATGTTGCTCTTACATTGAAGCAGTGGGAGATTTCAATGTTTGAAGATGCAAGGATCATGCCTTTAGCAGCAGTTTGTGCTGTTTTCATTTAAATAACAAATGGAACTGTCATATGGTGCCCTTAGACATGACTTAAACCTGTTATTCCAAAAGAAGAAAAGCAACCAGTAGCAACTCCAAAAAAAGCTGTAGATTTAATCAAACCTCTTAGCACTGGAGCAGTGAGGGAAGATGGGTGGTGGCCTTCAAACCACTCTCACAAGAAACTTCCTTAAAAACATCAGCACCTTGGCAGTGTCCTCAGGGCTAACAAATATAGGGAATTTAGGATCAAAGGCAAAGTAAGTACTGATGTTCTTCTCATCAAATTTCCCTGTTATTTGGTCTCTCCATGTTACATTAAGGATGTCTCACTCTGATCACTTCTGCCAATCTCATCTGTGTTACGTGGCATTGAGACAGCTCAACTTTGAAGTAGTTCATTAGAGGCAAGCAGTTCAAGGTCTGTATCAGAATCTTTTTAAGTCAGCTGTTCATGATACCCTTTTGCCAGGTAGAAATGCTGGTGGCTGGGTATGGATGGATTGATAAGAATATTGAGGTTGATGTAAAAAGTTCTGAATTCCTTTTGTTTGTTTTCCCAGGCTGATGTTTTTGTGGTGTGTGTGCTTATATACAGCTATTTGACATTATTTGCTGTGGAGTCATGAGTCTGAAAGGCAAGATCAAGTGATACATCCAATGCATCAGTCATAGGAAGCAAAAAAACACAAAAACAATGTTGTGCTTTGATGGTTAAATTGAATAGCTCAGAGCTTCTTTGGTCTCCTCTGAAATGCTTCCTGATGGTATGTTTTTAACTGGTTTAGTGTTAGTCCTCTGCTTCAGAGAGGGATTCTCTGTTGGTATAGAGGAAGAAGGTAAACAAAGATATCTGAAGGGATTTTTCAGCTTTTATGTCTTGATTATCCTGATCTGTTTAGGCAGTTTGCTATGGAAATAATGACTGTGATACAGTAAGCTGTTTGTTTTATGAGGGAACCAGCTTCAATGAATTTAGTGATCTTAAGGAATGAAAATGGTTTGAAAATTGACAACTGTATCTTTAATGTTAGTGACTTTAATGTTTCATTTCTTGAATACTTTTTTTTCTTATTTTGCATCCATTTTTCCACTGGTCAACTGAAATTGTTAAAAACTGTCTTAGTCCTGACAACGGTTGGTGATGAGTCAGTGCTGTTGCAGCAGTCTGTACACATGAACATGTCCACTGGCAGTGGGAGTGGTGCTTCCTCCATCCTGAGCCCTTCTCAAAGCATCTCCCTTACAGCTCTATGAAGTACAGAATTTGAAGTTAGTAGTAGGCAATGCTATCAAAAGTATTGCATTAAGATATATGAACATCCCTAACAAAGAGTTCTTTTTCACAACTTGAAACCAAGATTATTATTTTTTTAAAAAAACAAAACACTTTCTGGTTTGTTGTGCATAGTCATTTCATTTCTATTCTGCAAAATCCTTTTCTGCATGCAAGGTATCTCAAGTCAGTTTGTAGCCCTCTCTTTTCTGCAGTGCTGAACCTCCTCTGAGCAGAAACTGTATCTTCAGTGTTGAATTTTGCAATTGCTTTTCAAAGCATAAAAAACCTCTGCTGGAATGTGGGTTGTAATTTCAAGCTTCCAGGAGTTAGATAAGTCTACATCTGTTCTGTTTTGGCACTTTTACTCATAAACATATTGCCTATCCACAGAATTTTGTAGGTAAAGCAAAATGGTCTTTACAATTTATCAGCCTATGCACAAATCTGTTTATGTCCTACTGGAATTACACTTTGAAAAATTAGTGATTTTTATTGGTTGTTCTAAGGCCGTTACTTGTCACAAGGAGTGGAGTCGTGTAAGGCTTGGCTGCAGCATCTCAATATTACCTTTGCAAATTAGACATCAGCTTTTTTTTTTTTGGTGATAGATAACACTACTTTAAATTATCAGTAATTTATTCTGTAGTGTGTCAATGTTCTTTTATTTCACAAGAAATAGCTGTTACCCTCATATGAATCTTAAGTACAGGCCTGAAAGAATGGATGTGAAAGATTTCTGTGTCAAGTCCCCTGCTACTGCAAGAAATCTCAGCCTATTGTTTCACATTTCAGCTTGTGCAATGGTTGGGCTAGTCATCTCAAATCTGAAGTTTTATTTTGGTTTGGTCATTCCTTTATTCTTCTGCACTATTCAGAAATGACAAAGGCTGAATGTGATCCTGACAGTTGCCTGACTATAACACTCTGTGTTTCTGTGAATAATTAACTACTCTTAGTCAATCTGTTTCAGTCTGTTGGGGTTAAAACACCTCTTTTCAAGATAACTTGGCCTAGTATTGTATCAATGTGATGTAGCTCTGAATCCTAGGATGCAATTGTTACCCACCTCTGGGTGAAAGAGGACTCCTCTGCCTTCTTGTCTCCCAGCTTGCTTTCCCTCATTTCTCTTTGTAAAACCATAATTAAAATGTCTCCTCCATTCAGAAAATTATCTGATTATGTACTTTATTCATAGAAGAAGCTCCAAGAACCTGCAGTGTTGCATAGATAATGGGTTGTGACATCAGGCTGCAGTGATGTCACATTTCATGCTGTTGTTCTATTTGTTTCATTGGCTGAAAGTTTTAATTACAGGGTTTTTTTGCTGACGGGTGACATGTCAAGTTCTCAAAATGTCAGGTCAAAGGTTGTGGGGTAATGATTTATCTAAAAATAACTCCAAAAGTGTTATTTATACTTGAGAAAGTACTTGAGGTGTTGTTACTTGTGTTTTCTGGGGACTTCTTCCTGTCTTTTCTATTTGTTTATTGTTGTTTTGTTTTGAATGCAGCCTGATGATGAATATTTCATTTGGCATAAGAGGAGGTTATATTTTATACTGGCCATTACTTAACAATTAAAAAAAATTTCACCACAGTTCATGCACTATCCGTGGTGTTTTGGTTCTGTTCTACTTGTTACTTTCTTTTCCAGGTGGCATCTTATTTCTTTAAAGTTTAATGACATAAAAGAGCCTTCTGCTGAGCTCTACGGCTGCCTGGCAGGACCACCCCACCCTCCTTCTGGAAAGACTCAAGTGTCTTGCTGCCTGTGTAGGGCATCTGTATGCCAAGCCTTCCCTGGGGCTGTGGCAGCAGCAGCTCATCCCCTGCTGCTGCTGCTCTGCTGGGGCTGCTGTGTTACCCTGTCCTTTCTCCTTCTTCAAATGTCGAGTGTGATCTTGGCTGTTTTGTCGTGTTTTCCTTTCCCTCTGCCAAAAAGCAGAAAGAATAATATGGTAGGGGATGGTGGCTGCAGTGTGTTAAAGCAAAACAATGGACTAATGTACTTCTGGAGACAAGAGTGGCTGTGAGTGTGAGTGGAGCAGGGGCAGCAATGCCAGAGGACTCTGCTGCAGACAATGAGCGAGCTCTTTGTTTCTCAGGATCACTGTAGCTGCTGCAAACACAAATACTCGTTGCAGAAGAGATGGCAGCAGCCTTTTCAGCCTGCACAGAGCCAGCTGTATCTTCTCTAGGCAAATCTATGAAAAGTGTATGTGTGTATGTACTCATACAGTGACATAGTAGCGGATATAATCCCTTATTCCTGGGCACTTGAATGAGTGCTCAGGAGAAGAGTAAGTCTTCGGATCTTATGATGTGGGGAAGGAAACTCAGGGCTAATTAGCAACAGTCATTCTTAAGGAGACATTGTTTCAACCTCATTTTTTCGTTACTGTCTTTGAAACCATGGAGTTGCCTCCTCTACAGTGCTGTGAAAAGAGTGTTTCCTACCTCTCCTGAGCTCCTGAGGAGGGAACAGGGACTGCGGAACCATTGTGCACTTCCCACGCTCACACGTGTCCTTCAGGGAAGTACCATCTAGAATGAGACACTTTTATTTTAGTTTTCATCTCTTGACAATGGACATAGTTTTTGTTGACAGTTCTGTCAGCAGTCTGTAGTCCTGAGGTTGCATTATTCTGTTTTCTGAAGGCCTTCAGTACTTTGGGAACTAAGCTAAAAATATGCTTCATCATCAGAGGATGCATTTCATAGGCCTTGAGCTTCTTGAGAGTTCATGTATTTAATGGTATTTAATACATGAAGCAGAGCTAGAGATCTACAGATAAAAAGTGTGTTATGTTGTAGCCCATCTCCTGTGTTGGGCAGCTCCTGAAACAGGACCAGAAATTTTGTGTTTTATAATGGTATGGTCTGTTGGGTTTTCTTCCATGTGGGAGAGAACAGGAGGAATAAAAGAGATAGCACTGCCACTCCTGTGAGGAAACTGTTCTTTCGCTCACTGAGGGAAATGTTTGTGTGAGAGGAAAATTGCTATTGGTTGTCCCACTTAAGCCCAACACTTACCCTTTGGTTGGACTTGTCCCGTGTCCTTGTGCTGCTCACTTTGAACATGAGCCCCATGGCTCTCCCTCCTGCACGTCTGTCTGGTGCTGGTAGATTCTGGGAGGGGGAATGGGGAAGAAGTAAGAGTTTCTTCTTCCTTTCCCATCCTTTTATTGCTCCCACAAGCCATCCCAAGCACCACAGACCTTCCTCAGGAGCATACACAGCAGGCTTGATGGATGCTGTAACAAAAGGTCTCATCAGTGGGTGTTGTCTCTTTCCTGTGGCCACAACTGGTGCCTCTGGCAGTTCAGTCTATGAAACTGGAACAATACACAACCTGGTAGAAGCTGAGTAGTTAGGCTTCCTCACAACATTCCCACTGGGACTGACAGCTTGGTGCATGTGAATGTGTGAACCATGCTGCAGTCATTCACACCTTCTGCATGTGTTACATGGAAGTTGAGAATTAGGTTGCTTTCATCTTACTCTTAAATTTAAATCAGCACCCAGCTATTTCAAGTAATTTCCTTTGAGCAAAATGTGGAAAATCTGTTTCAGCCGAAGTCTTTCTTCAGTTACACAAATCCCACCTTGGCTCTCCTGGAGATGCGTGACATAACCAGTGGCTTCTTTAACCTGCATCTTTGTGCAGCAGGAAGTAGATGCTGGAGTTGTGCTTGTGTCTTGGGGCTGGGCAATGTTTTTGAGCATAGGTAACAGTTTGAGAGTAACAATGTGATCTGTAATTTAGCTTCATAGTTACAGCAGCAGCTTTGTTTTTTACCATCTCGGAAAAAGAACCTCAGGTCTCCTGGAGAACTGGTAGGATAAAGAAACCACAGATGGTTTTTCAATGTGTATTTCTTTGCTTCCCCTGCACAGTGTTTGCTGGTGGCCTCAGCAGGTGTTTGGGGGCTGTGCAGACTCTGTATGTGCTGCCTGAACATATGAGTGCCCAAAATTTAATTCACAGCTCTGGTGCTGTAGGGGCAGCCTGGTTGGAGCCTTGGCCACATGTTCTGTGTTCCAGCCCCAGCACTGAAAATCTTTGGGGTAAAACTGTGTTCCTGTTTTCTCCAATTTCCAATAGGTCAGATAGAGTTAAGATCAACTGGCTCATAGGAGCATTTTGAAATATCACTCATTTTAGCTTCTTCTGCTTTGAAAATATAATGTATAAGACATATATAGGCTTTATTTTTAAAGGTTCAGGCTATATAAATGCTGGTTTCTATCCTTGTTATTTTGTAGTGTTTATTAATCATACAGTTGGGGTTTATGGGTAGAGTCCTCTTTGAGATGAGAGAAAATTGTCTGAGTAGCAAATGATTACTTTTTTAAATGAGAAGACAGTGCTTCACAACAAAGGGATCATCTTCACTCCAGAGCTGCTATTTGTGTCCTGAACAGCCCTCCTTGAATTTTTCAGATTCAGAACAATTCTGGGAAAAGCTGGTGATTAGCTCAGAAGGACGAAAGGTTTCGGTTGCTGACTCTGCTGTTGATTTCTCTGTCTGTAAGATGACCTTAATGATCTTTACTAATGATCACTGATCATTTAGTGAAGCACTTTACCAGAGACTCTGGATAGAAGTAGCTGCAGATTCACGTAGTTAATAGTGGTAACAGGTACTTGACTGTAGCCAGGTTCTCTAGAGCAGCTCTACTGGCTGGCTGGACATCCTGACTGACCATCCTGGTCTCAGGCAGTCCATTCAGCCATACAGGCAGCTTGGTCACTAACAATCTTGTTTCTGCATTTCCATCACTGCTATATGGCTAACATTTATGGTGGAAGGGTTGTTGCCAAGTCAGGGACACAAAAAAGAAGTGTCCTTGAGAGAGCAGCTGGTAATTAATATCTTTGTGTTTCAGAGATGAACGAAATCAGTCCATCATTGTCAGTGGGGAATCAGGAGCTGGAAAGACCGTGTCAGCTAAGTATGCCATGAGGTACTTTGCCACAGTTAGTGGATCTGCCAGTGAAGCCAATGTTGAGGAGAAAGTCTTGGCCTCCAACCCCATCATGGAGGTAAGAGAGCTACTGCACTAACCCCACACTCCAGCTATCCAGCTATAGCTGTTATTCTGGGGCTAAAGCATCCAGTGGAGAGAGCAATCCATGCTTCCTTTAAGGATCAAAGAACCTAGAATAAATGTACTCTAAAATTTTAGTTTTAATCCATTTACCAGGAGGTGTTTTAGGCCTAATTTTGTGTAGTACCTGTGAAAGCCTGAGAGAAGACAGCAAGTAATGTTTTATTATTGTTCATTTATTTCACATAACAATGTAATTTTTATATGAATGTCACTTCAAAGCTGCTCAGCCTTGTAATGCCAGTAGTTTCCAGGCTACTGGCCAAGTGCAAGTGCAGAAGACTGTCTTTGTGTGTAAAAATCCAAAGAGCATTAAAACTTCTGATCTTACTCACCAAACATGTCCATCATACAGTGAGGGCAGGTAGGTTACACCTTGAAGTGACTTGCTGAGTAAAGCAAATGTTCAGTTTTAGGAAATGTGATTAGGGAAGATAGACTGAGACAGCAAAGTTACATGAGATGCACACGGCTTCTTTCAGAGGGGCAAAGCACAACAGAAGACATGATTTTGCTATAATTAGCTCATACTAATGTTTCAGTTCTGGAAATTTGTGTAACTAACAGTAGTCAATTCCCAAAGCCATTGGCTTAGAGGCATAGGTGCTGGCAGTTAGACTGTGAGAACAGTTCCCTCCTGCTTCAGGATCTCTGTTCTCCAGGAAGCTCAAGAGATGCTGTAATTCTGATGTTTTGCCCAAGCTGAAGACATTTCTTAGGCTCATCTGAATTGGTTTTTTGTGTCTTTGCCTTTGTGTAGATTCAAGTTATAGCTGAAGTTAAGGAACTATGTTAGGAAATTATTCACCAGAGAGGAACAGTATTGGGGGAGTTCCTTGGGGAAAAGCGGTGCTGCCGTAGGCACTCACAAGCACACAGCCTAAGAAAATGCTTAGGACAGCTTATGCCTTGGTGAATGTTTAGCATCTCTGTGCAATAGTATTAAGTATTAGTAGGTAGACATGAACAAATGGAGAGCACACAGTGAAATATGAAATACAAAGTGCTGCCATTGTTTTCTTTCTCAGGTATTTAAAAAAAATAACTGTTTTATTCCTTCTTTCCTCCTGGCGTGAGGAGTTCATGATAAGCTATAGCTGCCCCATCCCAGTTGTGTGTGTTCTGTCACAAGGTAATTGTGCCTGGTTTGTGGTGCTGTGTTCTGTTTTGAAACTGTTTTGTGGGATAAATCAAGCTGTGCTGGGCAGTGGGCTCTGCTGCTGGGGGATCCAAACATCCAACTCTGGGAGGAAGCCAGGGGAGCTTTGAGCTGCAGGGAGAGCAGCCCAGATGCTGGGGAGCAGTGGTGGTTTTGCAGGGGTGAGCTAATGGCAGAGTCCTCCTCTCACTGCTTCAGCCTTTGCAGTAAGTGCCCTTGGCCATGTGGAGCTGCACTGTGTGGCTCACAGGACCAGGGCTGCCAAAGGTCTCTTCTGCCTTCCCCTGCATCCCATGGAGGTGCTGCCTGGGGCCAGGGACAGCCAGGGGAAGGGGCTGCAGTTTGCTGTTTGTTTGCTGGGTGAGATACAAACCAACTACAGGTCTCCCTGGCCCACTTCTTGTGTTTGGTTTCAAAGCCTGAACCAGGCATCCTTCTCTCACACTTCTTGGACCCCATCTTCCATTCAGTGGCCATCAGCTCACCTCTAGTTGACTGATTTAATTTCCAAAGCAAAGAAGTTTAAATTGAGAACTAAAAATTAACTTTCCATCCATACCTTTTTTATCCACTAAAAAAACAAGGGTGGTGCTTGGTTTTGATTTTCTAGGGATAGTATCTGTGTATATCTAAAATTTCAATTATTTTAAACACTATTTTAATTGGATGAAAGTTACCCTTTCACTTCAAATGCTTGAACTTTAAATAAGCTTTAGAGTGTTGTGAAATTTGGTGTTGAGACAGACTCTAGGATAGCAGCATCAATGTTTCAAACTCCTCAGTTGATAAATCAGCAAAAACACAAATTAACCCATGTAGATTAGGAAGAAAATGAGTAATTAATTTTAGAAACAAGAAACACCTAATTTGCTGAGTTGATGATACAATTTTAGAAGCAGAAGGTAACTTTATTTTCTCCTTTCTATTTGGAAAACCTAAACTTGAGCATTTTATGAGCTACTGCCATTAGTGTCAGAATTTCATATAATCTTTGCCTGCTAAGTATTCTGTAATATCAAATGGCCACTATGCACTTCTAGCAACTATTTGAATAATGAATTTTGTAGTCAATAATTATGTACAGTTTTCCTATTGCAAATGTAGACATTGTCAAGTCTTCAAACACATCTTTATATGTAATTTCCTGCCTCTAAGTCTTGGTTACCCTGTATAGCTATGTGAGTTGTAGAGCTCAGTGTGTTCTCTGGTAAGGAATCTTAGAATAGCAAAGTCTTTCTTTAGGGTACATAATACCTTTCAAAGTAATAATTTGTTTCTGAAAATATTGCAATATTCCATTGCTACCAACAACAAAATATATCACAGCAGCAGTAATTTTGAAACATACGAAATGCAGTTTGACTGTGTTCAGTCTTAATTAATTCAGTATTTCTCAGAACTGCAGAGGTGGGATTTGTTCTTACACCCATTACAGGAGCTGTTCCTCTCATGCCCACAGTGACACCTGCTTGGTGGGAGGTGCTGATGCTGGCGGGGGCTTTCTGAAAGCCTGACCCTGCTGACCTACTGGCCTTTTGTTCACAGACTTGGAAGACCAGTGCTCAGCATTGCTGTTTGGTCTCATTTGTTTTTCCCAAGCCATATTTCAGCACAGAGTTCCTGTGGACGGCTGTGTGAAGGAGGAAGCTAGGACATAGGTACAGCTTTGTGCTCTTTAGCTAGGGTGCACTGCCCAGTACCAGTTAGGTACTTGCTAACATATTCTGTGGTGTGGGACAAAAGGGAGTCCACTGTATCCAAATTGCTCTGAATGCCATTCCTTCTAATACAGAGGTATCTTTAGGATTTTTTTGGAAGGTAAGTTGCTCAGTGATTGCTAAAACTTTGTCTAACTGGGAAGGGAAAATGCTTTTCTTTGAAGTTCAGCATGTTGTGATTTGCATGCCTCTAAGTTCTGTATTTCCAGCTGGTGCCCATCGTGTGGTGAATCCTAACACTGGTGAGTAGGCAGAGGTGCTCCAAGACCACTGAGGAACCCACAACTGTCACTTGCCCTGGGCATCCCAAGACCACGTTCTATGGAGGAAATATGTTAGATACTGTTTATTGTGTCTGAATTGATCTAAGAAAGTTAGGCACGTGGGGCAGTGTTAGAGGCTCTAAGTCAGTAACCAAGCTGCTATGGAAGAGCTTCAGTTTCAGGCAATAAAGTCAGTCTCTAATGTTTAGATTATATTTAGGCACACAGTAAATATTTTATAATGGTAGATTTGCACCAGTAGTTTGGAATTATGCTTGATTATAGAGTAATAATAATAAGCTGTTAGCCAAATAGAATGTAGGGGCTGTTTGTTGGACTATGCTTTCATGATAGGCAGACTAACAGAGGTTGCAAGTGCTGTGCATGCACCTGTACACACACAAACATGAATATATACAGTGTGAAATAATCATTACGGTTTTATTAAATCCTTAGAAAAAATCTGGGTATATGTGAGCATTCTGCTAATAGGCTTTGATTCCTTTAAAAATACTTCAGAGAGCAATAAGGTATTTTTAGCTGGAAAATTGGACTATATGGAAGTGACAAAATTCCTGGGAAGATCAGCTCCAAATCTTGCATCAATGAAAAAACCATATTTTGATGTAACTTGCTGACCAGGCAGAGATTGTTCTTTATTAAATTCTTGATTATTTTGAAACCAGGACAAAATTAATGTGGTTTGCTAATTTTTAAAACCTGTTTAACCTTCACAGTATTCCTTTTTTTTTTTTTTAAGTCTATTGGAAATGCCAAAACTACAAGGAATGACAACAGCAGTCGCTTCGGAAAATACATTGAAATTGGTTTTGATAAGAGGTATCGAATCATTGGTGCAAACATGAGAACTTACCTCTTGGAAAAATCAAGAGTGGTGTTTCAGGTAATACCAGTGCAGTCTTCTGATTGTATCTTTGTGTGACTATGCTAAAAACAAAAAGTTATTGCTTGCTGATATTGTGTATCTCTCCTAAGAGGTGGCTCTTATAGTGTATTTGCCATGTAGGATGTGAGAGGACAGGGGAGAGAAGGAAAACAAGGTCAGCCCTTCATTCTATGAATTATTCATAGTTGTAAAATGTCTATTAAAGAGGCTGTATATTAAAACATGAAATACCTTCCAAGCACTACTATATGTGGGTTCATGCTTACCATAGTACATAAACTAGGGCTTCAAAACCTGGTAGAGAAGCCACTCGTGCTCAGGAAGAGCTCCCTGCTGTGGTGTGTAGAGCTGCCCTCTTTTGAAACCCGTTGCTATTGCAGTAATTATGAATGAGTCTTAATTGCCTTTATCTGGGCAAATAAGAATGTAATTTCATCCTTCTTGAACTCTCTTCATTTGGTGTTTCATACTTGAACCAATCCACCACCTCTTTGTCTCCCACACTTCCTCTCCATCTCTGCTTACCCTGTAGTCTAGAGCTCAGTAAAAATGGACTTATTCTTGACTGGCTGTCTCAAGGTATAGAGAAAAGAATTACAGTTTGCATTGTGTAGGAGTGTTACATGAAGTACTGCTGTATATTTTTAAAATAAGAGATACTTTGTGCATGTGGTTTAAATGAGAGGCTTTTTATGTGTTGGTTTTTTTGTTGTTTTGAAGTTATTAAATTTGGAGCACATAAGTTAACAATTATGGTGTTGGTCATGAGTCATAACCTTCTAAGCTGTGTTAGTCCTTCATCTAAAAATTCCAGCTTGCCTTGGCAAGGAAGATACTCTCTTTACCAGCTTACTACAAATGCTGAGGCAAATGGTATTAGTTATTTTTGGAAAATGAAAAGCTTTTAAGGATGATCATTTCACCCACCCATAGAATCCTGATCTATATTTAATAGTAATCCACAGTTCTGAAAAGTGAAATCATACCCTTTTTTTTTTTAAATGAAAATGTCTACGTATTTATTCCTGTTGAAAATGGATTAAATTAATCAAGAAGAAAATGATAGATGATGATTTACCTCTCCCTTTTCCATGCAGCTTCTGTGTTCTTAATGCAATGCTAGAGAAAGCATTAAACGTAGTTGTTCTCTTCTACTCATGGATGTTCCTGGCTCTTGTTAAGTTGTGAAAAATAATTGATTCCTTTCTTTTTAAAGGCAGAAGAGGAGAGAAATTACCACATCTTTTACCAACTTTGTGCCTCTGCAGCATTACCTGAGTTTAAAACTCTACGGTTAGGTATGAAATTCACTTTCATTCTGTTGTGCAACTGTAGGTACAAAGCAGCAACTCTGAGCTTTTTGAGCCATAAAACCAAAAGAAGAATTGTTGGCATTTAAATTCTAAACTTTTAAGCCTTCAAATACTAAAATATACTGAAAATAACTAAAATTACAGATTTCATGCTTTGTGGTTTTTTAGATAAAGTGAAAGTAACAAATTTGTTTATTCAGTACACTCACTCTAATATATTCACTGCAGTAGTGGTCACAAGGACTTATCCTGGGTTCCAGTTGCAAGGGTGAATTATCTTCTCTTGGTGCTTTTAAAACCATTTTTCTGTGGCTCCAGCTACTAGAGAATGTTACCATTTTTGGTATAAATACCTGAAAAGCTTATTCTGCATCTGTATAATGCCCTATCCACCTGGGCTGTGACCAGCAATTACTTCACCATCTTCTAACTGGGAAGAACTGCAGTGGGAAAACTGCACAGCCCATAAGTGCTGATCTCTGAAATACTGTTCTGGATTTAAAGTGTTTCTCTGCTCTTCTGCACCATCCTGGCACATTTAGGATTCACATCTGCTGACACAGGAAAGAAAGGAACTGATGTAATTATAAGTAAAGAAGCCATTTAGCATACTCCTCTTTCAGCATTCTTGAAACTTTAGTAGATCAGAAGAAAAGGAGTCTGTTACTGCAGCTGGAAGCCTGACCACTGAAACTGTAGACATGCACCCAGTGCCCAGGAGAGCTGGTGCTCTCCCAGTAAAGCCCAGGGCTGTCCCCAGAGTGATTTGAAGCTACCAGTTCTTCATGACTTCCCAGCCACAATGGACCACAGGTACTTATCAGACTAAACCAGACCATCAATTAGAAATGAGAAGACAATGGGCAAAATGGAATTTTTTTAATATCCTGGTGCAATAATAGCCTAACAAGCCTGCCACGTAATCCCAAAGTGCTGCTGCTGTCAACTCTGCACCTACCCCTTGTGTGGTTGGCTCAGACTTAGAGAACAATTGCTTCCAAAATGATTATTTCACAGGTGTGGAAACAGGGTTAGGTAGAGAATGTGCTTGAGGGCCTATTGTAGGAACCAGGCTGCTTCAGACTACTTACTTGCACTGTTATATCTTAAAAAAATTCCTCTCCAGAATAAGTGGGTTCTGTGAACCAAGAGACAAAAATACACTGACATATATCAAATCATAGATTCTGCCAAGAGCAACCCATTCCACAGCTTTACAGATCCACTGTGGATTTCTGCATCAGGGTGTGTAAAAGATTTGGGTTTTTTTCTCTTACAGGGGATGCAAATTACTTTCACTACACGAAGCAAGGTGGAAGCCCTGTGATTGATGGTGTTGATGATGCCAAGGAAATGGTAAACACCAGGCAGGCCTGCACTTTGCTAGGTAATTTATTAAAAAAAATAAAATCATATCCCAAAAGATATATTGGCAAGCACTTCCTGTATTGTTGGTGTGTATTTTCTTCATGGCCTGTTTTGTGTCAAAACAGGAGTTTGATAAACTTGGGGATTGAGATACTTTTTATTGCATTATAGCTTATACGGTGTTGGAGATCACTGGGAAAGCACTTCAAAACAACAAATTAAGTAGTTCATTTTAGTGGATCTTATTTTGTATCTGGTTGTAAAATGCTTTTTAATACAAGTGGAGCCAAGCAGTGCTTTCAAATAGCAAATTCTCTGGGGAAAAGAGCATGCACTGGTGGCAGTTTTTATCTGCTTAATTTTTCTTTTTATTTTATAAGCTTCAGCTTGTGGTTCTTTACTTCTCTCTCTCTCTCTCTCTCTCTCTCTCTCTCTCTCCATTCAAAACATTTTATTCATCATTTTTCAGGGATTAGTGACTCCTACCAGATGGGAATTTTTCGGATCCTTGCTGGCATCCTTCACTTGGGCAACGTGGAGTTTGCGTCTCGGGATTCTGACAGCTGCGTCATTCCTGTGAGTAGCAGATGAGCTGAGGGGCAGGGTTTTTACTCTTTTTACAGGGTCTTTTACCTCTTCTGAAAAAGAGTTACGATATAAAAACATAAGCCATGTGTTAATTTCTAATTCGTTGAGATTTTTGCAGTTCTTTTTGCAGGTGGGTTCAATTCTTCTCTGTTCAGAGCCTTCAGACAGTACAGTGGCTGCCTTCATTTGATTTCTAAACAGTAATTGATCTGTCTTAGAAAAGTCTGCTAGACAGGCTACCATTGAAGTCCTGGGCAGATGTCTAGATTTTTATAGTTGTTTATGAATACATTTCCTACCCACACTAAAGGCTTTGCAGGAAGTTTTCATTGATGTTAAATGCCAAACTGACCAAAACAATTGCAAAACAAGTACTTTGCAAAGTCCTCTGGGATGTCTGGACAGGAGCACAGGATATACAGATACAATTCATGGCTTGTCTCAGTGTCATGGCTTGATCAGTCCTTTTTGACATCTGTGGAGGCGAGTGGTAAGGGCTGCAGTCTGATCTGAAAAATCCCTCCTCATTCAGTGAGGACCAAGGCTTCTTATTAAAATCCATATTCTGGAGATGAGAAACCAAAGAAGTGTGGCTTGTCACTCTACTCTTCCTTTGATTGACAAGTGACCAGTCTCTGCTTTTGCCTTTCCTTGGATGTCTTACTGCTGAATTACACAGCCTTCATCTTTCTCTTTAAGCAGTAGCAACAGTTGCATGATTATTTTTTTCCCCTCATTTTACTATTGGTTTCTTTCTCAAGAATCTGCAGTAGCAGTTTCTGGAGCTGAGACAACAGGTCCTTCATCAGGCTGCACATGATCAGTGGTGCCTGGCCTGACACCATCTGTCTGTGGGATCTAATAGATAGCTGCTGTGAAACCACAGCAACAGCCTGGCTCCTTGGTGTGTCTTAG
>NW_009952711.1:6582544-6595638 GCF_000747805.2 Chaetura pelagica
TTCCCTACAAAGACAGCTCATTTAATGATCACAGGTGGAAAGCTGATGAGCCCCAGGACATGATGAGCTAGCCTGTGTTGTAATGGGTATCTCCAGTGCAGGAATCCTACTGAATGAGGTAGCACAAAGCTGCAATCCTATCCAGAGGTGGTAAACATCTAGCTGCTCAGTGACACTGGCTGTGCTGTTCCCTGACAAGGGCCGTGTCGCTGTGAGCTCTGCGGCCGCTCTGCCTGGGCAGGTGGTGCTGCTTCAGGAGCTCAGCAAAGGGCTCTGCATGGTGCTGTGGGGATGGATCAGCTTGCTTCACATCAGCTTGAGTAAGCCTAATGTGACACCCTTTTTTGCAGTGTTTGTTATTGTTGATACTTGTCTTCTGAGCCAGCTAAAGTGACGTGGCTAAACTGAAAGAAGACATGCTTGGTTAAACAGCTTTTGGAGGTGTAACAGCACTGCCATAGCACCTGTGTGCTCTAAGGGCTGCAATAAGCCCCAGAGAAGTCAGAAGGATGTGGAAAGGGAAAGATAAAGCTGATGTGCCCTTAAGCTATTGGGCATGTATCAACAGTGCCCTGTAATCTGTCCTTGTCAAGATGCTGCTTGTCAGGGTACTGTTGAGCCACTGGGTGCAAAGTGACTGTGATGAGGAAGTAGTGTTGTGGGAGTTCCTGAGGAGGAAGGACCTGTCTGTCCTCCTTCTAGCTATTGGTTTGTTTGTTATTCACCAGATGTAGTATCTTAATGAGTGGTAAATGCACTGAACTGATTTTTCAGCAGAAATCTTGCACACGAGTCTTGCTAGCTGATCTTACTTGCTTAAACAAGGGTCATTTTTTTCAGTTGTACAGTCCAATTTGAGAGTTAGGGAACATCATCTGCATACTCCAATCTCTTAACGTTTGGCTTCAGAATTCACTGAGAAAACAGGGTTAAATATTGAGACCAGAGCCCTAAATCCCTTCCACACTTTTTCCTCTTTGTTTTTGGCTTGGGCTGTGAGGTCCCATTCCCTGTCACTCTGCCATGGATGTATGTGAACAGACAAGAGCACTGCTCAGAATCAGTAGTCGTCTGTCCTCAGCACACAGCGCATGTCCTGTCCTTGGCATTTCACTGGCTTCTTTGCTCAAAACTGAGACATAGTTATAAGAATTCAAAATTCCAAGTCCTTTCCTGAGAAGTGAGGTTGTTAATTTTTGTGAAGGTTGCAAGTTCCCTGCGTGAGGCTTTTTGGTGAACACAAGTGTAGTAAAATGCCTCTGGGGAGCTGTGATGCACTGATTTACTTCAGCCACGTGAATATGATTAGCAGGTAGGGAACTCGTTATGTTTTGAGGAAGAGCTGAGGAAGCTGCTGTTGGCTGCTTGTTGTTGGATCACTGCAGGCAGGCAGTTCTTATGATTGCATGAGTGCTATTAATAATCCTGTTTCAAGACGTAACGAGATTGTTTTTGTTAGCCCAAGCATGAACCCCTCACCATCTTCTGCGACCTTATGGGTGTGGAGTATGAGGAGATGGCCCACTGGCTGTGCCACAGGAAGCTTGCAACTGCCACCGAAACCTACATCAAGCCAATTTCTAAACTTCATGCCATCAATGCCAGAGATGCACTTGCCAAACATATCTATGCTAATCTCTTTAACTGGATTGTAGATCATGTGAACAAAGCCCTTCACGCCACGGTGAAACAGCATTCCTTCATTGGAGTGCTGGACATTTATGGGTGAGTCTTTTTGTCAGAGATGACACCTCTTATGTAATTATCTCACTGCAAAGCATCTTTGCCTTTATCATGTAGTGCTCTGTGGGTTGCACAGAAGAAACCCAACCCCTTACCAGCTGCTTATTCCAGCTGAAGTAGGTGTTGGGTTTTGACATGCTAGCCAAGATCTTTGTCTTTACTTTCAGGTTTGATATTTATAATGGGATTTCAGGGTTTTGAGCTTTTGGTAGTTCCTTGATGTGTTGCACTGGGGGAAGTTACAAGGGAATTGTCATCTCATGGTTCCTCTAGGGTGACACTTCTAGAAAGGACAAAGGTAACTAATAGGTTGTCCAAGAACATCTGTCCCTGAGTTCTTCATACCTGCCTAAGGAGGGAGCATCACTGAGTTGCCCATGTACTGCAATTTGCTGTTTGCCTCTGAGCTTTGTTGTTGACTGTGGTTGTTTATGCCTAGAATAATGCAACGAATTTGGCTGGGGGGAGGGAATTTAAAATTATAGGGTCGTTTAATCTGTTTTTTACACTGCACTAGTAATTTTGAGTATCTGCGTATTTTAGATTTGAGACATTTGAAATCAACAGCTTTGAACAGTTCTGTATCAACTATGCCAATGAAAAGCTGCAGCAGCAGTTCAATATGGTAAGTAGGAAATGACTGGCATTTCCTCTTCCTCTTCTCCTCACCCAAGTCCATTCTGCTAATTGGGTCCCCAGTGGCTGCGATGAATTCCTTCAGTCTATTAACCAGCTGTCCTGGCCATGGGCTTTGGGGGATGGAGAAAGATCAACTATCTCCTAGAAATAGATTTTATGACTAACTGCTGCTCTGGGACTATTTGAAATTCTGATCACAGTAACAATTATCAGAGAGAAGCAGTGCTTGGCAATTAAGACCCTGAGATTGCCTGTCAATGAGAGGACTGTGTGGATGAAGTTGGAGGCAGCTGTGTCTCCATAAGCTCCAGTGAGAGCCCGTGCAGGGCAGCAGGAGCAGGGCTTTGCTGCTGGGAGGCCCCAGCCCGTGCTGCCTCTCCCGGCCCTATTTCTGAGGGTTTTCAGCCACATCCTGAAGTTGATGTCTGACGTGTGGCAAGAAGCTCCTCTTCCCCCTCCTCCAGAGAGATCACGAGTCTCTCTCCTCTGCCTTAACTGACGTTTGTAATGATGTGTCTTACCTGCATAAGAACGAGGCAGGTTATTTCTGCCAGGCCTGTTGCTGGGCTGTGCTGCAGCGCGGGAGGAGCTTCCGCTCCCTGCCCGGGGTTCCTCCCTGGCTCCGCGTCGCCCGCGCCCTTGTCCTTCCCAGCAGCAGGGACACGTGCCAGGCAGTCAGCTGGGTGCAGCACTGGGGAACCCAGCACTTCCCAGTAGAGAGAATTCCCGTGTCTGACTGCTGTCATAGTGAAAAATGTTCTTCTAATGCCCAACCGGAATCTCCCCAGGACTGACGTGCACCCATCACTTCTCGTTTTTCCCATGTGATTCCTTGTAAACAGGGAGTCTCCATCTTCCTAATCCCCACCCTGTAAGTACTGGAACATGGTCAGAGAGTCTCCCCTAAGCCTTCTTTTCTCTAGGCTGAACCAACCCATTTCTCTCAGCCTTTCCTTGTACATCAGGCTTGATCATCTTTGTGGCCCTTCTCTGGACCCTCTTCAGCCTATCCACATCTTTTCCATATAGCAGGAACCAGAGCTGAACAGTGTTCCAGGTGTGGCCTGGCAGTGCTGAGTACAGTGGGAAACCACCTAATTCCCACCACACGATTGCCAGTTCGTCTCCAGTGGAGAAATGGTTTTATGTTTTCTTTCAGGACTGAGGTTGGATGTGACTGGCCAATAAAACGCTGCCCTTGGCTTTCCTGTCGGGAATTAACTCGGCGTGTAACGTGGCTGCTGAGCAGCAGGGTGGGAATGGCTCCCATGGGGGCCCTCAAGGAGCACTGCTTTGGGAAGGGTGGCCTTAAGCTGGTGGAGTAAAAGGGATAAACCACTTTGTGGAAGTAGTTTTCTGCTGGCTGGCAGCAACGTAGCAGAGAGCCCAGCCCCTTGGGTGGGCTTGTGCAGCAGCAGAGGGGGCTGTGGCAGCCCCAGCCCTGCTCTTTGCTGCTGGGTAGGGTTTTCAGTTCTGCCTGCCTGAGCAGTTATTTATGCATTAAAATTTAAATGGGAGATAAAACATTTAAAATTACTGGAGTCAGCAGTCTCTTTGTTTTGTTTTTTTTGTTTGTTTTTTTTAAGACAATTTGCCTGCTTAATATCTCATTATCATTTATTTCCTGAAGTTTTAATTCATATCCTGTGCAAAATTCATTAAAGCTGTGCAGGGTTTGGTTTTTTTTTTACTAATATTTTTTAATAAATCTACAACTACGTTGTTATGGATCTTCACACCAGATAAATCTTCCACTAAATTTTGCTTAAAGGTCTTCTTGTGTTAATACTGGAGTCATTCTTGGAGGTTTCTGCTGAAGAGATTATTTTAATGCAACGTGTCATCTTAGGAAAAAGTCAGCAGCTATTTTAGAGAAAATGGAGCTCTTCTTTTTTACAAGGAAATGTGAAAGTATTTCTAGTGAAGTTTTACTTGAAATAGAGAAATTTTCATAACTTCAGAATCATAAATGCATGGCACATCCCACTTCATAAGTTGCTGCTCCTGCACTTGAGGTTTTTTCTGGATTTTGTGGTGGTGTTTTGTTTTTTATTTAATAAGAGAACAGAGCTTATAGTAATTGTGGAACAATATAGTAATAAGATAGGAAAATATAGACCTTATTTGCAAAAAATATGGAGGAGCATTTTAGTTTGTCTGTTGCTTTTAGGCCAGGAAAAATGTTAATTTATTTTTCATACACTTACTTGTTAAAGGGTTTACTCAGATCAACTAGCATGTCACTAATAGCCTGTTTTAATGTGCCAAGATGAATTGAAGTAAGAGTTTGATGCATTTATTCTGCATTTTATCTTACAGCCAACTGTTTTCTTTTTGCCCTGTAGCATGTCTTTAAGCTGGAACAAGAAGAATATATGAAGGAACAAATACCATGGACTTTGATTGACTTCTACGACAATCAGCCTTGCATCAACCTCATAGAGGCCAAAATGGGAGTTCTGGATCTGTTGGATGAGGAGTGCAAG
Organism: Chaetura pelagica; assembly: GCF_000747805.2. NCBI lineage: Eukaryota > Metazoa > Chordata > Aves > Apodiformes > Apodidae > Chaetura > Chaetura pelagica. Next base: position 6,587,413 of record NW_009952711.1, read on the forward strand.
GTGTGTGTTCAGGGGCTGTCATAGAGAAAGAGGTCATCAGCCATCCTGCTGCTGGGGCCTCCCAGGGAAAAGCCATCTGTGTACAGCCATCATTTTGACACTGCTGTTGAAAGGATTTGGAGAACGTACAAACAGAATTGGCAATTACAGGGGGATAAAAAATGGTCTTACTTATGCTTTTTTCCCCTCTCCATCAGGTGTCTGTATCTGTTTCTGGGTATCTCATCAACCTTTGTTTTGACTCTGGCAAATTTCTCTTTCCCAAATGTAGCAAGTGCAGTCTTTGGTCCTGTCACATTTCTTCAAATTGCCTCTTGCTTGGTGTCTTACCTTTTGGTTTTTATCTTAGTTTAATTTATGCCAAGCCACGTGCAGGGGATGGTGTGTGGTGTCCACTTCAGTGGAAATCCAGCTTGGAGTTCGTGTATCACAAAGCATCCCAAGCAATCTCTAATGGTGGTGGGTGAGCTCTGACCCTCTGAGGTGCTGCTCAGTCAAATAATGTACCTATTGGATACCCTCCTTTCAGGTGTGTGACAGTGTGTCCTGGTTTGACTCAGGATTGGCAGTTGAACCAACTTTGCTGTCTAGTCCACTCCTCCCTACAGGAGGGTTATAGATAGAATTCTTCTGCTCCTTTAGTGTCTGAAGTAGTAGATTCCACAAGCAGAGCAAAGTGTTCTAGGTCTTTTGGCAGTATCTATAAACACTGAGCATTGTCACTCCACTGGCTGGAAAACCTGCTCTGCTACTTAAAAGAGAGTTCACTGAAGAAAAAAAAAATCAGTAAAAAAAATTGGCTTCATCCTGGCTCAAACCAGACCACACTGGAAATGTTACTAGCATTGTATGTGTCACACAGCAGCTACACCTGCTGCTGGGCTGCACCCTGTCCAGAGTATTAGACAGGCAAGTGCATAGTTGGTTACTGACTTCCTTGCTTGTGGCAGTGCTGGAAATCCAAGGAGCTGGAGTTTGAAAGCAAACCAGAGAGTATTGTCCCCCATCTTCTTGGTTTCTTTTGCTACTGAGAAGTTTTCAAGACTTTTAAAATGGCTGCGTGTTCTCTTCTGTAGATGCCAAAAGGCTCAGATGACACTTGGGCCCAAAAGCTGTACAATACTCATTTGAATAAATGTGCCCTCTTTGAAAAACCACGTCTATCAAACAAGGCTTTTATCATCAAGCACTTTGCTGACAAGGTAAGGACTTTTCCTCCAGTACCTCGTTCTGTGGTGGGTGTTCCTGAGTTTCTGTGCAGGACGGGACCCTGGGACCCAGCCTCTTGCAAAATGTGTGCCTGCCTGCACGCTCCATCAGGAGAAGAAGGCTGACCTGGCAGCTGAGCAGAGTGAGGAACAGAAAAGAACCACCCTTTCCAAAACATGACAGCTCAGTGTTTTTGCAGTTCACAGCATAATTGTATCAATTCCAGTTATGCTAAAGAATGACTCAAAAATGAAAACCATGAAGTATCTCACTGTATTTCTGGCTAAAGAGCAACAACAAAGTAATGTTGGTTTTGCTGCCATCTTGATGTGCACGGAGGGAAGAGGCTGACACCCCCTTCCTCTTGTTGCTGGAGCAGTGCCTGCTAGTGCCAGCTCTGGCTGGGCAGCTGGGTGAGGGGTGTCTCAGTGCAGTGCACACCTGGGTTGGCTCCCTCAGGGCATCATCAAACCGAGCAACTCCTCGGGTTAAAATCAGGTTAAAAAGTTTAAATTCCTGTGTAAAACAAGTGTCCTGGTAAACAAAGAAGCTGCTTCAGAGTGCTGTCAGCTTTGTCAAAAAAGTTTGGGGAAGCTCTGGGATTCTTATCAGTAGATCTGTATGGACTGACATGGGGGGTTGGCGCCTTAATTTGCCCTCACTTGGTTTCTCCCAGGTTCTTGAATTTATGCACAGAACAGGGGTCCTGTTCCGGGTGCATCTAGTGCTACTTTAACCAAAGCAGCAAGAACTTCTCTGTAACTTTCAGATGCCTGAGTTCTGTTTTATTTGGTGGATGAGAGAAACAGGAAGGATTCAATTAATATTTCATACACTGTTCATTAGGCTATCATTAAGCAATGTCATTTGATACTTGAAAACAAGGCTTTCCTATGCCCAGTCTGAGCAGTGAGGGCCAAGGAAAGCTGAAAGCAGCTCCAAGCAGGCACTGGCAAAGCTCTGAGCTCTGATTTTTCTGTCCGTGCTTTCCCATGTGCTTAAGTGGATGCACACAGACACCTCGAAGGCAAAACCAGAGCTGTAGCTGCCAGGTGAGCAGTCTCGACAGGGACTTCAGCGGGGAGGCAGGTTCTGCTGCCCTCTCGTGGCTCTGTCTCCCCCAGGAAGAGCATCGGTGGGTTATGATCAGAGCAGCCTTTCAGCTGTGGGGGGATCCTCTGTTTTCTTCCCCCACAGGGGTTTTTTTAACTGTTTTGCGGCTCAGTGTGTAGTCCCCTTGTGTGAGCCCTTGGGGAGGGGCTGCTCAGCTGTACCAGTGGCTGCTCTGAAGTAGTGACGTTGTTCCCAGGGGCTGCTCCTGTGTTTTGTAGCCTGCACTGCTGCTGATAACAAGGTTGAAGAGCAGCATGGGACACTTCATGAGAGCTAGCATGTTTGCATTCAGTAACATTCACTTCTAAGGTCCAGTTTTCGACAACAGTTTCTGGGTTTTGTTCATTGGGACAGTGAATTAAATGCTAGTTTTTTTTATCTGATGCTCTGAGTGTTCTTTGGTCCAGGAGACTCTGTGTCCCTGTTACGTTGTTATGTATTTGTCACAACATTCAGACTTGTTGTTGCTTCAGGTAAAAACAGTCTTTCTGAGTACAAATGAGGCATTTTCACAGTAAGCTGCAGGCAGATCTACTTATTGCCTCTCAGCTAACGAGATGAAATACTTTGTTCTCAGTTACATAACTCCAGTCAAGGAGATGCTCAACACACATTTTGGTTCTTCACCTTACAGTAACCCTGCAGTCATGCTGTCTTACCACAGGCATCTCTCAGCAGTGAAATACATCTGGTATAATGCAGTAACAGTGTTTGTCTTTATATGTTTTAATATTTTACCTTTTACTGGAAAGCAGTCCTTTTGAGGAAAATCTGTATTTAACAAAGATGCACTTGAGAGCTGATGTTTTCAAAATCCACAAGAATTATCTGTTTTAAATGGAAATATTACAGCTGATGAATTCTGTGCAAAATAGTCTTATTAAATACTTTAACACTTACTCTTTTTTTGTGAAATGATGGTTTTCAGGTAGAATACCAATGTGAAGGTTTTTTGGAAAAGAATAAAGACACAGTTTATGAAGAACAAATTAAGGTCCTGAAATCAAGTAAGGTTGGTATAAGGATTTTTTTCCCTTTTTTTTTTTTTTTTTTTTCAGTTATGAATCCTTGGATTAAGGGTCATACAAAATTTCTTAAAAGCCTAGGAATTACTTCTCCCTTAGTATGAGACTGATTGAAATTGAACATAGTTTGTGTTTTACTTAGCTGTCTGTATGAATTTTGGGAGTCCTGTAGCCTAATTTTGCTCCATGTCAGATCAGTCTATATTTAGCCACTGATGTTACTATTTGTTGGGTTGTGGTGTGTTTTTTTTTCTTGTTTTGGGTTGTTGTTTGTTTTTTTTTTACTTTTCACAGAACTTGGCTGTATTTTCTGTAAAGACATCAAGAACTTGTAATATGCTATAGTAGTATAAGAAGGCTTAACAGTTGAGCACTTAGTTTTGTAATCTGAAAACAGAAGCTCCTTGTTTATAGCCTGACAATTGAAAAGAAAATTTCTGAAGAGACAAGTTCTATTCCAGAGGCAAAATGAGAGAGGAATGAAATGTACAGACCCTTAGGACATGAATGAGAATTTATAGTCTTGCCTTCTTGATATCTGTGAAAGAAAGATAAAATCCAAATTGAAAAATACTGAGTGAAAGAATGTTATAGAACAGGCCTTCAGTGGCATCCTCTGCTCTTTTTTAATGGCAAAAATGCTAGTTGTGCTTTTCTGAAATGTAAAGGCAATTAACTTGACTTTGTGCTGTGATGGCTGTTGGGAATTTGCTAGCTCTGATGGCCCAGGGAGCTGGGTATCAAGGACAGGCTATTTAAAATGAAGCTATTCTATCAGGAAAACCAACGTTTTTTCTCTTCTGTTTCTATTCTGAGATATATGAAGTTTAATGATTAAAGCATGTAGTATAATGAAGATCTGCAGCAGACTTTCTGCTGAGGGAAGTGTTGGAGTGGTTTGAGTGAGGTCAGTGGCTGTTTGCCTGAGGGCTGGTGGGGACCTGCTGCCTGTGTAGCTCAGGCTCTGCCATGGTGCAGCAGGACACTGCAGAGCTGCTCTGAGGAATGTGGTCCAGTGAGTAAGGGATGACAGGGATGTAGCTGCCATATAGAGCATGACAACAGCTTGGGCAGGCTCAGTAGGTTAATTCAGTTTAAACACTAAAATACAACATGGTTTTGCCCAATGGTAAATTTTACCAAAATCAATGTTTAAAAAAAAACTGTGCAGCAAATAGACTTTAAGAAGAGGAATGTTTAACTTTTACTTTTGAGCAGGCTTTCTTTATCAGTAATTGCAGTGGGAATGAATTTCTGATATTTTGTTGTTGTTGTTGTCGCTGTTTTCTGGGTTTGCTGTGCACATTCAACAGAAGGTAATTCTAAATTGAACCACATCATCTGCCATCCTGCCCATGCCCACTCTCACATACAGCTGGAATGCTTCTTTGCTCTCCAAAGTGCATGACACAGGCTGCTTTTGGCAGGCACTGTAGTGTTTAGCTATTTATCTTGGCCTTCTCTATAAATCCACCCACAGGACCTCTTTGAACTTGTTCAGTTTCCATGCATGTATCATGAAAGCAAAACAACAGTCCTCAGCTTTTATGCTTGCTGCTGGCATGTTAAAATCTTCTGTTGTGTCTCTATATTGGAAGAAATTATCTGTAAAGCTGCTAGCAGCATGTCTGTTAAGTTGTCTGAAGAAATTACAGGGGAAAAATGCTTGCTTGCTCCTTTTGTACCATGGGAATTATCTGCCCTTTGATCAGTGTTTTCCCTCTCTTGGAATACCCCTACTATTCTGCAAAACAGAGAAATTGATAAGATACTGAAAAACAAAACAAAACCAAAGCGTTCATTCCCCCACAGTGTGGATCATCTCAGCAGTGCTCTCCTGGTGTTGGGCTCTGCTGCAGAAGGCCATACATTGCTCCTCCTCCTGTGTGCAGTAACTGAGGCAGTGGCTGTGGAAATGACACCTTTGAAATGCACTTGCCCATTTTTACAGTCAGATTTTTCCAGGGTTGGAAAAAGGGAATGGGGCTTACCTACTGATGGATGATCTCTTCTAAGCTATCTACAGTCCAGGCACTGGGGGTGTCCTTTCCACCCCTGGTGTGTGAGAGCATCAGGAGTTTCATACAAAGTATGTAACTGTTCAAGGCCAGATTGGACAGGACTTTGAGAAACCTGGTCTAGTGGGAGGTTTCCTTGCCCATGCAGGGGGGTTGGAATTAGATGATCTTTAAGGTCCTTTTCAACCCAAATCGTTCTGTGAGTCAATGATACTCCATTCAGATGAGTTTGTGTATAGGCTGAAGAGACTTGGCTGTGTAGCTGAGGTGCCTGCACATACCCACTCACTCCATCTGACCACAGGCAGCTGGATGAGGTGGTGGTGGCCCAATCATCCTGAACTCTTTGAGTCAGTGAGACAGGTTAAATCACTCTCTGGAGATGTCATTCTTCCACCAGCTACAAAGGTAATCTATGATGATTGTGCTCCTAACACAGCTCAGATGAGATAAAGCTAAACTGCTTTTTTTAGTTCAGGAGTTTAGGATACCTTGATAGCATTCATAGTCATTAAATGATGCTGGAGTGCTGTGCTGGATGCTGCTGAGGAGCAGTTGATGCCTTCTGCTAGCCCATCTGGCACCACCACAGAGCACAAGTACCATTTTGTTGTGCAGCATGTTTCATTGGATATCATGCATGCTCACCAAATTTTACAAGGCAAAACCAATTCTTTTTATTTTTTAGGTTTTACTTAGCCCAAGCACTTTCTAGTACTGAAAACTGAATGAATGCTCTTTCCTCTTGGGAGAAAATGCACAGATGCTAGATAAAAGATTATGCATTGACAGGTAGAGAAGTTCAGATTTTCTTGCTCTCATAATGCATCTGAAGTGCTACAGTTGTCAGTAGAAGGACCTGGTGGTGTTACTTTTAGTTGTCAGTTACTTCAAAGCAGCTATTAAATATGGGTGTGTTTTGTAGCCATTATAGAAAGGGAACCAGAAACCCTGAGTGATATTTGGAAAGATATTTCAGGTTTTCCTTCAATTCCACTGGCTTGAGAGTAGATGTTCAGTCAGCTTTCAGGTTTGGCGCTTTTTTTTTCAGGTGATAGTTCCTCTTTTAACTTGATTATTTCAAGTTAGAGTGATAGAGCCGGAATAATCTTTGTTGTCTGCTGGATTATTCAGTGTCCTAGATATTTCTCAACTACAAAGGAGTCTGGTGCATCACTGGACTCTTGTTTCTTTTTTAGAGCAAAGCAGCCATATATAATTGCACTTAATACTTAAGAAGCTGCTGTCAGTATCTAACAGTTTCACATGGAAGCTATTGCTGGCTCTATGAAAAAAACCCTCAAATCATAATTTTATCTTCAGAAGGAAACTCACTGATCAAATCCACAAATTTTTTAGTTTCAAATCATGACCCACTGACTGTACTACTAGCTTGAATGCTTGATTGCATTTGTACCCATGTGGATTTCAACAAAAATCCAGTGCTTACAAAAACTGAGCCTGGATTCTAACAACCTCAAGCACAAACGGGCACCATCACTTGCGGTGTTTTTACTCTCTGTATTTCTTCTGCTGTTATGCCAGTTTAAGCTGCTACCAGAGTTATTCCAGGATGAGGAGAAGGTCCTCAGTCCCACATCAGCAACCCCTTCAGGACGTGTGCCTTTGTCCCGAATGGCTGTAAAGCCAGCCAAGGCCAGGCCAGGGCAAGCCAGCAAGGAGCATAAGAAAACTGTGGGACATCAGGTGAGTATGAAGATGCAGCTCTACTAAATAATCTCTCCCTCTATCTCAGGACTCAAGGTGCACTGGTGCTTTCTGGGATCCCTTGTGGTTTTGAGACAGATGCAGTTGAATATGACTTACATTTTGGAGCAAATATACCCTAATTACGAATACGTTTTGAGCCACAATTTCAGGGGCTCAGTTCTTACACTGGCACAAAAACTCACATTTTAAAAAATACATTTAGCAGCTGGATGCTGAAAAATCTTACACTGCGTCTCTAATACAAAAGTGACTTTTATCATATTCTGTGTAGAAATAGAGGTTTACTTAGAATATTTAGTTCAATAGAAAAAGGAAAATCTGTACTAACATGATTAAAACAGGTAGGGTATGTTTCTATAGTCTTCTTTATCTATTAGGGCATTCTGTGGTTAGAAGGATACACTGCAGTACATTAGGTATTTGTGATGCTTGTACTTCTTTAAAAGTAGAGCTCCTAAAACTCTCAGATATTGGTCTGAAAGTTCTCTTCAGTAGGTCTCACATTGGGATCAATGGAGCTGAAGAAATGGACAGTTTAATTTTTTTACCACTCTGTCAATTTCAAATTTGATTTAAAATTTATTTAAAACTAAATAAGTACTTAGTAATATGCCGTGTGTTTGAGTGATGGAGAGATGGATTAGACGAAGATTAGGGTAGATAAGACCTTCAAAAGCTAAAAATAATTCAGTCTGTCCCATGTTTCTGTAATGTAGCACATGCTGATAGGAGAGCTTTACTCCTTTAAAAGTCTCATTGTAACATAATTCACTCAAATGTTGTATCTGAAACTAAAATCTCTTGCCATAACAAAACCAAGCTGGTGATTATTACCGAAAGCATTGTTACAAGTAAGCAAATATCCCTAGGTCAGCTTCCCGAGGCAATCTCAAACAGGACTGAGCTTCTTGAGGCTGTTCCCTGATATTTTTCCCTTTTTCTCTTTCAAAAAGTTCCGAAACTCCCTCCACCTGCTGATGGAAACCCTGAACGCCACCACCCCACACTACGTGCGCTGCATTAAGCCCAACGACTTCAAGTTCCCCTTCACGTAAGCAGCTCATGGATGGTTCCTACAGCCTGGACAGGGGAGGGAGCTGCCCAAGGCCTCGGTGGGTCGAGGTTCTGCT
>NW_009952711.1:6595816-6604483 GCF_000747805.2 Chaetura pelagica
TGCTGAACCTTGCTCACTCAGGAGTGGGGTGTCTCCTTTCTCTTGTCAGGATGTTTTGGGAAGTCAGGCTTCCCAAAGACAAGAGATGTAAAATGTTAGACTCATTGTCTGTGTCTATGGGTGCTTGCAGCAGGAGATGTTTTGGGAAGAATGGAGGGTTAAATACTTCCTGATGCTTTTTTTGTTTTCTCCTTATGGTGATATATGAGAAAAAAGCCAGCATTCTCATTTCTGGCTGTTTGAAATGTAAGTGGCAGATTGTGCTCCTTGAAGACATTTGCTGGAATTTGCTTTTGCAGATTCCCGCATCTTATTCGTTATATATTTTTTTAATGTATTAATTTATTTAGAGCTTTTCTCAAAATTCTGCTTAAAATCCAGGCATACAAAGACTCCCATGGCTGTGGTACAGGTCAGTGGGAAGCAGGACAAGCAATTCCCAGCAGTTGATGGACAGTTCCCCAGTCAGGCTGTCCTGTCTTGTTGCTGAGTTCCAAAAGCACTAGCTGGACTTGCTAACTACCCATCACATCTCACCACTGCTCCCTCGCCGTGCCACTCCTGTCCCGGATGTGCCCAGAGCCAGAGGTTCTATGTAATGTCAAACTAGCTCCCTACCAACAGGATCTTTTTATTCCTACCCAGATTCGATGAGAAGCGGGCAGTGCAGCAGCTGAGAGCTTGTGGTGTCTTGGAGACCATCCGAATCAGTGCAGCTGGCTTCCCCTCCAGGTGTGTTTGCTGCTTTTTAGATTGCTTGCAGCTGCAGTTCTTTTTAAGAGAACTGTAAGTTATTGGGACTGACACTGCCTCTGTTTTTGGGACAGGTGGACATACCAGGAGTTCTTCAGCCGTTACCGTGTTCTGATGAAGCAGAAAGATGTCCTTAGTGACCGAAAGCAGACGTGTAAAAATGTCCTGGAGAAGCTGATTCTGGTACTAGACTTAGTGTTGAGAGCATTTGGAATCTGAGGGAGTAAAGATAAGGTCCCTTACTCCCTTACTCCCTCATAGCCACAATATTTTAGTACTTCTGCAAAATACTAAACCACTTATACTGGCACAGGAACTGTAGAATTCCCCAGTGCATCACAGGAAAGGGAGGCAGTGATTTTAAGTGTGGGTGAGTGGAGGGTGAGCCTTACCTTGCTTATCAGCAAGATGTATTAACCACACCTTAAACAAGGTGGTATAGTTATCTGGAGGTTTTCTGATGTGGAGGTGTGTCTGTCTGTATGTGTGTCTTTCACACTGTTCCTCTTGGCTCCTGTGCTGAAGTCAACCTTTTTCACTCCTTTTGTCCTCGTGACATTGTCTCCCTGCTTAACATTGTGGCTCTCCTTGCACCTTGGCAGCCTCTTCCTTTGCCTCCTGCCTCCAGTTGCCCTACCTTCCCAGGCAACACCTGGGTCTTGCACCTGTCTGGAAGTAATTCCAGGGATTTCTTAAGAAGCCACAAGCAGCGGAGGGCAGGCAGGCTCCAGAGAGACACTTCCAGCCAGTTCTCAGGAGAAGGTGGTTAGTGGAGATGTGTCAGGAAGAGAAAGAGAGTTTACTGAAGATAAAAAAGCAAGAAAGCTTACTTTGCTGAAGTGCAGTGCCAAGGTTAGGATGTTTATGGAAAGAAAAAAATGAATACAGGCAGATTGGGACTTGGCTTTTTAAGTTCTGTGTCATTGGGTGGACTTAACTAAAATCTTTTGGTTTGTATGAATGTGTCTGTATTTATAGTGTTAATGTGTAGTGTTAAATGTATCCTAAGCTCTTTTCTATTCCTTTTAACTTAATACCGAACAATGAACAAAATTCATTTTGGTCAATGTGTCTTTGTATGTTCTCAGTTCTTCCCTCCAAGGAGTACTGCAGCCTACAGAGACAGAACATTGTTCTCTTTCTGGTTTAGTTCTGAAATTTCAGATGTGTTTGAGCAGCAGTGAGATGCTTTGTTCTGGCTTAGTCCTGGTGCAGGAAACACTGCAAACACATTTGAAGCCTCAGCTGTTTTGTTCATACTTTGTACTGTGGTTGAAGATGGACTGTTCAGAGGGCTTATCTACAATTTCAACAGAAACTTGTACATGTGCATTGCCTGTGTTGCTTTCATCCTGTGGGCTTCTTCATCACCTCATGTAGCCTTGCATGTCTCATATCATCTTTGTGGCATCCTTGTCTAAGCAGAAATCACACATTACTCCTTTAGGCCATGCTTATGGCCTTATTGTATTAATTTGTTAACAGAAACATACTCTACTTAATTTCAGTCTAGGTTTACTTGAAATTTCATACAGCTAATTTTGCCTCTTTACTAACTGTACCTTCATTTAGCCCTTCCTGCCTTTTATTTTTTTATATTAAATCCACTAATATTTAACGCTGTAACCGATTCTCTTTTTACCTCTGAAAATAGGACAAGGATAAGTACCAGTTTGGTAAGACAAAAATATTTTTCCGGGCTGGTCAAGTAGCCTATCTGGAAAAAATAAGGGCAGATAAGTTGCGAGCTGCCTGCATCCGCATCCAGAAGACGATCCGGGGGTGGCTGGCGCGGCAGAAGTTCGTGCGCATGAGGAGAGCGGCCGTCACCATCCAGAGACATGTCAGGGGGCACCAGGCACGATGGTAAGCAGTGCTCGTGGGAGCACCCACAGCCTCCATCCAGATCCCTTTAAGTAGGACACTGAAATGAGATACACTTGTTCTCTCCTTCCTGTGCTTCCTGAGGGGGAATGATTTTCCAGGGAAGTGAAAGACGTTTCATTTAATACGTGTGTCTGTCCTGCCTGGTGTTGACTGTCCTGAGAGGGCTGTAACAGCCTGGCTGTGGGATGCTTAGAACAGGATGTTGTTAGTGGGAGCAGCGTACAAAAGTGTAAAGTGGGACTCTTGGCTGGGTCCTTATTGTCCAGTTTTCTGTGTGCCCTCCTTGCTGGGTCTGTCTGTCCTGCTGGAACAACAATTTCTCATCCAGGGTGCAGCCAGGAGGGGAGATACCTCAGAGTCATTTGTTTGGATTCACTTCTGAGGGCCAGATAAAAGGGTAGGAATACAGGTGGTATCGTTTAGAGACAAGGTGGTTTTGAAGACTTTAGGAATCAGGCTTTGGAAAGAGGCTTATGTCAAGGTGCTTTGTAATTGTCTTGCTGAGAGGGCCAAGAACAAGCAAACATTTTCTACAGGTTGAGGTTAGGAGAGGAGATCTGGAAGGTGGCTGGGGAGGGGCTTTTCATCAGAGAGGGTAGTGTTAGGACAAGGTGAGGGTTTTAAACTGAAAGAGGGCAGATTTAGGTTAGACATCAGGAAGAAATTCTTCACCATGAGGATAGTAAGGGACTGGAATAGGTTGCCCAAGGGAGCTTGTAGAAGCCCCTTTTCTGAAGGTGTTCAAGCCCAGGTTGGAGCCTTGTGCAGCCTGGTCTAGTGGGAGGTGTCCCTGCCCATAGCAGGAGGGTTGGAACCTGATAATCTTTAAGTTCCGTTCCAGTCTTAACCATCCTGTGATTCTATGGTGGAAATAGCTTTAAACCTGGAGAAAAGATGCTGAGAAATTACGCTGAGTTTCTCTTGACAGTTCTATAGCACAGTTCTCAGAGGAAGTGAAAACATTTCTCCGTAAGAGCTTGCAAGGTTTCTGTTATTTTGTCATTCTGTCCTACTGCTCTACGTTAGAATAGCAAGCAAATGTGCTGTATCGCTGGCAACATCAGGAGAAACTGAAGTAGAAAATGCAGCTGTTGAGAGAGTAATGTCATAGTATGTAGTAAAAAGTAGTACTCAGGCACTGGAAAATACTTAGAGGTATTATTTGTAACCTTTTTACTGCCTAGCTATGCCAAGTTCCTGCGGAGAACACGGGCTGCCATCACAATTCAGAAGTTCCAGCGCATGTATGTGGTCCGCAAGAGGTACCAGTGCATGCGAGCTGCAACTGTGGCTCTTCAGGCTCTCTTAAGAGGTTACATGGCCAGGAACAAGTACCAAATGGTAAGAAACCATCATGTTTTCTCCAGTTTTATTTCCACATAGCTTCAGGGCAGAGGTGCTCTGTGGTGTCCCCTTGGGAATCTAAATGGTTGTGTATGTGCTGGTAGGCATAACAAATATCACAGCATTTCTTAAGTATTGATGTTGGTTTTGTTTTGGAGAGATATTGATATAACTCTGTCCTAGTGATATTGATAATATTTTCCAGATTATTCTTGATAAAAAAAATAAAAACTCAGTTTAGAAATTAAAATTTATTCTTCAGTGGTTACAGGGCTGGAAGCAGGATTATGATTCAAATGGGTAGACTACGAAATGTCAACATGTTTTGTGGCATCTTTGTCTACATGAATTGTTTTAACTAGGCTCAAAAGCCAGCTAATATTTCACCGAAAAATTAGCTGAAAGAGTTCTATTTTTTTCTCAAAGAGGTAGGTATTGAAGGCCAATAGCCAAAAGCCAACTAGTGCTTTTGTTCTACATGTTTCTCTTTTGTATCTGAAGTTTCTAGGTATTTTTCATTTGTATTAAAGTTTCTTACACAGTCACATGTGAATGTGTCTAAATGACAGCTTTCTAACATGTGCTAACCAGGAAGTTTGAAAACAAGTAATCCCTGATAAGAATTTCTAAAGAGTAAGATCCCTGTGCTTGACTTGGCTGGTTTTTTGTGCAGTTATCTGCTTGGCTTTTTATTGGAATTCTTAGCATTTTCATTATTACAAATGGTATTTTATGTTGGAAAATAAGAAATGATCCTGTATGCCTGAAGATGAGTGGTACCCACCAAAGCTGTCCTGTAGCACAGAGTTGTATAAACCTGTTCTATTCCCTCTTAAAAGGGAAGGCAGGTACCTGGAGGGGTCCCTGTAAGGGGTGGTCAGACTTGTCCATCAGGAATTATCCCCCTTGAGCAGTGAATTATTCACTGTGGTAAAAGGTGAAGTTCTGACAAGTGCACCTGCAGCATCCTGTGGAGATGTTGTTCTCCTAAGGTGGAATTTTATTAAAGCTGAGACACAGGGATGGGCAGAGAGAGAAGCACAGGCTCCCTGTGCCATGGGACAGTAAACATGATGGTTCTGACGTTCATGATGATTGCAAATGAGTGAAACCAAAGGGTTGCCCTGTGATGGCACACTTGGCCTGAGCTGTGCCACTGTAGGTAATAGATGGTATACATGGTGTTCATGAGGATTGTGAAAGGTGCCTGTTGTTGTTGTTAGAAGAGAGGGCTTGTGTTGCAGTCACATGACTAATGCAAGGAATTTAAATGGCTGAATCATCTATTTCACACATCCTGGAGAAAGCTTCTGCCCAAGACATTGTGATGTTCTTCTCGGCTTAGCAAGGAGTTTAGTTCCTCCACAGCCTTTACATAAGTTTTCCTGGGAAATACCTGGTAAATGAAGTAACTTTTCTGATACTCCCACCTTACACTGGAGTGGCCTGTTCCCTCTCTGCATCGCATGAGTGTGAGAATTCCCTGGCAGATGAGGACCTTCCCTGCACGATGGAGGTATTTTATGGGACTTGTTGCTTTCAAACTTGAGGTGAAAATGTTGTTGAGAGCTGGTTGTATTCGAGCTGTTTGGGTACCCAGGGGTAACCTGAAGGGCTGTTCCAGGAAATGTGAAAGAAGGCAGGAATGCTAACTGCATGGCATGCAGTCAGAAGGACTTTGGCTTGCAATACATTTGAGAGAGCTTTTCCTTTTCCACATTGTGCTGTTTGACCAAGTGCTGGTATTTCAAGTCTCATTCTTGACTGTTCATCATTAAAATTATTTTTTATAAAAATATTAACTGTTTTCTTAAACTTCAAAACTATGGGTGAAATTTCTGCCATGAAGTAAGTTGGAGTTACTATAATACAAAAATTTTGATGAGAATAAATGGAGATATTTTTGATAGTGGCAAGTCTGTGTCCAAAAAGGTTAAAAAAGAAAGGGGAGAAAACTGTCTGAAAACTGTTGTTTGCTCAGCTAGACTACAGCTGCTGTTTTTAACAGCTGCTGCAATTTACTCTGGGTTTTACTGTGTACTGGCTGCACTGCATATCAAAGGTGGTAATTTGAAGCTTGGTATTGCTGAATCCTATGCAGCATGTGTCTCTGATGCTGAGGTGTTTCAGGATAAAAGATGCGGGGGATGGGGTGGGAAAGATTGTATTTGTAATCTTGCCAACAGGTACCATATATTGTTGTAATTAGCTTGGATCTGACATCAACACAAAGGAATGCCTGATTCTTCAGTGTGTTTCCAGTTCTTTCCATGTTTTTCCTTCTGGTTTCTTTTCATTTTATTCCCTGTCATCTTTTCCTGTTTGCTTTTTTGGTTGTTTGTTTGTTTCAATTAATTCCATATCAATTTCTAGTTGCTCTTCACCAGAAGCTTTTCTTTTCAGGCTGAGGTGTCTCTGTGTCTGCATCAACTTTCCACCTCTCATGACGGAGCCTGCCTGAGTGAGCAGATGTAGTTTGCAACTCTAATACCCCTTTCCTTGTGGTGTTTTCACTGCAGATGCTTCGGGAGCACAAGTCTATCGTTATCCAGAAGCATGTGAGGGGCTGGCTTGCTCGGCTGCACTACCACAGGGTCTTGAAGGCCATTGTTTACTTGCAATGCTGCTACCGGCGCATGATGGCCAAGAGGGAGCTGAAGAAGCTGAAGATAGAGGCCCGTTCTGTAGAACGCTACAAGAAGCTTCACATTGGCTTGGAGAACAAGATCATGCAGCTGCAGCGAAAAATTGATGAGCAGGTAAAAGCTCCCTGGCCTCAGGGGAAATCTTTAGAAATCTTGTATTACCTTTCTCTAGAGTACTGTGGGGAGAGTCTGGGGTGTGAGTGCTGTGGGCGCTCACAGGGAGACATGGTGGGTTTTCTTTGTGAGGTATCAGTTCTCTTTCCTGATGACCAACAGTGGTAGAAGAGTGGGGCAGGCCACAGTAGAAGTGAAACAGTAAAATGTCCATTTGTGCCTCTTAGCAGCACTGAGAAAAAATTCTGCTGCTTTGATGTCAGTGTTTCATTTGAAGCATGTCAGTTGCTCTGTTTAAGGGGAAGGTGATGTGATCATGTTTGATGTGTGGGCTCCCTGTCTGGTTCTAGTTTGGGTTGTTAGTGTGCAGGCTCAGGGACTGGACTCTTCTGCCACCTCATGAAGCAATTCTGCAAAACCAGAGTGAAACTTTTTGGAAATGGGGAAGCTGCTCTTTTGCTCCCATGTCTGGGCATATTCTGTAGGGAGCTAGAAGGCTCCCTTAAACCAGAACTTTTCCAACAGCTGCTCTGTGTTGTTTTTTTGCAAAGAACAAAGAGTACAAATCTCTGCTGGAGAAGCTGAGCAACCTGGAGATCACATACACTACGGAGACAGAGAAGCTGCGGAGCGACGTGGAAAGGCTTCGGATGAGTGAGGAGGAGGCGAAGAACGCGACCAACCGTGTCCTCAGCCTTCAGGAGGAGATTGCCAAGCTCCAGAAGGAGCTGCAGCAAACTCAGTCTGAGAAGAAGACCATTGAGGAACGGGCAGACAAATACAAACATGAAACTGAGCAGGCAAGTGTGCAGTCTCAGATGCATGAGAAGATTTATAGGGACCTGGTGTCCACTCAGGCTTTGCTCAGGCTTTAACTGCTTCATTTGTGTGGCTGATATTTATAGTATTTTTAAGCAATGTTATACCTCTGCATTCCTAAATATGCTTGATAGCTAAATAACTACACCTATGGTAGAGGAATATACTAAGTCTATATTGTATGTAAATATATGTATTCAATCTGTTCAGATTTTTATATTGAAAGTATTTGCAAATCCAAGTACTTAAGCTTCCTCCATTAAGTCAGAGGTTGTGCATTCATAAAAAGAAATAATTTTACCTACCTGGAGAGTGTAATCACATAGATACTAGAAATCTGTCCCATACACCATATTCAAAGGTTCCTCCTTGTATCCTACCTAATTTAAACAATTAGCCTGCACATTTGTGTGTGCACAGTCTAGTTCAACAGGTTTTGACTAACCCCTTATCCTTGTTTTAACAACAAACGTATCAATCAGGTTGTTGTCTGTCAAGAGTACTTGATAATGGTGCAAGTTTCAAGTACTGCAGTGATACATTTCAAGATCAGAGAAGCATAAGGGAAAATATTAATTGATTAAGAAAAAGGAACATGTAGTAAACATTGCCAGTTACTCATTTGTCTCTGGTTAACCTGAGCATCATTAAAATGGCACAACTTTTGGTCTAAGGCAAGATGTTTTATATAATAGCATTACCCAATGCAATGGAACATACAACAGAACAGCCAAAATTGTTCCTATTTTAGGAATATTTCTATTTTAAGGAATAAGTTACATCTTTGAGACTTAACTGACAAATATTACAGCACAGTGGAGTGGTTCAGGTGGCTTTGGGCACCTGATCAGAAATGGAGTGCAGAACATAGAGAGGAATCTGCTGTGGGACATAATTCAGAAATGAAGAAATAACAATTCACTGATTTCATTCTCTGAGGAAAAGTTTAAATATTTGAAGTCTTACAACAAGGATATAGTTGCTGTTTAAACTACTGATGAAATATGAGCTGCGTTCTGAGTCAAATATTTGATTACCTCTGTAGCTGGTGTCAGAGCTGAAGGAGCAGAACACATCCCTGAAAGCAGAGAAGGAGGAGCTGAAC